>NC_092774.1:71591924-71939424 GCF_047496795.1 Chiloscyllium punctatum
CAAATGTTGTGCCCTTGTTCAAGTAGGGCAGCAGAGATGACCCAGGTAATTATAGACCGGTGAGCCTTACATCTGTCGTAGGAAAAGTTTTGGAAAGGGTTACAAGAGATCGGATTTATAATCATCTAGAAAGTAACAAGTTGATTTCAGATAGTCAACATGGTTTCATCAAGGGCAGGTTATGTCTGACAAACCTCTGAGATTTTTGAGAAGGTGACCGCGCATGTGGATGAAGGTAGGACAGTTGACGTGATGTACATGGACCTCAGTAAAGGCTTTGATGAGGTTCCACATGGCAGGCTGTTGGAGAAAATGCAGAGGCATGGGATTTAGCAGTTTGGATTAGAAACTGGCTTTCTGAAAGAAGGCAGCGAGTGGTCGTTGATGGAAAATATTCAGCCTGGAGTCCGGTGACTAGTGGTGTTCCACAAGGATCTGTTTTGGGACCACTGCTGTTTGTCATTTTTATAAAAGACTTAGACGTAGACATAGGTGGATGGGTTAGTAAGTTTGCAGGTGACACTAAAGTTGGTGGAGCAGTGGACAGTGTGGAAGAATGTTGCAGGGGGACTTAGATAATCTGCAGAATTGGGCTGAGGAGTGGCAATTGGAGTTCAATGCAGGTAAATGTGAGGTGATTCACTTGCGGAATAACAGGATGGCAGAGCACTGGGTCAATGGTACGATTCTTGGTAGTGTGGATGTGCAGAGGGATCTTGGAGTCCATGTACATAGATCCCTGAAAGTTGCCACCCAGGTGGATAGTGCTGTGAAGAAGGCACACGGTGTGTTAGGTTTCATTGGTACAGGGATTGAGTTCCGGAACCGCAATATCATGCTGCAACTGTACAAAACGCTGGTGCGGCCACACTTGGAATATTGTGTACAGCTCTAGTCGCTCCATTACAGGATGTGTAAGGATTGGAAAAGGTGCAGAGGAGATTTACCAGGATGCTGCCTGGTCTGTAGGGAAGGTCTAATGAGGAAAGGCTGAGACACTTGGGTCTGCTCTCTTTGGAAAGAAGGAGGCAAAGAGGGGATTTGATAGAGACAATACAAGGTGATCAGAGGATTAGATAGGGCGTACAGTGCGAGTCTTTTTCCTAGAGTAATGATGTCAGCTTGTAGGAGGGGGCATAACTACAAATTGAGGGGTGATAGATTTAAGACAGAGGTCAGAGGCAGGTTCTTTACTCAGAGAGTGGGAAGGGCGCGGAATGCCCTACCTGCTAAGGTAGTCAACTCAGCCACATGAGAGAGATTTAAACTGTCCTTGGATAAGCGCATGGATGATGATGGGATCATGTAGGGGGATGGGCTTAGATTAGTTCACAGGTCGGTGCAACATCAAGGGCCAAAGAGCCTGGTCTGTGCTGTGTTGTTCTATGAGCCTACAGATATCTCCCTGAGAGAGAGGGGGGACTGAGACACACCAGTCACTGCAAAGATACCTCCCTGAGAGAGGCAGAGGGGATGTACTGAGGGACACCAGTCGCTGTACAGATATCTCCCTGAGAGAGAGGGGCAGGACTGAGCGACACCAGTCAGTGTGCAGATATCTCCCTGAGAGAGAGAGGGGACTGAGAGACACCAGTCAGTGTCCAGATATCTCCTTAGAGAAGGGGTGGGGGGAAATACAGGAATGCCAGCCAGTGTACAGATATTTCCCTGAGAGAGAGAGGGGGGACTGAGATACTATTCAGTGTACGGATATCTCCCTGAGAGACACCAGTCAGTGTACAGATATCTCCCTGAGGGAGAGAGAGGGGACTGAGAGATATCAGTCAGTGTCCAGATATCTCCTGAGAGAAGGGGGTGGGGGGAAATACAGAAATGCCAGCCAGTGTACAGATATTTCCCTCAATGAGAGAGGAGACTGAGACAAACCAGTCAGTGTACAGTTATCTCCCTGATAGTGAGAGAGGACAGTAATTGATCCCAGTGAGTGAAGAAATATCTCCGAGAGAGGAAAATGAGTTATGTCATTATACGGATATCTCCCTGAGAGAGAGGACTGAGAGACATCACTCAGTGTACAGGTATCTCCCTGAGAGGGGAGTGAGAGTTAAGTCAGTGTACGGATACAACCTTGAGATTGATAAAGGCGAGTGAGCGTTGAGTCAGTGTACAGATATGTCCCTGAGAGTGGGTGGGGGGGGGGCTGCGGGAGGCCGGTCTGTGTACAGATATCTTTCTGAAAGAGAGAGAGAGAGAGAACTGACTGATGCCAGTAAGTGCACAGATAGGTCCCTAAGACAGAAAGAGGGAACTGAGAGACATCTGTCAGTGTCCAGATAACTTCCTGAAAAAGGGAGAGGCAGCTTACAATGTCCAGTCAATGTAATGCTACCTCTTTGTGTGAGAGAGAGAGAGAGAGAGGCCTGAGATACGAGTCAGTGCACAAAGATCTCCCTGAGCGAGGGGACTGAGAGACACCAGTCAGTGTACAGGTATTTCCCTGAAAGAGAGGGGACTGAGATACTATTCAATGTACAGATATCTCCCTGAGTGAGAGAGAGAGAGGATTGAGAGACGCCAGTCCGTGTGTGGGTATCTCTGAGAGAGACACACACACACACACACAAGTGAGAGATTGCAGTCAATGCACATTCTTCTCCCTGAGAGAGAGAGAATGAGGTCTGAGAGACACCAGTGCAGAGAGATCTTCTTGAGAAGGAACTGAGAGACACCAGTCAGTGTCCAGATAGCTCCCTGAGAGAGAGAGAGAGAGAGAGGGGGGGGGGTACTGAGAGACACCAGTCAGTGTACAGATACCTCCCTGAGAGAGAGGGGATTGAGAGACACCAGTCAGTGTACAGATATCTCCCTGAGAGAGAGTGGGGGGACTGAGATACTATTCAGTGTACAGATATCTCCCTGAGAGACACTAGTCAGTGTACAGATATCTCCCTGTGAGAGGGGGGACTGAGAGACACCAGTCAGTGTACAGATATCTCCCTGAGAGAGGGGGGACTGAGAGACACCAGTCAGTGTACAGATATCTCAGAGTGAGAGAGGGGGGGGACTGAGAGACACTAGTCAGTGTACAGATATCTCCGAGAGAGAGAGAGGGGACTGAGAGACACCAGTCAGTGTACAGATATCTCCCTGAGAGAGAGAGGGGGGGGGGCTGAGAGACACCAGTCTGTACTCAGATATCTCCCTGTGAGAGAGGGGACTGAGAGACACCAGTCACTGTATACATATCTCCCTGAGAGAGAGAGGGGACTGAGAGACACCAGTCAGTGTACAGATATCTCCCTGCAAGTGAGGGGACTGAGATACTATTCAGTGTAGAGATATCTCCCTGAGAGACACCAGTTAGTGTATAGATAGCTCCCTGATAGAGACAGAGCCAGAGAGAAAGTGGTGGGGGTGGGGGTGGGGAAACTGAGACACACCAATTCATGTATGTGGGTATGATGTGAATTGTAAATATGTCTTGTGAGCTGGAGCCTGGGGAAGTGGAGTCAGTGTGAAACTGGGGTGAGGACGGGAAAGGACAAAGTCAGTGTAATGGGGATTTCAGATCCGCCAGTGGCAGGAAGTGTCTTGTGGTTGATTCTAAGGTAACATTGGAAGTAGGATTGGAGATGTGCATATTCTCAGTACTTATTGGCTTTACTCATTCATTGGATGTCACTGGCTCAGCTCGTATTATTACCCTGTCCCTAAATCCCCCTTGGGCATTTTGAGAGTCAGTCCCGTTGCTGTGGATCTGGAGTCACATGTAGACCTGGTAAAGAAGGCAGATTCCTTCCCTGAAGGATGTTCGTGAGCCAGATGGGGTTTTCCCCTGACAATCGTGGGCGGTATTAGATTCCTCATTCCCGATGTTGATAATGAATTTGAGTCCTCCCCTCTGCGGAGGCGGGATTCCCAACCCAGTCTCCAGAACCTTCCCTGGGACCGTGGATTAACAGTGCGGCGCTAGTACCAGCAGCACATCACCTCACCCTGGCTTTGGTGGTGTGTAGTGAGAGCAGCTGAATGACTGACCGAGTTAAGGCATTTCTCAGGCACAGTCGACTCTGTTTGATTATCACGTGGACTTTGATCAAAGAGGGAAGCACCCAGTCACGTTTTAACACGACACACTCCGAAAGATCAATTGTGGCCTCAGTGTGATCGTTCATGGAGATAGTTCTGAATGGCCTCCTGTTCCTGTGTAACAGGCTGGAGGAGGTGGGAGGGGCTGAACGGCCTCCTGTTCCTGTGTAACAGGCTGGAGGAGGTGGGAGGGGCTGAACGGCCTCCTTCCTTTCCAGGTCTACATGTGACTCCAGATCCACAGCAACGGGACTGACTCTCAAAATGCCTGAGGGGGATTTAGGGACAGGGTAATAATACTAGCTGAGCCAGTGACATCCAATGAATGAGTAAAGCCAATAAAGAGGGGCTGAATGGCCTCCTGTTCCCATGCTGCAGGCTTGAGGGGAGGGGTGGGGAATTTGCGCGATGGTGTGCATGTATCTTTTGACTGCCCTGTGCTTTCTGTCTCCTCTGATCTGAACTCTGTCTTCCCCTCTCCTCTCTCTCTCTCCCCACCTCCATCTGACGTTGTGCACTCAGTAAGAGGATAATAAACCTGGGACCCATCCACCCCGGACCAACCAGCCCGGAGCCCCAGCCGTCTGGAACCCGGGTTATCTGCGGGCATTGTAAAAACACATTCCTGGTAAGGTGTGAGTTAGTGACGGGGACGGGACTCTGTCTGTCTGTGTGCGTGCCACCTTGCCCAGTTGGGGCTAGGGCTGTGTCTGTGTGCATGAATGTGTACTTGCGTATGCTGGGGACAGGGGGGAGCTGTGTGTGCGTGATTGCTGGGGACGGGGCTGTGTGTGTGTGTCAGGGCAGGGCTGTGTGTGCGTGATTGCTGGGGACGGGGCTGTGTATGTGTGTCGGGGGCAGGGCTGTGTGTGCATGTGTGCGCATGCGGGGGACAGTGCTGTGCGCATGAGCTTCAGGACGAGTCTGTGCGTGTGCATCGGGGACTGGGTGATCTATCTGTGCTACGCAGTTACCCATGTACCGTCCTGGTGACCTGTTCTGTTTTGTGTGCCTTGCAGTGGCGAGAGTTCACAGACAGGACATTGGCACGCTGTCCTCACTGTCGACACGTGTAAGTAACCCCTCCATCTCTTCCTCGGCTTCGCGCTCCAACACGGTGCCCGTGCCCGCACCCACGGGTTCATACCCTGCCCATGACCACCCCCACCCCCTCTCCATCTGATGTGGGACTTCTCTGTTTGTCCTGTAGCTCCTCGATTGGCCGGCAGTATCCGCGGCGGCGATGTATGTGGATATTCATGGTGGGATTACTCTTCGCTGTTATCGCTGCTGGCGTGGCGGTGAGTACCGAGTTATTGCCACTCCTTGCCTCTAATTCCCCCACCAGTCCTTGCTCCCCTCCCGTACAGGTGTCCGAGACACTGCGGAGTTTAGTGACCTCTGCACGCCCTGTACTATCCCCTGAGATCTGCTCTCCTCCGCGTTTCCTGCTGTGGGTAAGGGAGGGAGAGCGCTGGACGTGAAGCCGATCTATTCCCAGAGTCAACATAAGATTTTCGAAACGTGCGCGCAATTCCTCCATTTTGATTTCCGTTTCCTGGCTGCCCTACCACAGACCGAATCTGGATTTAACTTGAGTATTACAGACATGTCCCCGAGATTGCTAGATAGTCAGTAAGTCATACAGCACGGAAACAGGCACTTCGGCCCAACTTGTCCGTGCTGACCAGATACCCGAAGTAAATCTATTCCCAGTTGCCAGCACTCAGCCCATGTCGCTCGAAACCCTTCCTGTTCATGTCCCCATCCAGGTGTCTTTAAAATGTTGTCCAACTCACCATTGCCCCAAGGCATTCAGTGGTGTTACTGTGTGTGAATCCACCACGATCCACATCCTGAGGGGTTTGCCATCTCCAAGCAGAGAGAATCAAACCACGTCAGTCACAGTCAGCTTCACCCCCACCTCAGGGTGGCACAGTGGCTTGGTGGTTGGCACTGCTGCCTCACAGCGCCAGGGACCTGGGTTCAATTCCACCCTCTGGCAACTGTCTGTGTGGGGTTTGCACATTCTCCCCGTGTCTGTGTGGACTTCCTCCAGGTGCTGGGGTTTCCCCTGACAGATGTGCAGGTTAGGGTGTATTGACCATGCTAAATTATCCATAGTGCCCAGGGTTGTGCAGGTTAGGGTGGATTTGCCGTGCTAAATTACCCATAGTGCTCAGGGATGTGCAGGTTAGGGTGGATTGGCCGTGCTAAATTACCCATAGTGCCCAGGGATGTGCAGGTTAGGGTGGATTGGCCATGCTAAATTACCCATAGTGCCCAGGGATGTGCAGGTTAGGGTGGATTAGCCATACTAAATTACCCATAGTGTCCAAGGATGTGCAGGTTAAGGTGGATTGGCCATGCTAAATTACCCATAGTTCCTGGGGATGTGCAGTTTAGGTTAGATTGGCCAAGCTAAATTACCCATTGTGCCCAGGGATGTGCAGGTTAGGGTGGATTGATTGCGCTAAATTACCCCTAGTGCCCATGAAGGTGCAGTTTAGGGAGGATTGGCTATGGTAACTTACCTGTAATGCCAGGGAAATGTAGGTTAGGGTGGATTGACCATGCAAAATTACCCATAGTGCCCAGGGAAGTGCAGGTTAGGTCCATTAGTCAGGGGGTAAAATGTAGGATGTAGGGGAATGGGTCTGGATGGGTTGCTGTTCAGCGGGTCAATGTGGACTTGTTGGGCTGAAGGGCCTGTTTCCACACTGTAGGGATTCTATGAATCTATAAATGTCAGGTAATAACCATCTCCACTGACAGAACCTAACCATCACCCCCTTGACATTCCATGGCATTACCATTCTTGAACTCCCCTCCCCTCCCCCTGCCACTATCAACATCCTGACGGTTACTGTCTCCAACAAGAGAAAATCTAACTCATCGTCCCCTTTCCGTTCAATGGTCTTACTATCACTGAATCCCCCCACAATATTCTGGGAGTTACCATTGATCGAAACTGACCCAGACCCAGCCCCATCTAAACACAGCAGGTCAGAGGCTGGGAATCCTGCAGCGAGTAACTCCCCTCCTGACTCCCTCACCAACACCTGTCCCACCATCGACAAGGCACAAGTTTGGAGGGTGAGGGAATACTCCCCAGTTGCCCCTGAATGGGGGGGCAGCTCTGACAACACTCTAGAAACTCGACATCGTCCAGAGACAAAGCAGCCTCTCGCTCGATTGGATCCACACCCACAAACATTCCCTCCCTTCACCCCCCCCCCCACCCCCGACCCTCAGTAGCTGCAGTCTACAAGATGCACTGCAGAAACTCCCCGAGGCTCCTCAGACAGCACCTTCCCAAAACCGCACAGCCACTTCTTCCATCCTGAAGGATAAGGGTGAGGGGGTGGGGCAGCAGATACACTGGAACACCAGCCCCCTGCAAGACCCCCCTCTTAGCCCCTCACAGTCCTGACTCAGAAATATTTTGGCCATTTCTTCAGTGTGGCTGGGTAGGAATCCTGGGATTCCCTCCCTGAGGGAGGTTGTGGGTCTACCAGACAGCACATGGACTGTAGCAGTTCAAGGAAGCAGCTCACCCCCCCCCCCCCCTTCCCAAGGGGGGTAACTAGGGACAGGGAGTGGGAGAAAGGCTGGGCCCAGACAGCGACACCCACCACTCACAATTTTCTTTCAAATTCAGATCTTCCTTCCATCGCCAGTGCATTCACTCCCCTGCTACCCCGCCCCCCCCACCTCCTCAACCGAGAGCCAAGGAGTCTTGGGGGGGGTGGATTCTTTATCCAAAATCTCCATTTTCCTTGAATTTGCAAGTTACTTAAACATAATGTTTTAAACTTCGGCCTTAAATTGAGCTGGGGGAATGCGCGTGATCGTTAATTAGTTTTTTTTTTGGCTGTTTTGAACGGGTTGTTTAGTAGAGACGAGAAAAAACCCTGCAGATGCTGGAATCCAAAGTAGACAGGCACGGGGCTGGAAGAACACAGCAAGCCAGGCAGCATCAGGGGGACGAGAAGTCGACGTTTTGTGTGTAACCCTTGTTCAGGACTCAAGCACCTGAAAAGTGTGAGGAACGAGGTGGTGGGGATGTGTTCCTCCAGCCTCCTGCCTGTCGACTTGAAACTGGTTGTTTTGCAGTTTGACCAAGTTGATTTCACGAGATCTCCTATCGGTGCTGCTTTCCCCGTGCAGCCTTGTTTGTTGAGGGTGTCAAGTGGTAATTTCTCTTCCTCTGTCTGTCTCTCTCATTCCCCACCACCCCCCACCCCCCCACCTCTCTCTCAGGTATCTACGTGGAAGCAGGCCAGGAGATACCATGGAATCTATGCGGGCTGGGCTGTTCTCATGGTCCTCTCGCTCTGCTGCTTTGCCCGCGCCTGTTACTGGGGCTGTCTGAAAGTCAGCCACCCTATCCAGAGTTTCTCCTGACGTGACGAGGGGAGGCGCAGGAGGTGGGCGAGGGTGAGGGGGCCAGAAGGGGTGGGAGAGGGAGTTGTGGGGATGTGATTGGAACAGTCCCCTTCCTGACCATCCATGTCCCGAGGGAGTGAGCAGGGCAGAGCAGGGTCTCTCGCTAAAGAGCCCACCTCCCCCGGTCACTGTCAGCAATAACCTCCCCTGCCCTGTAGCCCACATCCTCCCCACCTCCCTCCTCACACTACAAGCCCCCTGTCAATGTCTGGAAAAATAAGCACCTCACACTACAGAGTCCCATCCCTGCCTGCAATGAGCCCTCTCACAGGTCAGGATCCCGTCACTGTCTGCAATGAACCCTCTCACAGCGCAGGATCCCATGACCACCTGCCATAGACCCTCTCACAATACAGGATCCTATCACCACCTCTAATACAAGTCCCCAGCCCCAACTATACTCCGTTTCGTAGCCCCTCCCCAACCCCCACTCTCTTCTGTCTCCATTCACTGCTGTCCCCTCTTCCATGGGAGGGTAGTTGAAATGGACGCACAAGAATGTGAGACATGTCTGGGAACTCATTCCTCGCTCCAGTCCAGATTTGTCCTCCAGCTCCCGGGCCCTGCTTTAAGTTGAGAGCCTCCTGTCCCCAGGGGGCAGCGTCTCTGATCGCCACTCCATTTCATTCCCTCCCTTGAAATGCATTTCCACACATTCCTCCAGGAGGACCAGAAGGAGGTGCTGTCGCCAATGAACGGAACCGTAACTGGGGTCTCTGCTCCCTGGAAAGGGGACCACTCCCTGGAAATGGGACCCCTCCCATCCCCGAAACAATGCGCCAATACCCCTGCAAATTTGACAATCCTTGCCCTACAAACTGACCCCGCTTCCTGTCCACCTACAAACTGATCCCCCCCATGACCAACTGACCCACCCCTCACCCTCCCCTTCCCTACCAACTGACCCCCATCCACTACAAACTGACCTCCTCCCCTTTCCCTACAAACTGACCACCCTTTCCCTTTCCCTACAATCTGACACCCCCCCCTTACCTACAAACTGAACCCTCCCCTTTCCCTACAAATCCCCTCCCCTTTCCCTACAAACTGACCTCCTCCCCTTTCCCTACAAACTGACTATCCCACTCCTTTCCCTATAAACTGAACATCCCATCCCTTCCCTACAATCTGACTCCCCTCCACTGCAAACTGACCCCCCCTTCCCTTTCCCTACAAACTGACCCCCCCACTACAAACTGATCCCCCTCCACTACACTGACCCCTCCCTTTTCCCTACAAACCGACCCCCCCTCCCCCACTACAAACTGACCACCTCTCTTTCCCCGCCACTGGCCCCCCTCCCCTACAAACAGTTCCCCACCCCACAGAAACTGACATCCCACCACCTCCCCTACACTGACAACCCTCCAAACTGACCGCCCCCCACCCTTCCCAACAAACTACCCTGTCACTTCAAACTGAGACCCCTCCGCTACAAAATGATACCCCCTCTCCTACACTGTGACATCACACACCCCCCCAGCCCCCGCAACAACTGACTCCCCTCTCCCCTCGAAGCTGCTCCCTCCCCCTCGCTAGTCGGTCTTGTTGGAGGTGGGTGTGGGGGTACAGGGTTCTCCTGGTATATGTGGTGCCCTAAGGTTCCAGGGTCCTGGATAATTGCTGCACCGGGCGGGAGAGGGTTCCTTTCCTCTCTGTGTTCCCCATACTCAGTGGTGGTGTCTCTCTGTCTCTGCATATTTATACAAACTCCAAGTGTCCCGGTTTTGTAAAATACTGGGGTTACACTAGATGACACTATCCTGTTGCCAGGGTGATGCTGGGTGACAACTGTCCTGTCGTCTGGATGACACCGTCCTGTTGCTAGGGTGACGCTGGGTGACACTGTCCTGTTGCTTGTGTGACGCTGTCCTGTCGCCTGGATAGCATTGGATGATGCTGTACTGTTGCCTGGGTGACATTGTTCTGTCACTTGGACGACATTGGGTAATGCTGTCCTGTTGCTGGGGTGACACTGCCCTGTCGCCTGACGACACTGGGTGACGATGGCTTTTTTCCAGGGTGACGCTGTCTTGTTGATTGGCTCCTCCACTTCCTGCCTGTTGTGTACCCAAGCCTCCACCTTCTGGAGGTGACTGGACTTTCCATCCTAGGCACCCCACAGCTGTCTGTCTGTCTTCATCCTGTAACGAAATCTCCATCTCTGTCCGGCTCCATCATGTTAACCGCTGTATGCTCATTGTATCATAAGCTCTGTCTGAAACATTCTCGAGAAATCCAAATTTGCTCGAATGTAATAATAAATTAAAACAATTTTAGATCTTCATTCGAGTCTCTGGGAATTTCATCTCTTTACAGAAGAGCCCAGAGACATAAGGTGCCAGCAGCAGCCTATTGAGTCAGCTCTGACTGATCTGACCCTCCTCAACTCCCAACCTCCTGCCCTTGCCCCCTGAAACCCCATCTCTCTCTCTCTATCTCAACCTTGAATACCCTCAATGCCCCAACCTGCAGCCCTTTCCCCTTGATCCCCCTTCCTCTCTTTAACTTGCGCTCTCTCTCTCTCTCTCTCTCTCTCTCACTCTTTCTCTCCCCCTCTCTCCCTCCCCTTGACGAATCCCACAGATTCACTCCCCTCGGAAAGGGAAGAAATTCCCCCCCCCACCCCGGCTGCAGTTGCATCTGAGATGATGCCCCTCTGGGTCGCAGACACTCCCGCATGACGGGGAAAAGGGAAACGACCTCCATCCATGTCATCCCTGTCTAGATCCCACCCCCCAACCCAAAAATTTTCTGTTTCAATCCAGTCGCCTCTCATTCTTCTTGGCTCCCGACGAGTACACAGGCCCCAACTGACTTGAACCCTCCCTCGTCAGACAGTCCCTCCATCCCTGGGATCGGCCAGCTGAACCTTCTCTGGACACCTACTCGCGAAGCGCTTCAGTGAACATCTCCGGGACGCCCGCACCAATCAACCCCACTGCCTCGTGGCCCACTATTTCGATTCCTCCTCCCACTCTGCGGAGGGCATGGGCCTCCGCCATTGCCACTCCCTCCCTCGCCTGGTGGAAGAACGCCTCATCTTCCGGCTCGCAATGCTTCAACCCTAGGGCATCAATGTGGACTTCTCCAGTTTCCTCATTTCCCCTTCTCTTTCTCCCCCTCCCCCACCCCCCCCACCCCAACCTTACCCCAGTTCCAACCTTCCAGCTCAGCACCAGCCTCATGACCTGTCCTACCTGCCAATCTCCCTTCCCATCTCCTCACTCCAACCTCCCCTCCGATCTATCACCTCCATCCACCTATTGCACCCTCAGCTACCTTCTTCCCCAACCCCACCTCCCTCACTGCCTCATTCCTGCTGCAGGACTTTTGCCTGAAAGGTCGATTTCCCTGCTCCTGGGATGCTGTGCTTTTCCAGCCCTTCTCTAAGAGTGACTGTCATCGGCCCCAGCCAATAGGGACGGGGGCCGGCAGTGACTGGCGCCAGCTCTGACCAATGGTGAGGGTGAGGGGCGGGAACTGACAACAGCACTGCGGATGAAGAGCTCTGACCAATGGGGATGGTGACGCTCAGTGATTGGCGGCAGCCCGTCTAGCAGTGGGGGAGCTGATTGACAAGGCGGTGACGAATAGTGATAGTGAGTGGTGAGTTGCCCGACCAGTGGAGATGGGCGGTGACTGACAATGCCGCCGGCCAATAGGGAGCGGGGCAGGCGGTGACTAGCGTGTTACCTGGCCAATGGTGACGGGCGGTGACTGACGAAAGCTTTGACCAATCGTGAGGCTGTGGGCGGTGACGGGTTCCCATTCTGACCATCCATGAGGGAGAGGGCCGCTGACTGACAACAGGAAGGGCCAATCGTAAGGGGGACGGCTCTTGACTGACAGCAGTTCTGACCCATCAGATTTCCTGATGAAGACCTTACGCTCGCGACGCCGATCGTCCTGCTCTTCGGATGCTGCCTTTTCGAGCCCCACACTCTTCGATTCTAATCGCCGATATCTGCGATTCAGTGAGGGTGAGTGGCAAACAGTCCTGAGCAGTAGCGGGGTGAGGGGCGGTGACTTACTATCGGCCATATCAACAGTGAGGTGACTGGCAACAGCTATTACCAATAGTAAATGTGAGGGCCGTGACTGACCTTAAGCCTGGCCAATCGGGGGACAGAGGGTCAGTGACTGACGTTATGGCTGACCAATAGTGAGAGAGCAAGGATCGACAGTTGAGAGTACGCGAATAGCGAGTTACTGACGTGGCAGCTGACCAATAGTTAGCGTGAGCGGTCTTGACTGATGGTACGTCTGACCAATAGACAGAGAGTGGGGCGTGACTGATGGCGGGTGAAACGACATTGCGGGCACAAGCCCTTCATCAGGAATCTGACCAATCGAGAGCGAACACCGCTTTGATGGACGGCTACTCTCACCAATGAGGACGGCGATCCGTTTTGACCGAAGGCCGGCCTGGTCAATCGAAGATGACGGCTCTGGCACAAAGGACCAATAGTGAGAGAGATCTGCGCTGACCGATGGAAGAACTGACCAATAGAATGTGACGCCCCGCCTCAACATTGTGTCCTTTGAATCACATAGAGAAATTAATTTTGTATGATTAAACGAAACACGAAAATAAATGCAATTCACCATTTTCCCTTTAAATTCATTGCAGAACATACACTCAAATGAAACTGAGATTGCAATTGTAGTTATTTCAAGGCAAAGTAAATGCTATTGAATTACATTAAGTGCAGCTTATTTCGAGAAGAAAAGAATCACCAATTTGGGAATAGAATAGAATAGTGTCCCTACAGTATGGAAGCAGGCTATTCGGCCCAACAAGTCCACACCGACCCTCCAAAGAGTTACCCATCCAGACCCAGTCACCTATCGTATTTCTCCACATTTCCCCTGACTCATGCACCTAACCTGCACATCCCTGAACACTATGGGCAATCCACCCTAACTTGCACATCCCTGGCCATGGTGAGACAATTCCCCATGGTCAATCCACCCTAACCGGCACACTACGGGACAATTTAGCGTAGCCAACCTACCCTAACCTGCACTTCCCTGGACACTTTAACCGATTTAGCATGGCAAATCGAGACTAACCTGCACGTCTTTGGAGTGTGGGAAGAAACCGGAGCAAACTTACGTAGACATGGGGAGAATGTGGAAACACCACTCAGGTGCCCGAGGCTGGAATTGAACCCCGGTCCCCAGTGCTATGAGGCAGCAGTGCTAACCACAGAGCTACTGTGCCCCATTGCGGGGCTTCTCACAATATTGTCTACCTCGGGACCTCACCTGATGAAATAGACTCTCAGACTACCTGAAATGCTGTTTGCAGCTGAATCCAGATACCCCTGAATGATCTATTCTGGGAGCAGGCATGGTGAATTTTATTGGACTTTCTGCAATCTGCAAAGTTTTGTCAACCAAGTCTCTCAGAGTCTCAGTGAGAAAAGAATTCAAAACTCAGATGATCAATAGGTTTTTTCTTCTCTCTGTCCAGATCTCATTTGCAACATTGATCAGACAAACCTACTGTGTGTCTCCAAAGACATTACTTGAAGCAGGTAACAACATTGCAACCAAAGAGATTCACCGGCTTTTATACTTACTCTGAAAAAGAAAAATCTCTTGCTTGTGTACTAGTGTGAGGAGGTCACTAGAAGGTGACATGGCACCCACTTTAAACACAGGAGATTGAGGGAAGAGAATTAGAGAGTCTCTGAGCCTTTGAGGCATCACGTGTTAATGAATTCATTCATTCATTCAAATTTCCCTTCAGCACAATGTGTGTTTATTGTAGCCAAAGATGGACACACAGACACACGCACAGAAAAATAGAGATGCACGTACGGAAATACACATTGCCATGGAGTCACAGAATCAGAGATGCATAGCAGGGAAACAGACTGTCTGTGCTAACCAGATATCCCCAATTAATCTAGTCGTATTTGCCAGAAATTGGCCCATATCCCACTAAACCCTTCCTATTTATGTCCCATCCTGATGCCTTTTAAGTGCTCTGATTGGACCAGCCACCACCTCCACCAAACGTAAACTAAGGGGACATTTCATCGAGCATCTCAGCCGAGCCTACAGGGGCAGACATGACCTCCCAGTCACCGCCTATTTTAATTCCCCTTCCCACTCTCTTTCTGACATGACCATCCTCAGTCTCCTCCCTTGCCGGAGCGAATCAGACCACAAATTGTAGGAACAGCACCTCACCTTCCGCTTCGACAGTCTTACAGCCTACAGGACTCAACATTGAGTTCTCCAATTTCAAATAAACTCTCTTCTCTTTCCTTCAATCCCTTCAAACTCCTCTGATCTACACTATCTTCCAGCTACCAACCAGATACATTCCTCCCATTGACCAACCAGGTCGTAGCCCTCTACCTGTGTGCACCTATATCCTCACCTCACCACATTGCCCACTACCCCACCCCCACCCACCCCCTTTATTTGCAGCTCCCCTTCCCTCCATTCCCAGTCCTACAGAAGTGTTGCACTAGAAACATTGACCTCTCCACCTCCTGACACTGCCTGGCTTTCTGTGTTCTTCCAGCCTCCAGCTTGTCGACTTTGGACTCCAGATCTGCAGGGTTTTTATTTGTCTCCACCACTTCCTCGGACAGCTCATTCCATGCACGTACTACCCTCTGTGTGAAAATGTTGCCCCTTAGGTCCCTTTTAAACCTTTTTATCTCATACCCTAAACCTACACTTTCTAGATTGGACTCCCCCACCCCTGGGAAAAGACCTTTCTATTTAGCTAATCCATGCCCCTCATGATTTTATGAACCCCTATAACATCACCCCTCAGCCTCTCCCTAACATTGGCAACAACCTTGTAAACTTTTTTTCTGAACCTTTCCAAGTTTAACAACGTCCTTCATAATTGGAGGGAGCCCAGAATTGCACACAGTATTCCAAAAATAGCCGAAAGAATGTCCTGTATAGCCGCAACATGACCTCCCAACTCAATAACCATCAGCATTGTATCAACCAAACCCTCTGTAATCTTCCCATAATCCATGTCCTTCTTCTTGGTGAATACTCAAGTGAAGCACTCATTAAGGACCTCACCCACTTCCTAAGATTCCACAGATAAACACCCGCCTCTGTTCTGGAATGGACCTGCTCTTTCCCTAGATACACATTTGTTGTCAACATACGAATAAAATGCCTTGGGATTCTCCTTAATCCTCCTTACCGAGGGCATTTAATGTCCTCCTTTATCCGTCCTAATTTTTGTTTAAGTTGTTTCCTGTTTCCTGAATATTCTTCAAGGGATTTGCTTCATTCCTAAACCTTGCATCTGTTGCCATTTTGATTTTTACAAACTTAGAATATCTCTTGTCATCCATAGGTTCCTTAACTTTCATCCACACAAGAACATGCGAGTTCTGAACTCTGATCCATAGAACCTAGAACATTACAGCGCAGTGCAGGATCTTCAGTCCTCGATGTTGTGCCGACCTGTGGAACCAACCTGAAGCCCATCTAACCTACACTCTTCATTCTCGTCCATATGCCTATCCAATGACCATTTAAATATCCATAAAGTTGGCGAGTCCACAGCTATTGCAGGCAGTGTCTTCTACACCCCAACGACTCTCTGATTAAAGAATTTACATCTGACATTTGTCCTATATCTATCTTCCCTCAATTTGAAGCTATGTGCTCTCATTCTGGCCATTACCATCCTCGGAAAAAGGCTCTCAGTTTCCACCGAATCTCAGACTGATTATCTTATATGTCTTAATTAATTCACCTCTCAACCTTCTTCTCTCTATCAAAAACAGCCTCAAGTCCCTCAAGCTCCTCTTGTAAGAACCTCCCTTCATATCAGGCAATATCCTACAAAATCCCCTTTGAACCCTTTCCAAAGTTTCCACATTCTTCCTGTATTGTGGTGACTTGGGAGGTCATGTCGCGGCTGGACAGGACATTGATTAGGCCACTGTTGGACTACTGCGTGCAATTCTGGTCTCCTTCCTATCAGAAAGATGTTGTGAAACTTGAAAGGGTTCAGAAAAGATTCACAAAGATGTTGACAGGGTTGGAGGATCTGAGCTACAGGGAGAGGCTGAACAGGCTGGGGCTGTTTCCCCTGGAGTGTCGGAGGCTGAGGGGTGACCCGATAGAGGTTTACAATATTATGAGGGACATGGATAGGATAAGTAGACAAAGTCTTTTCTCAGGGATGGGGGAGTCCAGACCTTGAGGCCATAAGTTTAAGGTGAGAGGGGAAAGATATAAAAGAGACCTAAGGGGCAACTTTTTCACGCAGAGGGTGGTATGTGTATGGAATGAGCTGCCAGAGGAAGTGGTGGAGGCTGGTACAATTGCAACATTTAAAATGCATTTGGATGGGTATATGAATAGGAAGGGTTTGGAGGGATAAGGGCCAGGTGCTGGCAGGTGGGACTAGATTGGGTTGGGATATCTGGTCGGCATGGACAGGTTGGACCGAAGGGTCTGTTTCCATGCTGTACATCTCTATGATTCTATGACCAGATGCACTATCTTCAAAAGACGTCAGATGTGGATTTACCATAAAAAAGCTGCTCGCCCCATTTTATTTCTCAAGTTCCTCTATCAGACCAGTGCAAGTAGCCTACACCTATGGCACGGTGGTTCGTTGGTTAGCACTGCTGCCTCACAGCAGTAGGGACCCACGTTCAATTCCAGCCTTGGGCAACTGTCAATGTGGAGATTCCAAATTCTCACTGTGGGTTTCCTCTCACTCTCCAAAGTTGTGCAGGTCGGGTGAATTGGCCATTCTAAATTGCCCGTAGTGTTAGGTGCATTCGTCAGAGGGAAATGGGTCTGGGTAGGTTACTCTTCGGAAGGTCGGTGTGGACTTGTTGGACCGAAGGGCCTGTTTCCACACCGTAGGTAATCTAATCTACCCTAGTTTGATATTTTCACCCCAGGACCAGTATTTTCCTTATCCTTAACTAACTTAAAACGCACAGAATTATGATTGCCTTTCCCAAAATGCTGTCTCGTCGAAAATTCGATCACCTGGGCTGGCACACTTCCTAGTGCAAGTTTGACGTTTTCAGGTTATGAAATGGTTTTATCAGCACTATTGAGAATATAAAACCTATTATTGTATCAAGTGATGTATTTATATGACTGAATCTAAAAGAACACGTGGGAAAGTGTGATTTATTTCAAAAGGGGAAATCAAAGCACAGCAAATGATCACTCCTGGAAAAACATAGATGAACACAATTCCGATCAGCTGATTTCAAGGAAATGCAAAGATATCCATATTCTTTACTGACCCATGCCTAAACCTAACGCCATACAGGAAAGGACAGAGGGTAAAACCATGAATTTCTCACGAATCGTCACACCTCCTTTGACATCACCTTCGGTCTGACACCAGAATGAGACTGAAGTGGTGAAAGTGAAATATTTCCAATCATTGTGTAAATGTCACTTGCCACTTGTCAACCCAAGCTTGGCTGTCCAACTGATCTTGTTGCCTCCGTCCTTCTGATGGAGGGAAGGTCATTGATGAAGCAGCTGAAGATGCCTGAGGTCCAGGACACTAACCTGAGGAATTCATGCACAGATGTCCTGGGGCTCAGATGACTGATCTCCAACAACCGTGACCACCTTCCAATGTACCAGGTAAGCCTCCAACCAGCAGAGATGTTGGCCCATAATTTTGCACCAATTTTGCTCGAACTCCTTCCCGTCACACTCTGTCGAATGCAGCCTTGGTGTTGTGGGCTGTCATTCTCACCTCACCTCTGGGATACAGCTCTTGACAGAGACTGGATGGAGGGTCAGTAGCTGACAGAACCAAAACTGGGCATCGCTGAGCAGGGTCTTGCTGAGTGGCAGCTGCTTGATAGCACTGTTACATATACTGTCGATCGCTTTACTGCTGATTGAGTATATGGAGCAGGAATTGACCAGGTTGAATTGGTCCTGCATTTTATGTACACAACGTGCCCTGGCAATTTCCCACATTGGTCGGTAGGTGCCACAGTTGTAACTACACTGGAACAGCTTGGTTAGGGTAGCAAGACTTTATGGAGCACAAGCCTTCAGCAACACAGCTGGACGGTGTCAGGCCCCATATCCTTTGTAGTATCCAGTGTCTCCAAACGCTTTTCAATATCAAGGAGAGTATCAAACTCCTATCTGTAAAATAGGCACCAATCGAGAAGGTGGGATGCATCATTCACACAGCACTTCTGACTAAAGATTGCTACGAACGTTTCAGCCCTTGTCACGGAATCCCAACAATGTGGAAGTAGGCCATTTTGCCCATCAAGTCCACACCAACCCTCGTGAGAGTATCCCACCCAGACTCTACCCCATCTCCATCTTTCCTTGCCAATCCCTGGACACTTTAGCATAAGCCAATCCACCTAAGACCCACATGTTTGGACTGTGGAAGGAAATTGGAGCACTTTGCGGAAATCTGCGAAGACACGGCAAGAATGTGTGAACACCACGGGGGCGGTCGCTAGTGTGTGGGATTGAACCTAGGTCCCTGATGCTGCGAGGTAGTGGTGCTAACCACTGAGCCACTGTGCTGACGATTACCTTTTCACTGATGTGTTGGGCTCTTCTATCATTGACGATGGGGACATTAATGGAGCCTCCTCTTCCTTTTAGTTGTCCACCAATTAAAGTGCAACTGTGGAGGTTAGATCTGATCCAGTATCCTGAAATCTCGATTGCCTGAGAGAAAGGGGTGGTTGTCCAGCTATATAAACGAATCTGGATGTTGTTGGATGTTCATTTTGAACCGCTGCACTGCACTGGGTCTATTCAAAACATTGCTTCAAATTTGAACAAAGTAAAGTTGCTCTGAAATTTTGGAAGCTGTGTTGTGTATCACTTCCTCTTGAGCAGCACCAAATTTCGCTAAACCATTTTAGTTGGCTTTTGATGTAAGTAATATCGGCTGTGGTGCAGTGAGACAGGGATCAAGTGATCAATCCATCATGTTTAATACAAATTAAATGCATCCCAAAACAAAACACAACTGTGAAAAATGAGTTGAATGCTTGCTCTGCATCAACTCGAAGCTGACATATCCACAAATTGTGACAATGCTTTAACGAGGTAAGTTTGATCTTGTTTTTTTTAAGAGGGGTCGTAAAAGTAGAGGTGCCATTGGGTCTAGAAAAAGCCTACTTTAACAATAGCAAAGGAGTGGCTGGTCCACACAATTCAGATTTCTTCTGGTTTAGTTTAGCTGTGGCGGTGACAAGATATTGCGGTCCAGGAGGTTTGAAAATTCAGCAGATGATTCCTGACTGACTATCTCTGTGAACTGCCTTTGGATGTTGTTCCCTCCAGCCTCTAAGAATCTGTATTTCAATTTACCTTTATTGTCAAGAGGCATGTTTATGGGATGTTGCTAGATTGGAATAGCTCATTAGTTAAGTTGCGGTATCGTGTCAGTTAAGCTTTCCAATCATTAAATTATTCTAAATTATGCTTTATTTTGTTCGTGTTTCAACTATCGTATTTAAATAAATTCTGTTTTGCTTAAAGCCCAGTGGTTTGATCACCTGCATCGCAACTGGAACATCCACTTCACATCTGCCTTTAAAAGAGGAAGAAGTTAGAGCGTAGGGAACCTTCTTGAAATATTCTGAGGGGATTTTGGCCTGGTCCATAAGAATATGCAGCAAAGAAATGTTGGGGATGAATGGCCTCCTTTTCTCCTGTAAATTCTATGATCACTCACACTCTGCACAGACTGTATTTTGTACTAATTATAACCTCGTAACTCACCTCCTGACATTTCACGACAAACTTGATGATTTTTTTTTGGGTTTAGTACTTCAAGCATACAGTGTTGCAGTGATCTAACAAGAGACAATATGATGGTAAATAAATGTGATGGGCAACATGGGCCAGTGTAGAAAATGATTGCTGTGGGACAGCCACTGTGTATTTTCCACTGCAGTGATTGTAACAAGATCAGCCAGGTGGACCTCATAGAATTGGGGCTGTCAATGTGCTCCAATCAGGGAGCCCTGGCTGACAGACATAAACAGGAATGTCAGAAGTTCTGTTTACTCTCTGATACCTGGCTCTGAAGAAACCGGTTGAGTGTCAAGTGCTACGTACGTATAAATAAAGGGTGACTCGGTGAGAGGGATACCAGGCTATGTGCATTTATTTCACAATGAACATATTTTTTACAATTAAAGTAAAACTTCTACAATGAAAACAGAGATTATGAGAAGCAATTATCGGAAGAAAGGGGAGTGACTTTGAAATTCCTTTTTCTGCTGAGGACAAAGAGGCATTGTTGCACATTCTTGACCATCACATCGACGTGGGTGCACAAGGATAATTTGTGGGTGATCGTCAATTCAAGGATTAATGCTGTTGAGCATCTATATCAGCGTCATTCATGTCGGAAGGGGCGTGTACGTCTCCTTGCTTCCTGAAGTCAATGATCAGCTCTTTAGTTTTGATGACATTGAGGGGAGGATTGTTTGCACCATATCATCAGGCATTCTATTTCCTTCCCGCATGCCTTCTCAGCATTGTTTGACATCCGGCTGACAACGGTGGTGTCGTCAGCCAACTTGTAGGTGGAGTTCAGAAGAATTTGTGTCACATAGTCAGAAATTTGCAGGGAGTACAGGAGGGGGCTCAGTACCTACTTTTGTGGGCTGCTGGTGTTGAGGATTTGGGGGAGGAGGTGCTGTTGTCTGTCTTCACTGATTGTGGTCGACGAGTCAGAAGGTTGAGCATTCAGTTGCAGAGAAAGCAGCCGAGACCAATGTCTCGGAGTTTGGAACTTGAAGTGAGTTTGACGACTGACGTTGAAGAGGGATCCAGGAACAATGGTACTCAGAGAGAAACAAAGGTCATGGAAAGGTAGGCAGGTTCGCTCAGAGAGAGGAGTTCTTTCACAGCAGAGGGATCGATTAACATCAATTGCCAGAGCAGTTAAGGTCCATGGGGAAGAAAAGGCTGTTTTTATTTTTTTGCTCTCTCTTGGAAAAGAGGCAAACTCTGAAATCCGTTGATCCACCAGAACAGGAGATATGAAGAGAATCTCCTCTGCATCTTCTCTAGTTCAATCACCTCCTTCCAACAGTGTAGAGACAAGGAGAGGGTACTACACTGGAGGAAAGCATCACCTTCAGTGAGTTTTGGGTGTCGGCAAAGGTGCCAGTTTTGGTTAATACAAGTCAAATGTTTTCACCTTATGCTTTTAATGAGTTAATTTCAAGCACTACTTGCATTGGAGAGTGAGGTTTGGGACTTTCCTTCGTTGCTCTGAACTTTCTGGTCTTTTGTTCAAAGTCGCGTTCAGTAAGTGACCAAGGTGGTGCGTTAAACCAGGGTTCACTATGGGATTTGACTCGCCCCAGTTTTTCCATCATCTGGGTCACCTCTCGAATTACTTTCTTCCCACTGATCTCCTCCACCTCGGTTTCTCACCTCTTTCTAAAGTCTTCTTTATGCACGATGTGTCATTATGTGTCATTCTCGGTCTGTCTCTCTTCAGCTTCCCTGCCACTAGTGTTTTCTTTCTCTCCTTACTTCGCGCTCTCCACCTTTCTCTATGTCTATCTGCTACATTTTGCTTTGGTTTGCATCTCTTCGGTGATAGTGATCACAACTTAAAGTTTACTATACGCATGGATGTGGTTAGGAGCAGATGGTATGGGGAAGTATTTAATTGGAGGAGGGGGAATTACAATGCTATTAGGCAGGAACTGGGGCACCTAAATTGTAATCATATGTTCTCAGGGAAAGGATGATAAAAATGTGGAGGTTATTTAGGAAGCATCTGCTGATAGTGCTGGACTGGTTTGTCCCGCTGAGGCAGGGAAGGGATGGTAAGTTGAAGCCCTGAGTGACAATGGATGTGAAACGTCCAGGCAAGAGGAAGAAGGGAGCTTACTTAAGGTCGAGGAGGCAAGGAGCAGGCAGGGCTTTAGATGGTTGCAAGGTCGCCAGAAAAGGACTGAAGAATGGACTTTGGAGAGCTAGAAGGAGACACAAAGAAGCTTTAGTGGGTAAGATTAAGGAAAACCCTAAGACGTTCTACCCTTCCCTTGAGGAACAAGATGATGGCCAGAGTGACGGTAGGGCCAATCAGGGATAGTGGAGGGAATTTGCAGCTGGAGACAGAGGAAGAAGGTGAGGTCCTTAATGAATACTTTATTTCAGTATTCACCAGTGACAGGGACCTTGATGTTTCTGAAGACAGCGTGAAACAGACTGACAAGCTAGCACAAGTTGATGTTAGAAAAGAGGGCGTGCTGAAAAGTTTGAAAAACATAAGGGTAGATAAACGCCCAGGGCCAGACGGGATATACCCTAGGTTACTACAGGAAGCGACAGAAGAGATTGCTGCATCCTAACTGTCCACTGCAGTAGTACCAGATGAATGGAGGGTGACAAATGTTATTCCCTTGTTAAAGAAAGGGACGAGGGATAATCCTGGGAATCATAGACCAATCAGTCATACATCAGTGTTGGGCAAAGTATTGGAGAGAATTCTGAGAGACAGGATTGATGATGGCTTGGAAAGCCATAATTTTATTAGGAACAGTCAACATGGCTTTGTGAGGGGCAGGTCATGCCTCACTAAGCTTACAGAATTATTTAAGGATGTGACAAAACGGATTGATAGAGGTAAGGCAGTGGATGTGCTATACATAGATTTTGGCAAGACGTTTGATAAGGTTTCCCATGGTAGACTCATTCCAAAAGCAAGGAGGCATGGGATAGCTGGAAATTTGTCTGCCTTTCTACATAATTCGCTTACCCATAGAAGACAGAAGGTGGTGAAAGATGGAAAGCTTCCAGACTGGACCATGGTGAACACTGGTGTTCCAGAGGGATCTGTTCTGGGAACTCTGTTCTTTCTGATTTTTGTAAATGACTTGGATGAGGAAGTGGAAGGGTGGGTTAGTAAGTTTGACAATGGCACGAAAGTTGGTGGATTTGTGGATAGTGCGGTAGGCTCTTCGAGGTTGTAATGAGACATTGACAAGATGCAGAACTGGGTTGAAAGTGGCAGATGGAGTTCAACTTGGAAAAGTGTGAAGTCGTTCACTTTGGAAGGTCGAAGTTTGAATGCAGAAATAGGTTTTTGTTAGGAAATTGTTAGCAGTGTGGATGAACAAGGGAATCTTGGGGTCCATGGCCATAGATTACTCAAAGTTGCCACCCAGGTTGACTGGTTTGTTAAGAAGGCGTATGGTGTGTTGGCTTTCATTGGCATGGGGATTGAGTTTAAGGGTTGTGAGGTTATGCTGTAGCTCAATAGAGTCCTGGTTAGACTACACTTTGAATATTGTATTCACTTCTGGTCACCTCATTACAAATACGATATGGAAACCTTAGAGAGAATGCAGAGGAGCTTTACCAGGACACTTCCACTTATGAAGAAACTTTAAGGAAGCCAAGGGTTTTTCTCATTGGAGCGCAGAAGAATGAGAGGTGACTTGATGGATGTGTAGAAGATGATGAGAGACAGAGATAGAGTGAATAAACAGAGACTTATTCTCAGAGCAGAAATGGCTATCACGAGTTCGCATAGTTTTAAGGTAATTGGAAGAAGGTTTAGGGGAGATGTGAGAGGTCAGTTCTTTACACAGAGAGTGGTTAGTGGGTTGAATGCACTGCCAGTAGTGGTATTAGAGTCAGATACAATAGGAATACTTAAGCGACTCTTGTATCGTCACATTGAAGTTAGTACAATGAAAGGTATGCATGTTAGTCTGATCTGAGAGCAGGATAAAAGGCCAGCATAACATTGAGTGCCAAAGGGCCTGTACTATACTGTACGGTTTGATGTCATATGTTCTCTGCTCCTCCTTCTTTCCACCTTCTCTATCTTCCCCCTTTCTCTCTCTCTCTTATTTGACCTTTAGAATATGTCTCTCCATCTCTTTCTGTGTCATTATGACGTGCTCTATTTCCTTATTCCTTTCTCTCAAGTCATATCTTTGTCTCCCATATGCAATCTCTCCGATGCACCCTGTTGCCTTCAGTGTTTCCTTCTATTACTCTCCCCCATCTTCATTCACTCTTTTTTTCCCCTACCTCTCTGCCTTTCTCTCGTTTCCATAGCTCTGTCTCCCTCTGACCCGTCCTGTGTCTGGCTTTCTATTTCTGATCTGTTAGCTTTCCATGTTGATTTTAGTCTCTCAATTCATGTCTCTGTCTCTCTTGCTCGGTTTTGTCTTCTGTTTCTGTCATGTATGACAGTCTTTCTCGATCTATTCATTGAAATTGAGGAGTTGGGTACTTGAACCACAGCTCTGAGTCCACTCCACTCCTCTGTCCACACTACTTGCCAACCCACACATCCATAAAACGAGACACAGTTGGAAATGACTGATCAATGAATAAATTGAAGAATTATATTGAAAGGATGTTTTAGTACCTTCTGGAACTGCTCTCTCAACCTAGTCTGGGTCACAGCATATATTGCAGTGTTTGTGCAGCAACTCAAGAGCTGCAGCATGAAGCCTAAGTCAAGCACATATCTGTCTATCCAGACAGACCGATATCCCAAGAACCACATCCGTCTCCATATGGAATAAACCATTAGCATTGACCACAACAGGATGAAATTGGTCGACAGAGCGAACAGTAAAATGATCGATTTTTTTCGACTCTCCATCTCTGCGTCTCTCGGTCTCTTCCCACTGCTTCGAGCACACAGTCTCTGGCGAGCTCTGCTGGCCATTGCAATGTGCCTTACAGTGAGAATATTGAAAAAAAAAATTAACGCAAACGGGATACAGGGGTTGAGGATGTTGTGGGTGAGCTCAAATGCTGCCCAAACTGTAGAATTGGTAAAATTCACCCTGATGAAACAAAACCAGGGGTAGTTCTGCATCCAATACCAGCCACTGAACATAAAGTACCAGAAAATGTTCTTTGAAGAGGTCAGCACAGACACTGTCCCCAGAACCACAGCTGCCGTTTTCTCACTGCAATATTTACTTTTCAGCTTCTGGCAGCAAATGGCCACAAATCGATCAAAGGTGAAGGTGACGGTGAACCAGACAGAACAGTCAGTGGCTGCATAGAGCAGGACGGCGTGGATATTACACACGGGGATTCTGCGAAGGAAAGTAAACTGTTCATGATAAACAATCGGAATGTGTCTCAATATCAGGTCGAGGATAACCACCAGTTGATCCGCCACTACCATAGCCGCGAGGTAAAGAGTGACACTTTTGGAGAGACCACATTTCTTACAAGATAGAATCATAATCGTCAGAAAGTTACCTGTCAGGAATGGAAAACAAATAAACAAAAACAAATCTGCACATTTGGCCAAGACAAAGTGTACAGTTTAAAGGAGGACTTGTTCAGATTGTTTGCAAAGATCTACAGCTTCCAGTGATGTAATTAATTAACAGTAGGAAATATGGGAAATTAGTGTAAAGTGGAAGAGATGCAACCTGTAAGCCAGTCGTCAATATATTCAGGAATGTTAGTGGGCTGTGTTGTGGAGATTTGGTCAGTGCACTGATGGATGCAAGTAGGAGATGCAAGGGAAATGGAAAAATGTTATTGATTCAAGTGGGTGGATAGTAGGAGATGTTTCCATTGATTGGAGATACTCGGAACCGAGGACACAGCCTTAGAGTAAAGGGAAGCCATTTTAGAATGGAGATAAGGAGAAACAGCTTCAGCCAGAGATTGTCAAATCTATGGAATTGATTGCCACATAAAGTGTTGGTATCAAGTCACTGAGAATATTTAGGACTGAGATAGATAGGTATTTCGGTATCAATGGAATCAAGGGTTACGGGGAGAAAGCAGGAGATTGGGTTTGAGAAATGTATCAGCCATGATTGAGTGGCGGAGCAGACCCACTGGGCTGACTGGCCTAATTTCTGCTCCTACCTCTTATGGTCTTATGGTTTTATTGTTATCAGAGGAAACAAAAGGTTTTCATGACGAAAGACACCAGCAGGATCCCAGAACATCAAGAGAGTTGGGACAGAGGTGATTATAGTTGCCATGACTGAGTAGAAAGTGCTGTGGAAGCTAAAATGTCTAAAATCATGAGGAGCTAAGATAGGTTGAATAGGCAATGTGGTTTTTTTCTCGGATAGAGAGGTCCAGATCGAAAGGTTTAAAAAGGGATGGATTTAAAAAGGACCCAAGGGGCACTTTTTTCACACAGAGCATGACTTGTTGATGGAATGAGCTGACAAAAGAACTGGTGGAGACAGTATAACTACAACATTTAAAAGGCATTTGGACATTTAAATTGATAGGAAAGTTTTGAAGGGACATAGGAAAAATACAGGTAAGAGCTATTAGTTTCGTTCAATTTAGGAAATCTGGTCAGCACGGGTGTGTTGGACCAAAGGCTCTGATTCCATTCTGTATGACTCAATTACACTGTGGTCAAAAGGAATAGGATATATTATCCGTGTTCTCTGTTGAACTCCAGATGGTCACCTCAAACCATTTTGTATGGCAGAGAGGCCACAATCACTCAGCATATACTTATTGACAGTGCCACAGAATTGTGGGCTGTTGGAAGCCAGATGAAATGCAAGAATTTCAGGAAAGACCAATTGCATTTAACGTAAACGGAGGGTTATGAAAATATGGAAATAAGTGAATAAAGCTGAGTCACATCAAAGCATTGTTTGGATAGCCAATGAAAAAAGGAGATTGAAATAAAAGATGGAGCAGGTTGCTACATTTGCACAACTGATTTAAAAATGTTTTGAATACGCCTATGTTGTAACTTGCATGTGGCTAATTGCACTTCTGTCATTGCTAGGTCACTGGCAGTTGATTTTCATGCACTTTAAGACACAAAGAATAAAGGCTGATACGAATTTAAGAGTTAAGATTTGCTTTCAAAGCAATTTCTCCCGAGAAAATTGCATAAATCCCTTTATCCCGAAGCCTCACCTCTCTCTCTATGGAGATATTTAGATTAATCATTCCAGATGGTATATCATCCATCACTGGAAATTGTTGAGTGTCTTGGGTGTTATTGGAGCTGCAATCATTCAGGCAAGTGGAAAGTATTCCACTATACTCCGTTCTTGTGACTTGTCAACCGGGAAGACTCCTTGAGGAGTCAGGAGTGAGTTACCTGCTGCAGGATTCCCAGCCACTGACCTACTCTTGTGACCACTGTGTTTGTGTGTTTGGTCCAGGTCAGTTTATTGTCAATAATAACCCAGAATTCCGGAGGTAGGGGATTTAGTGATGGCAAGACCATTGAATGTGAAGGTGAGATGGTTAGATTCTCTCTCTTTGACGCCCAGGCTATTGATGTAGAGTTGATTCAATGTTAGTGACACCGTTGGATGTCAAGTAGCGATGATTATATTCTCTCTTGTTGAAGATGGTTTTTGCCTGGCGCACAACTTACTTACCCCTTGTCATCCCAAGCCTGGGTATTGCCCAGATATAATTACATTTGACTATGGACTGCTTAACTATCCCAGGATGGTGAAGCAACGACATTGGGGAAGGGAAGGATTTGCCGTTACAGTTTATCTCAGAGTCTGCAGTACCTGATAGGCAGTGAACAGATTGAACAGCATTGGTTATTGGCTCTGTGGGGGGTAGGGTAGCAAGATAGTGAACACAGCTTTGTGACTAGGATAATATTTCATATCTTCCAAATCTTGTAATCACTAGAACGGAATGGAATTACAAAGTCGTTTTGAAATATAATCTATGGATTGAGAGACTCACCAGGGACTCCAACGAGAGCCAGAATTGGATAGTAACCTGCTTGAATAGCATGAAGTGTATACACGATCCGATGTGATAGAGTTATCCACTCATAGTCTGAGGAAAGCAAGTAAGTTGCCATGGATAAACTCCTCCCAGTTGTTGTGCCGTTCACTTCCATTGCTCCCAGATTCTGATCTCCCATTTCCCTCTCTTTCTCTCTGGACCTGCTGATCTGGAGCTGTTTCTCCCTCTTGCACTGATGCGGTAAGCACACTGCATGCACTCTCCACTCTCTTATGAATAGAACTAGCAAGGTCCTCAGTGGACCCCGCAGTGAGGATCCACTGGGAGATCCAATGACGACACTCAGTCAGCACACAGGCTGAGTTAACCACCTCCAATCCCACAGTTTCCATCAGCACTGCAATGTGGACCAGGTCCTTGCTCTGTGTGGCATGTAGAAAGAAACTGGTCATGTTCAGCGTGGGATCTAATGCCTAATGGGAACTACAGGGTCCAGTGTTCGACCCTCACTGCACATCAATATGTATCTTTATCATTTCTTGAAGGGAACTAAATGCATTATCTCCATGATCACTTCTGACCCAGGCCTGGCTGGAAGAGTAACCTGTGAGGAGGAAGCAGCGAAATATAAGCGTCATTTGGATAATCTGAGTGAGTGGACAAGTGTGGAACACTTGCAGTTTAATGTGGATCATTGTGAGGCGATCCACTTTGGGAAAAAAAGAAGGAAAGACAGATTAGTATCCGAGTGCTAATAGACCAGGAAAGGGGCAACGAGACCTGAGTGTCCCATAAACACCAAAGTCAACGGTGAAGACACAGAGGGTGGTGAAGAGGGTGAATGAGATGTGGGCCTTCATAGCGAAAAGGTTGGAATCCAGGATTGAGATGTCTCACTGCGATTGTGCAGGGTGAGACCACCCACGGCGGACTGTGTGCACAATTTGGTGTCTCCATTTCTGAGGAAGGATGCAACAAAGACTAATTCGTGGGAAGGCAGGGCTGACCAATGACAAGAAAATTGAATTGGATTGGATCAAAACAGGGTCACTAGTTCACAATAGATTGCATTCGGTTACAACAGGCATACTGAGCTCAATAGCCCTACTGTGGCTGCCCATCCCCACAACTAACTTTCCCATGACCAACGGCCACATGAGAACTCAAACTACTGGGTGGACCCATCCGTTCTGTGCCTGAGCAGTGAAAAGATCAGATCGGCAACAGCTCAGGAGTTGTCTCTCTGCTCCCTCCAGTAAAAGTCACTTAAGCCTGAATCACAAATACATATTTTTTCTTTCAAATAGGTTTGTGCTTATTATTTGATACACGAGAGAACCTTTATAAGTGTGAAACAACCTCCCTGTGCCTTGTTTTGAACCAGACTTGGTCAGCATATCCTTCCATTGAGGATACTAACGAACCAGGTCAGTTGTTACAAAAATCGATAGTCATTGCAGAGTGACCAGCAGACTGGCTGTTAATTCCAAATCATTATCGATTTTAAATTCTCCCTCTGCCCCGGCGGGATTCGAACACATTTCCATATACTATTACCTGTGGTTTCTGGATTGATCATCAAGTTACACTTTCACTAAGGCACCGACTTCGTTGGGTTTATCAGGATACGACTCAACACCTATTCACTGATGCTGCTGGTCGTTGAGAAACTTCATACCATTTCAAACCTTGTTTCCTACAGGTACCTCTCCATCATCAGCCTTCTACTATTGTAGCTGTCTTTCCAGAGTTTACCGCCCCCTCCCATTCTAAACCTCATTGGAAGTTTGCAGTGCACTGGTGACGTGACACTAGCCCCATAACCAAAGAGGTTTGTAAGGTAATCGTTCATCGTAACTGCTCCAGACTCTCTTCATACCACAGCCTGTCATCTCAGCAATCAGTCTTCAATGCACTCCATCTGTCATAGGGCGATACTGGGCTTTAAGAGGTGCTGCATTCTCCTGATTTCTTTTACAGAGAGGTTGAAGGACAGATATAGAGTGATCTATGAGAAGATAAAGGACAAACATTGGCTGTCTTTGTCTTTTAAAGTTGCAGCAATAGAAGCAACCGGAATTGGTGTTGTCAAGTTTCCACACACAGAGCTTTTAGCTTTCGTTTGCAGAAGCTGCTGGAGTTCTCGCTCTCTCTCTCTCTCTCTCTCACTGTCTCTCTCAGAATTGGCGTTAGATATTCTTTCCTCCTGGATTAGAGAATCGCATGTGAGACAATCTATGTCTGAATTTGCAATTGGCCAGGTGGGTATGTTTATGGGATGCTGCTATGTTGGAACATTTCATTAGTAGCAGTTACGTTATCAAATGTTCTGTTAGGTTTTCCAGGAGAATTAAGGTATTCCAATTCCTTCTTTCTTTTGCTATACTTAAACTATGTTCTTTGAGCAAAATGTGTCTTGCTTAATGTCAAGTCATTGGACTAATAGAATTGCATCTGGAACACAGCACTTCATATTTACCTTTGAAGTAAGAAATAAATAAGGTGTAGGCTACCTTCTTCATCTACTTAGAAGGGGTCGACTCTGGTCCATAACAAATGGGGGGTTGCTCTCCAGATCAAAATCTCCAATTCCAGTTTGGGTTTGGGATCATTGGGCTGAAAAGAGTGGTGAATCCTTGTGGCTTGTATTCTGGATGTTGAATTTGGTTGGTTTGAGCAGGGGGGTGCCTTGTGTAGCAATGACCCTTTCAGTCATTACGAGTTCCCTGGGGGGGAGGGAGGGTAGATGACGTCACCTCTGGAATGTTCGACGACGTGAGTAAGGCAAAACTTTGGGAATTGCCGAAGAGTTGGGCTTGAGGTTGCCTGCGTCTTGTGAGAATAAGGGAAAATGATATGACAATTGTGCAGCAATGACAAATGCCAGGAATGCCATAAGAGTCTTTAGAAATGGCTGCCATTCAATTTCAAATGACGCAGATTGAATTAATGGGAATAGCAAGGCAAACGGTAGGCTTGGCAGAACACAAAGATTGGGAAAGCAAAATGAAACAGCAGCTAAAAACCTGGTGGGGATCTGTTTATATATGTCCAAACATTGCCCAAGTTCGACGATAAGGGTGTATTCAACTTTTTCATTCATTTGAGAAAATGGCTTAACCAATTAACTGGCAGGTTACCAGGGGGTTGATACAAGCAAAGGTGGTAGCAGATCTCTTGCATCAAAGGAGATTTGTGGGGTATGTGAGGAGGTGAAGAAAGCCATCTTATGTATTAGTGGCAGAAGCCGACAGACAATGTCTGAGGAGCCTAAGGAGGGCACCTGGTCAACAGCACGTTTTTTTTACAGGATCCAACACAGTACCTGAAGTAGTGAGAGTAGGTTGATTCTTTAATTGAGGGGTTAGCTTTTGAGTGGAGACTGAGAAGACTGGGATTATATTCATTAGAATTCAGGAGAATGCGGGGTGGGGGGATCTTAGAGGAACATATAAAATTACGAAGGGGATAGATAAAATAGAAGTAGAGAGGATGTTTTCACTGGCAGGTGAAGCTAGGACAAAAGGGCTAGAGGGAGCAGATTTAGGACTGTTTTGAGATGGAACGTCTTCACTCACAGGGTTATAAATCTATGGAATTCCTTGCCCAGGGAAGTGGTTGACGCTAATTTAGTAAACGCTTTTAAAGCTAATGTAGATTTTTATTTGAAAATAAAGTAATGTAGGGACTCGGTGGGATGACGGTTAAGTGATTCACACCGGGAAATGCAGATGAATGCGAGCTGGTTCATAAATCAAAGTTTGGCTTCAAAAGTCAATTAGAGTCTGTGGCAGAGAGAAATTGGGGAAAAGAGAAATCGTCAGGTGGTAAGGAAAATTGAGATTTCATCGAACACACTAAAGATAGTTTACCATAGGGCAAAAGGAAACTCAAGTTAAGGAAAGAGAAGTAAAAAATATCTCTACTGATGTCACTGCAATGAAGGAGGCCACATGAAGTCGCAGTGTTGGTGGTTTTGAACAAGCACTGGGAAGATGGATGTGCGAAAACAGGATAAACCAGTGAGTTTTGTTAAAGTGATAAAGGAAAGCACAGTAGAAGCTAAACACAGCTGCATCAGAATGTCTAGCCTGATCAGGAGTTGCTTCAGAGAAACGTGCCCAATCTCTTTCAAGAATTTAATCTCAACGATGAGGTTACCCATATTTTCCAGAAGAAGCAGGTAAAGAAATTAAAATTTTATGAGAAACCAGAGGAAATCTATCTTTGATGGTGAGCTGATGTGTCATTCAGAAGAAATATTGCTAGAAACGGTAGTAGAATGTGGAATTCATGACAGTGCTCCAATATATATGCATAAAGATTTGAACGATCTGGTGAAAAATGGAGAGTAATAGAGAAATTCTTGGTCCCAGGAATATAGATTGTCCTTGGTAATGATACAGTTCGATGACAGATGCGAGTGATGCCGACTATGGTTGGAAGGAAATTCTGAGATTTTTCCTAAATGTGTGGCAACAAGGCAACAAAAACCAAAGTTGAAGAAGGGGAAGAAATCAAAGACAAGGAAGTTGAAGTACCATTATCAGAAACCATGTTCGATCAAAAGTTGAAGAAGAAAAAAAGTAGCCAGTGGAGGACAAAGTGATTTTTTTTAAGTTCAGCGAGGTTAACTGAATTACAAGAAACAGATGAAACATTAATGTGGTTGTATCAATAAGCAAACACAGAAGAAAAATCTGACTATGACATGTCCTGTTATGGTCTTAAATATAATGCCTTGATGAGGAAATGGGGACCATCAGGGCACTGTTGGTATGATCAGCAAGTTTGCAGATGGCAGGAAGAATGGTGGAGAAGCAGAAAGCATAAGGGACTGTCAAAAAATGCAGGAGAATATAGATAGACTGGAGAGTTGGGCAGAGAAGTAGCAGATGGAGTAGAAATTCAATCAAATGTGAGGTGACGCATTTTGGGAGGTCTAATTCAAGAGCGAGTTATACAGTAAACGGAAGAGCCTTGGGATAAGTTGATGAGCAGAGTGATCTGGGAGTTCAGATCCATTGTACCCTGAAGGTGGCTGCACAGGTGGATCGAGTGATCAAGAAAGCATATGGTATGATTGCCTTCACTGGACGAGGTATTGAGAATAAGAGCTGGCAGGACATGTTAAAATTGTACTAAACACTGGTTTGGCGGCATTGACAATGCTGTGTATAGTTCTGATCGCCACATTACCAAAACGATGTGGACCCTTTGAAGAGAGGGCAGAGAAGGTTTACGAGGATGTTGCTAGATATGGAAGGTGCTAGTTATGAAGAGGGGGGATCCTGATTGAGGTCTACAAAATCATGAAGGGTATAAACTGGGTAGATAGAGATAAGCTTTTTCCCAGGATGCAGGATTCAATAATGACGTTTTCAAGGTGAGACGTGAAATGTTTAAGGGGATACATGCGGCAAGTACTTTACACAAAGGGTTGTAGGTCCTCGAAACGCATTGCCAGCAGAGGTAGGCACGGTGGACTCATTTAAGATGTGTCTGGACAGATGCGTGAGTAGGTGGGGAGCAGGGGGATACAGATGCTGAGGAATTGGGCGACAGGTTTAGAGAATGGATTTTGATTGGCTCTGGCTTGGAGGGCTGAATGGCTTGTTCCTGTGCTGTAAAGTTTCTTCGTTCTTGTTCTTCTTTGTATCACTTAATTGTGTGAAAGGGAAATGGACAGAAGTTCATCAAATTGCATTATGAATTAGGTAGCACATGAATTAGAAGCAGGAGCAATTTGGGAGTGAGAAAAACTTAAAGCACAATGGAAAAACAGTTTTATTCGCACGAACTCCATAACAATGTAGTTGAACTTTGTCGGAAGTGTCATGCCTGTCATGGAATTGAGAACGTCAGGCAGCAAAAAGCCAGCACCATTAGTCCTCTTGCCTGCATTAGATGCACATTATACAAGAGTCTTAACTGATTGTGCAAGACCCCAGTTTAAAATAAAATTGTGGGATCAGTATTTGCTGAACATTATGGATGTATCCACCAATTTTCAGAGGCCATTGCATTATGCAGCATCGTGGATGGAAGGATTGTAAAACAATTATTCAATTTAGTTTTACTGTATATTGTCGAGCCCCAGAGATACAATAAGATCAAGGGCTAAGTTTTACATGAAAGCTGTTCAGGGATTTATGCATAGTATGAGATTAAATACTTCAAGTCAATTGTGTACAATACAGAATCACAGGGAGAATAATAAAAGTGGCATCAAACTTTAAAGACTATCTTGAAAGCTTAGAAGCAAGCTAGCCTATTTTTTTCTTTTTTTTAACATGCATGCATTAAATGAATCTAACAAATTCAGTCCATTTGAATTACTTTTTTGGCAGGGGTGAGAGGACGACGGAAATTGCTTAAGGAGAAATTGGTGAGTCAGAGACCACTCATTTGAACTATGCATCAAATTTGCAGAAAAGGTTAAATGGAACGAGGGGTTGCCTAGACTACATTTTAAACGTAGCACAGCATGTAATGTAACAGGAAGCAGACAAGAAATCAAAAACATCACGATTTTACTAATGTTCGTATTGTGCTGGTATTATTCCCAATTGTAAGTGAACCTTCAGAAGTAACGTTTAGTGGGGTTTATCAAATCAAAAAGAGATTGAGTGAGGTGAATCATTCGCTTAGTATGCCAAAAGGAAACAAGTCTCACAGTGCACTTTGTGAACATACTCAAAAAGGTATTTTCAAACGAAAGCAAAGCAAAAGGAAATCATGTAACTTGTTACCACACAAAGTGAAGAACTAATTTCAAATGATTCTTATTTGAATATTGGACAACAGGAAGGTTATCGAAGATTGGGATAGACTATTAAACCAAAAGATCATTCGACATTGGAGCAGAGATTAGACCACTCAACCCATCGAGTTTGCTCTGCCGTTGAATCATGTTTGATAAGTTTCTCAACCCCATTTTCCTGCTTTTTCCCCGTAACACATAATCACCTATACAATCCAGAATCTATCTATCTCCATCTCAAGTGCACTCAATTACCTGGCCTCCACCGCCTTCTGTGGCATTGAATTCCATAAGTTACTGTGCTGCATTCAAGAGGGAAAACAAAATAATCTGAAATAGTTATAAAAAGTACACTGTGCGATAAGACTGTTTAAGCTAGGAAATATGAAGCTAATTAAGCATGATGTAGATATAGGAAATGCTGATCCAATTAAACAACAATCTTATGGACTTAACACTCTGAAGTTGACACAGGTTCAAAAAGAGATTGAGCCTATGCTCAAAGATGATGTAATCAAAGTGAGGTCTAGTGACAAGAACTCAGCAATTGTAATTTGCCAAAGAAGATGATACTCAATGGTAATTTGCAGACTGTCGCAAAGACAATGCAGTTGGAATTTCAGATTCATATCTGATTCCAGATTTGTAAGCCAGTACTGAGAAGATGGAACAAGCAATTTGTATTTCTGAGACAGACTTCCTCAGAGGAGACTGTCATAAATCAGGTCACTTTATCTAAAAACTGTTCCTTTTCTCAAGGATACTGTGTCCTTTATATTTTACAGAGAAGATGTGAAACACAGCGGGATCCAAGACGGCTGCGTTTGCTACAGAGATAAGAGGACATTGGAAGCTGTTTTATTTGTGTGCAATCACATGAGACTTTAGGCCAAAGCTTTTATGTTTTTAGAGATAACCTGCATAAGTCAAGGGCAGTTTAGTTCAGAATTTGAGTAGAGTTCACCTGTGGAGCTGAATGGAAACAAACTGCCAGAACTCTCTCTCCTCCTCCCCTGCTAACATCAACCTTAGTCTCATTTTGTTCCTGTTGGGGCTGTTGTGCATATTCAGAACAGTGTAATTAAGTCTAGTCAGGGCAGACTGAGTTCTGTAGGTATGCTTTATTCTGTTCTTTGTGTTTCATTCTGTCATTTTGTGAAAAGATTTTCGTCCGTTTTAAAGCCTGTACACTCTCGAAAGCAAATTGGGGGCTCTTTGTGGGATTTTCAACTGCTACTGTCTTTATTTCGGAGGTTGGTTTGCTTGAGCATAAAGAGCTTGGAATAGTAATGGCTCTTTCAGTGGCCAAGGCATTTTATGGAAGTGGATGCAGTGACTTTGGAAGTTTTACAAAACGTCAATAAGACCAAGCTGCAGGAATTAGCAGAGGAGCTGGGATTGCATCGACCTCCTTCTGTGAGGAAAGGAGACATAATTACAGCAGTAGCTCAGCATTTAAACTTGGTGGAAACACTATCAGGATCTATAGAGATGGCAAGAACTCCAGTGCAAATGAAGCGGCTTGACTTAGAGGCGAGAGGCAAGGAAAGGGCTACAGAATTGAAACAGTTTGTGTTACAATTAAAAGCATTGGGGGGAAGAGAGAGCAGCAGCAGGAACAGAAAAAGAGAGCTCGCTTGAGCCCCAAAAACTGGCACTTAGAAAGTAAAGTCAGCTTAAAGACTGGAGATAAAGCTGTAGGTATGCTCAGTCAGGAAATGTGTGAGGATGAGCAAGCCCCTCGTTGACAAAAGCCTACAAACATGCAGTTAAATTTTGCCAGACGTGTCAGACATGTCAGCTGATCAGAAAACTGTAGGCAGTAACAAAACCTGCACCTTTACTACCTATCCAGCATTTGAGGAGCCTTTCACAGGCGTCCTGATTGATTGAGTAGGTCCCCCACCTCAAATAAAAAGTGGGAATAAGTATTTAATAACAATAATGGATGTATTGACTAGTTTTCCAGAGGCAATCTCATTACATAATATAACAGTTAAAAGGTTTGAAGAAGAATTAATCTTTTTTTTTCGATGAGGTGCGGACTACCAAGAGAGATCCAGTCAGATCAAGGATCAAACTTCACATTCAAACCATTCAAGGAGGTGATGGATAGCTTGGGAATAAAGCCATTCAAACCTACTGCAGACCACCCCAAATCGCAGGAAGCGCTAGAGAGATGGCATCAAACACTAAAGACCATGTTGAGGGTTTATGTTCAGCATTATCCAGATGATTGGGATGAGTTTCGTATGTACTTTTTACGATCAGAGATGCACCAAATCAATCCACCATAACCAGTCCATTTGAATTAAATGTTGGCCATGAAACAAGAGGACTATTGAAATTGATTAAGGAGCAATTAATGTTTCAGAATTCTGAGACCACGCATTTCGACTCTGTGTCAAATTTTAGAGAATGATTAAATGGAGCTGGGTATTTGGCTAGACAGTATTAAATGTATCACAGCATACAATGAAACAGGAAGCGGCTAAGAATTCACAAATTCGCAATTCTGCAGTTGAATATAAGACCTTGCTGTTATTTCCAGGAATAGGTGAACATTTAAAAATACTAATTTGGAGATGCCAGTATTGGACTGGGGTTAAAAATCACACGGCACCAGGTTATAGTCCAACAGGTTTATTTGGAAACACTAGCTTCCATCTCATGAAGGAGCGGTGCTTTCAAAGCTGGTGTGCTTCCAAGTAAACATGTTGGGCTATAACCTGGTGTTGAGTGACTTTTAACTTTGAAAGCAAAGTTCAGTAGACCTTATCGAATCGAGAAGAAATTGAATGAGGTGATATACGTAACAGGGAATCCAGACAGGAAGAAATCTCACAGAGTGCATCGTGTGAATATGCTCAAAACGCATTTTGACAGGGAATGAAAGCAAGAGGGGAAGGAAGACCAAGAAACTGAAGAGGTAAAACAGAAAAAACCTGGTATTTTCGCAGACTGAGTGATAACCAGATCCCACTATCATAAGCACGAAGTGCAAACCATAGAGAAAGATGAAGGAGTTGATTTTCAGTTAATGGATACCCTGTTTGATATAATGCTGCAGGAAAACTAGAACAGGCAGAGGGTCAGACAGAAGGGTCAGTTCAGTCAGAAAGACTAAGAGACTTGCAACAGCTAGAAAAGATGATAAAAGAAATATGTCTGGATGTGCAATCTGAAAAGGAGGCAGAAAATATTCTAGACGGTTATTATCTGAAAAATAGAATCCTAAGACCATGGCAGGTTAGTGTACAGGAGGAATGGGTCAAAGTGCAACAGATTCTGTTGCTGGTAACATACAGACAGGCGGTGTGACGGGTAAAACATGAACTACGTGTAGGAGGTCAGCTAGAATTACATAAGACTCAGGCTAAGGTATAAAAACATTTTTTTATTGTCCTGGAATGGACAAGAAAGTGGTCAAGCCACAGCTGGTAATACAAACAGCAACGTGGTTGCCAATTTCCAAATTTGAGGAAAGCGTCACGTGGGTTATAGCTGATTGTGTAGGTCTCCTCCAGAGAGCCAAAAGTGGAAACCAATACTTGTTGACCATAATGGATGTGTCTACCAAATTTCCAGCGGCAATTCCATTATCAAGGCAAAAATGGTGACAAAGGAGTAAGTATCCTTCTACACAAGGTATGGGCTACCCATAGAGATACAGTCGAACCAAGGGCCAAATGTCACTACTTGGCTGTCTAAGGAGGTTATCGATAGCTTAGATATACAGCACTTTCAATCCAGCGCGTATCATCCTAAATCCCAGGGAGGTTTAGAATGTTGGCATCAGACCTTGAAGACCATGTTGTGAGCATTCTGTGAGGATTACCCAAATGATTAGAATAAAGGATCCCATTCCTGTTGTTTCGCATTAGAGAGGCCGCAAATGAATCTAATCAGTTCACTCCCTTCGAGTTAATATTCTGGCATGAAGTGAGAGGCCCTTTGAAATTATTCAGAGGAAAATTGACAGGACGAAAGTCAGAGATCTCACAATTAGTTATGCATCGGAGGTGAGGGAGAGATTAAATCGAGTGGGTGATTTAGCTAAACAGCATCTTTAATTGTCACAGTACAGAATGAAGCAGGTGGCAGATAAAGGTTCTGAGAGTCGGAAATTTGCCAGACGAGGTGATGTGTTCGTACTGCTACCAATGGTTGGAGATCCCACCAAAGCCAGGGAAAGTGGTCCCTATCAAATTCAGAAAAAGTTGAGTCAGGTGAACTCTCTAGTAAAGATGCCAGATAGAAAAAAAGTATCAAGTATGTCACGTGAACATGTTGAAACCGTATTATACTGGAGGGAAAGAGTTGGAGAAACAGATTCTACTGCCTTGCAGACTGAGGAATGAAATCCAGACGATGTGGATTTTGAGGTGACGCAAAAATAAATTTTAATAATTAAGAAGTCCTTGAGGAGTGGGATAGGTTAGTAAGCTATCTATCTCGGGAACTTGGAACACGGTTGAAAGATTTGTTACTGCAGTATAAGGGTATATCTGAGAATCAGATGGGGAGGAGTCATACTATTGTACATGAAATAGATGATGGTAATGCTGCTCCAATAACACAATACCCTTATTGGCTTAATCCTTCCAAAGCCAGACAGGTCCAGAAGGAGGTGGACGCCATGCTCAACAAGGACATCATCGAACCAAGCCAGTGTAAGTGGCAATCGCCACAGATCGTCCTAATTCCCAAACCAGGACTCAACGATTCTGTGTGGATGATGGGAAGGTCAACGATGTTACAAAGTAGGACTCATATCCAATTCCTAGATTGGAGGATCGTATTGAGAATGTTGGACAAGCCAGTTACATAACCAATTTGGACTTAATACGTTGTTACTGGCAGGTACCTTTATCAGAGAAGAAGAAAAATATTTCTGTGTTTGTAATTCCAAATGGGTCACAAAAGCGTGCATTATCAAGACTCGAATGAGATCCAGAGGCGTTCGGCGGTGGGTGTGCAATGACCTGAATTCGCGCGGAGTTATGCATGCTAGCATGTGTATAGTTATTTTAGTGTATATGCGTGTTTTGGACTCCTAAACAATCTTTGAACGGTTTTAAAACTGAAGCCATCTTTTGATATTGTTAGTTCGTTTTTTTAAGGGGGCAGGTGACACAAAACTGATCCTTTTTATCCCCTAAAAGCTGTTCCTTTTCTGAAGGACACTGTCTCCTTGATTTTTTTCAGATGGGTCGTGAAACACCCCGGGCTCTGAAACGGCTGGGTTTGGCACAGACATAAAAGGGTATTGGACGTCTTTTCAACATCTTGGTGGTTACCATATCCAACAAGTGAGAATCCAACCAACGCCCCCTTGATGCTCAATGGAGTTACCATCATTGAATCTCCCTCAGTCCCTCACTATCCCTTACCATCTCCAACAATAGAGAATCTAACCATCATCCCTTTGACGTTCAATGGCGTTACCATCACTAAATCTGCCCACTATCAACGTCCTGTGGATTACAATTGAGATAGAATCTAACCATTGCCCCCTTGACGTTCAGTCGGATTGCAATCACTGAAACCCACCCTCTCTCAACATCCTGGGGGTTACCATTGAGACAGCATCAAATCATTGCCCCTTTGACTTTCATTGGGATTGCCATTACTGAAACACGTCGTCCACCACCAACTATCAGCATCGTGGTGGTTACCACCTCTAACATGAGAGATTTTAACCTTTCATCTTAACACTCAAAAGTGTTACCATTTCTTCACCCTGGCACTGTCAACATCCTGGGCTTTACCTTATCCATTTTCCAAGTGATTTTGGAAGGGATTATGCATTCTAACTTTTCCAGGATATGGCTGAATTGGTCTATTTTGTAAATGGAGGTGGCTATATGTCTTTCAATTATTGAATGCAACAGAAAACATGGTGACGGACAAGTAACCTGTCGCCACTCAGTGTTTTTAATTACCCTTTATTTATTAGTGTACAGAATACAAATTTCCTACCTAATTTCAGATAGCATAGTGAAAAGAAAGGCTATGGTTAATAGACTGAATGACACTTGATCAGTTCAGCAGCTGGTTTTATTTATCAAATTATAATACAGCCTTGAAACAAAATTTATAGAACGCTTCTGATCAATAATCTACCTTTGGGCCTGAACTACCTAAGTAAGGACAAAGGATTTTAAAAATTATTTCTCAGGGTTATGTTCAACATGTTAAAGAACTGACATGCGTGTTTTGGAATTCTCATTGCACTGTGGATTGAGTGGCCTTAAATACTTTGCAGAGAATAAATGTCCCACCATATTATAAAATAAGTTGATTTTCAGAATTAACGTGAAGATTACACATCTTGGATGTAGTTCGAAGTTAAATAATTCATGATTATGATCAGCATAATTTTAAAAATTGAAGAAGTGGGGAGGTGAGGGTTTGAGCTAAAGGGAACGGTTGAAAAGGCTAGGGTATTTTTTTGTATTTTTTTGCTGAGTGGTGACCTTATAGATTTTTGTAAAATCGTGAAGGGCAAGAATAGGGTGCAGCGCCAAGATCTTTTTCGTAGGGTTGAAATGTCCAAACCTACAGGGCATAGGTTTAAGGTGAGTGGGGAAAGATGTGAAAGGGACTTATGGGACAACTTCTTACAGAGAATTTGATGCATTTATGGAACGAAATGTGAGAGGAAGTGATAGACGCTGGTACAGTTACAACATGAAAAAGGCGTCTTGATGGGTAAATGAATAGGAAGGGTTCAGCGGGTTACGCTCCAAATGCTGGCAAATGGGATCAGGTCAGATTAGGATATCTGGTCAGTATGAATGAACCGGACTGAAGAGTCTGTTTCCATGCTGCATGACGATAACTCTAATTCGATGATCGTCTTCCCTGAAACGCACACCTTCCCTGTTTTCCAGAAATTCCTGCATCTGGACATTCCCCAGTGTATCGGTAGTGCAGGTGTGCTTCTCCAGATGCTAAGTGAGTCCGGTCAGCTAGGTGCACGCTTTCTTGGGGACAAGAAGGTAATACGTGGGGATGGGCTGGTCTGGCCTCCTCAGAATCGAGTTGCTGCAGGGGTTCCATCAAGTCGGGTCACCAGAGGATGGAGTGGTTGTTTCAGACCTCAGATACGAGCTTCATGGTGAGATCTGCTGGAAGTGGATAGTTTTATTCTGGGACTGGCAATCCAGCTGATCTGGACGTCCGGAGGATCTTGTCATTGAACAAGCCAGACACCCTAACAACGTTCCAAATACAGGTTCTAAATTTGTTAGTTGTCTTAAGCAAGTGCCGAGTGGATGTTCCAGGAGAGATGCAGCTGACCCATCCACCTAGTTTTAAACATTCCAGAATTAATTTACACACTAACAAAAGAAAACCCAATTTAGAATAACATAAATATTTGAAAAGCCAACCGACATGAGAACGCCACTTAAGAAAAAGCGGTTCCAATTTCCTGCAACATCCCATAATACACTCATCGGTGAAAAGACAAATTCAAACGCAGTTTCTTTAGAGGAGAGAGATGCCAGAGAGAGGGGGAGGATCAGCATGGAACTTATTCTTTGGTTACCCAGCCAAAAATTAATCCAAACACTCGGGAAATCCTGAACTGGAGGACTGACAATTCCCTTGTTATTGAACAAGTCTTCTACAAAAAAGCATGAAGGCCTCTTCAGGTAGGTTTTCCACACATATCGCCTTCTGCCGTTATGAATCCTCCAAAAATAAAACAACCAACGACAACATGACCTTGTCAAAGAAGCAACATTGTCACAATCTTTAGACATGAAAATAGACTAAAGAGAACAGTATGATTGATTTTTAAGACGTAGAAATTTATTATCATCTTATAAATTAAACATATCATCTGAAGCAGTTGATCATAATAAAAACAATTGTTTGCAATTTTACTTTTGTTTGTTTGAATCCCATTCCTGACACGTAACTTTCTGACGATTATGATTCTATTTTGTAAGAACTGTGGTCTATCCAAAAGTGTCAATCTTTACCTCACGCCTATGGTAGTGGCAGATCAACTGGTGGTTATCCTCGACCTGATAATGAGACACATTCCGATTGTTTATCATGACCAGTTTACTTTCCTTCGCAGAATCCCCGTGTGTAATATTCACGCCGTCCTGCACTATGCAGCTACTGACTGTTCTGTCTGGTTCAGCGTCAGCTTCACCTTTGATTGATTTTTGACCATTTGTTGCCAGAAGCTGAAAAGTAAACATTGTAATCAGAAAACGGTGGCTGTGGTTCTGGGGACAGTGTCTGTGCTGAGCTCTTCAAAGAAACTTTTCTGGTACTTTATGTTCAGTGGCTGGCATTGGATGCCGAACTACCCCTGGTTTTGTTTCATCAGGGTGAATGTTACCAATTCTCCAGTTTGGACAGCATTTGAGCTCGCCCACAACATTCTGATTCTCTGTATCCCATTTGCGTTAATTTTGCTGCTCAATATTTTCACTGTAAGGCACATTGCAATGGCCAGCAGAGCTCGCCACAGACTGTGGGCTCGAAGCAGTCGGAAGAGATTGAGAGACGCAGAGATGGAGAGTCGAAAAAAATCGATCATTTTACAGTTTGCTATGTCGACCAATTTCATCCTGTTTTGGTCAATGCTAATGGTTTATTCCATATGGAGATGGATGTGGCATTCTAGCACATTCTGACTTCCCAATGAATATAGCAAAGGACTTTCCCCGAGGAGTGACCCAAATGCAAGGGACCTCGGACCAACGTCATCAATTCCTGTAAGTGAAGACACAAGAGAATGAAACGGTAAAGATAGGGTATTGGGTGAGACTTCATCAGTCGGAGTAGAGTGTAGAAGTTGTAAAACCAAACTGCGGCTACATCAAGCTTTACTTCTGTCACATGTGGATTATTGTGTTCAGTTATTTCCGTAACATGATAGGAAGGATGTGAAGGCTTTGGAAAGATTGCAAAAGACGCTCACCAGGACGTTGCCTGAATTGGAATACATTTGCATTAAGGAACATTGGACAAACTTGGATTTTCTTTTACAGAAAGTAATGGGAAATCTGACAGAAGTGTATCAAAGTAGCAGCGGCATGGATAAGGTGGATCTTCGATGTTTTTTCTTTCCTCGCAATGTGAGAATGTCAAATTTTAGGGGCCGTAAATCGAAGATGAAACGGATCTGTTTAAAGAAGATAGCATCATACAGCACTGAAGCAGACCCTCTGGTAGAACTCGCCCATTCCGACCAAGTTTCTCAAGCTGAGTTACTGCCACAAGTCTGCATTTGACCTATATCCATCTAAACATTTCCTATTCATCTGCATGCCCAAATTGTTTTAAATGGTCCAACTGTATTGGCATCTGCATTGTCCGGACTAAATCTTTCTCCTCTCAACATAAAAACGTGTCCACTAATTTTGAGCTCCCCACTCCTCGGGGAAAGACCTTTGCTCTATACCCGATATATGCCACTCATTATTTCAGAATGCTCGACAAGGTCACCCCTCAATCTCCTGGATCAAGTGAAGAGGTTTCCAGCGCATCCAGCTCCTCCGTGTAACTGAAACCCTCCAGGACTGGTACATGCTGGTAAGTATTTCCCGAACCCTCTCCGCTTTCAGTATATTCCAGAAGTGGCCTCACAATATCCTGTAAATCTAAAAACGACGTCCCTTGTACTAGACTCAATGGTATGGACAACAAAGTCAAGCGTTCGAAATGCCTTCTTACCCACCCTGTCGAGCTGTTTCGCAACTCCCACAGAACGAAGTCCCAGAAAACGTTGGTGTCTCTATTCGACAGCATTAACCACGGCTCGACCACGCAATGTTCAATCCAGTGTAACCACTACAGATGTGAGTCAGTGCCTGGAATGTACTGCCACAGGAATTGGCAGGGGTGGACATGATAGAACGCTTTTGTAACATTTCGACAAACACATGGACAGGTATGCAATGGGTGTATGAAGCATGTGCAATACATGAAAATCACTGTCTCAGACAGATGCAAAACGGGGGAAATCACATTCAGTAGAAGCAGGCAGCAAGGGATGGAAAGTAGACACAGACAAACATTGAGGGGTCATGTCGTAGAATGATACCATGACAACATGCAACAGAGAATTGGACAGCATTGAAAAGTTTTTCAGCCAACTTGCATACCGGCCATGATGCTATTCGAACCTAATCCCATCTGCCTTTGTATGGTCTGCATCCCAATATTCTCTGCCCGTTCATGGGTCTATCTAAATGTCTTTACAATATTGCAATCATAACTGCTCATTCACCTCCAGTGGCAGTGCATTTCGGGCATTTACCAACTTAAGTGGTGAAAACATTCCTCGCAAATTTCCCTTCAGCTTTCCATCTCCAATCATAAATCTGTGCACCTAGTACTTGACGTTTCCACCTTTTGGACACTCCGACCATCCTCTTTATTCATGCCTCTCACAATTTCAAATGTTTCCATCTGGTCACCAGCCCAGCTTCTGATACTCTAACGAACGTTAAGTGCATTAGTCAAGAGTAAATATAAGTGGAGGAATGGGTCTGGCTGGGTTCCTCTTCAGAGAGTGAGCGTGGACTTGTTGGGCCGAAGAGTTTTTTTCCATATTGTAGGGAATTTAAAAAGAAGAAACATTCCAAGTTTGTCCAAAATCTATGCTGCCTTGTTCTTGTACCATTCACGAACGGCCGGTCTACCTTTTCATCTACTCTGCGCAGCTTTCTTATTGTTTTGCAAACTTCTACCAGAACTTTTAGCCTCCTTCTCCCCTAAAGAACCGTCATGACTTGAGTCAAAGCGATCCGTCGCACAGAGAAACCTCCCTTCAGGGCATCGTGTATATGCCTGTGAGAAACAAGTACCTAACTTTTCTAAACTTCATTTCCAGCTGTTAGCCTGTCGCAGAATTACTTTTTCCTAATCAGTGCTCGGTCTGTAACAAGAGCATTAATGATTTGGATGAAAATGTTGGTCGTCTGCTTAATAGGTTTGCAGACGGCATTGAAATTGGTGAAGCTTTCGATCTGTAATGACGGTTGTCAAAGGATATAGCAGGATATAGATCAGCTGGAAAAGTGAATAAAGAAATGGTAGATGGAGCTTATTCAGGGCAAATGTGAAGTGATACATTTTTCGAGATCAAATGGAATAGGAAATTATACATTAAATGGCAGCGTCCATTCAAACACTGATATGCAAGTGATCTTGGACCAACATCATAAATGCCTGAAAGTGGCAACAGAAGTGAATAAAGTGGTAAGGAGCGCGGATGGGATGAGACTTCATCAGTCACAGTCGAGACTATAAAAGTTGGCAATTCCTCCTGCAGCTATATAAAGCTTTACTGAGGTCACATGTGGAGTATTGTCCTCAGTTATCACGTGATAGGGAGGATGTGGAGGCTTTAGAAGGATTGCAAAAGCGGTTTACCAGGATGTTGACAGGATTGGAATGAATTTAGCAGAAGGGAACATTAGAAAAACGTGGACTGGTTTCACTGGAATCTCGGACGTAGATGGGCCTTCAAAAGATGTAAACCTTTCAGTAAGCCTCTTCTGCATTCTCTCCAAAGCCTCAGATCATTTCGATCCTCCAACGAATGCAAATCTGCACAGTACTCTAAATGCGGCCAGATCGAAATCTGACACATTTGCGACATGACTTGCAATTTTTGCACACAATGTACCTTTGAAGGCATGCAAGCCACATGCCTTCTATCTCATCTTATCCACTTTCAGGCACCGAAGAAAATAGACCCTTGGTCCATTAATGTTCCGTAAGGGTCCAGCCATTGACAATGTACTTTTGTCTTTTGTTTCCAGATGTGAATTGATCATGAATTCAAGAATCTTCTCCAATAATTTCGCTCGCACAAATGTAAAATGCAACGACCTATAATTTTCGTAACGAATCATGCCTCTCTTCTTCAACAAAAGACAAAAATTGAGTGTTCTCCAGTCTTCCGATTCTCACCTGTGGCTAAATAAAATGTAAAAATACATGACAAAGCCTCAATAACTCCCTCTCCTCTTGTCTTGCTGAATATCCTGGGTTAAAACCCGGGGGGTCTAGGGGTTCAACTCGCTTAATGTTTTTTTTTCACACATCAAAATCCTCCTTCACTTTTAAATGTATTTGCCTTAGAGTATTGACATGTTCCTCCCGAATATTAAAGTCTTCCATTTCTATCTCATTCGTGAAGACTGATGTGAAGTATTCATTCAGGGCCTCATCCAATTCCTCCAGTGGCAAGCATAAATTCTCTTCTTTATCCTTGAGTATTTCGCCAGTTACCCTCTTATTCTGAAAATACTTAGGCAATCCTTTGAGATCCTCACTTTTTAAGAACATTTCTTGGCCTCTTTTAGCGCACCTAGTTCCTCATTTAATTTTTTGCAGCTCGCTTTACATTCCTGGAGGGTCTTGATTGATTTCAATTTCCAAAAGACGTGCTTGTTTTTATTCCACTTTGACCAAACTTTCAGCATCTCGTGTCATCCATGGTTATGAATCTTGCCAGTCTTAGCTTCCTTCCTCACAGCAATATATTGATGCAGGTAGAGTTACAACATTAAAAAGACATCAGGAAAAGAACACGAAAAGGAAAGATTTGAAGGGTTATCGGATAAACGCCTAAATATGGGACACGTTAATGTCTGGTAATCTTTAACACCATCGGCCAGTTGGAGAGTAGAGCCTGCTTTCATGCTGTCTAACTGTGTGGGGTTCACGAATTCTGATCAACTGACATTCACAAGAATCCCGCCTGTCCAAAACGGATGTACCAGAAATAAACCGTGAAATTTAATTTCTCCAGTTACTGATATGCGAGTATCATTTGCATTCCCCTATTTTAAAACTTTTACCATAGGACTAGTATTATCTGCATTCATAACTCAACTTATAGAATTATGATCACTGTTCCCAAAGTGCCTCACACTGGAACTTCCATCGCAAACAGAGATAAGAATTGCAGGAAACACCCTGTAGATTCGGCAGCACTTGTGGGTATAAGGCATAGTTCACGTTTCAGATTCAGTGACATTTCATCAGAACTCAGTGTAGCTGGTAATATGTTTGTGTGTTGTATATATCTCAGAAGGTAAGTGAAAGCGTAAACAATAGGTGGAGATGGAACACAGTGAGACATAAAAACAGTTGAGCAGAAAAAGAAATGGTTAAATTTCAGCCTGGGAAATCTTTAACCACACCACCGTGTTCTCTGGAAAGCACCTCTCTCACAGACTTGCTGCAGTTACCCCCAGCGAAGCTCAGCGCAAGACTGATCTTTTTGTGGACTCAGATCCAGTAGCCCATGCAGCTGTTCACCCTCAGTCCTTTACTGTTCAAGAATTTATCTTTGCCTTAAAAACATTGAATGACGAGGAACAATTGAGAGAGAGAAAAAAGCTGAGACCATGCTATCATATCATAAGTCTCTCTGCGCCTTTCCTGAACTCCTGTTTTTCTCTGACTAACTTCTTCCACTCTCTGTTTCTGTCTCTTTGTCCATCGCTCTCCTTTTCTTTCAATCTTTCTATCTCTCTTTGTAATTCTGTTGCTTTCTCCCAAAGTCTCTCTGCCTCTCCATCGTTCTATATTTCTCTCTCTCACACCAGCTATCTATCTCTATCATTCTCTCTGTCTTTGTTTCTTGCTTTCTCTTTTCTCTAACTGCCTAGTGACTGTTTTCCTTCCTATCACACTATCAATTCTTTTGTTCTCACTCTCGATCTCTATCTTTTTCTCTCTGTTTGTCTTTTTATCTCTCTGTTAATTCCCTTGTGTCTCAGTCCCTTTCTCTCACACTCTTAACTCTTGCCTCTTGCCTCTGTTTTTCATATCCTCTCATTGTGTCTCTCTCTTTTTGTCCTCTCTCTCGCTGTCTTTCTTCTTTTTCTCCATCTCTTTTCTTTGCTCTCTTTTCCCTCCTTCACTGTCGGTTTTTTTTTTCTCTCTATCTTTCTTTTCCTATTTTCACATGAACAGGACGTGGTTTTATCTTGTAACGATAGATGTTCGAGAATCTTGGATCTGGGTTTCCATCAAGTTTCTCCACTACATTTTCACCACGGACAGTCATTGTCCTGATTCAGCTACCCAATGTTTTCACCGTCTGGTACATTTTTGTTCACAAGCAGAGCTTGCGGGAGACTTTTTGGCCAGAGTTCAAGAGATCCAGAAATACAAAGTCAATGGAAATCTATCATTTTGTTGTGTGTTATCACAACAAGTTTCGCCCGTTGTGGTCAACAGTAACGCTGTATTCGATTTGGAACCAAATGTTGTATTTAGGGTGTCTGTCTGTCTGGATAAACGTATTTGTCCAGGAATTAGGCTTCATGCTACAGCACCTCAGGTACCACACGAACAATGTGAGTTATGCCAATATGCAGACGAAAGTCAGAGAGCAGCTGAAGAGTGTGTCCAAATATCCGTTCACTCAGATTATTCAATGTAATCAAAACCAGGTAACGCTAAGAGATGCCAGCAAATGTTCCAAATCATTTCATATTCACTGCGCTGGGAGACATCGATCCCTCTAAGACTGTGGGCTTTCACTAAGGACCCAGAGCTGAGTTGAAGATGTTTCTATGGTAAAAGAATAAGGAATGAGGGAACGATTGAAAGAGACGGGTGCAAACCTATCTTAAGAGTGACTGTTTTGAGCTTATTTCAGGGTTAACAGAAGGGAAACCCGTTTTGAGTGTTGTATAGTGTTAGGGTGGGCAGCATGCATTCCTCAGCAAATAGAGGTGGGACTGTAGGGAGCAGTCAGCGCCTGTTCATTTAATGAAGTATTCTGCTTAGTATTTTCAACTTTTCCCATACTCACTGCTCAACCCTCTCCCAATGTCCAGGTCATCAGAGGGAGCATCCATATTTTATCTTTAGCAAGACCTTCTCATTGGAGAGGGTGATGGCCCAGTGACAATTCTCACTGAACTGTTAATCCAGACCAAGGTAACGTTCTTCAGAACTCGGTTCCAGTTAAGATCATAAGACCAAAGGATCGGAAATTAGATCATTTGTTCCATAGAGTCTGCTCTGCCTTTCAGTCTTACCTGGCAAGTTTCTGAACCCCATTCTCCCACCTTCGCTGTTGCACCTTTGATACCTTTAAAATCAAGAACCTGTCTATCTCTGCCTTAAGTGTACACAATACCGTGGCCTCCACAGCCTTCTATGGCAACAAATTCCAAATTCACCACTCTGCAGCTGAAGAACTCTCTCGTCCACTCCGTTTTGAAAGGCATTCAATTTTTTTCTAAGGCCGTATGTTGGAATTTCTGTTTATTTTTTAGAAAATTCTGGAAATAACAATCGAACGAAAACCATTGTTGGTGGGTGGAAATGACCATCTGGTTCAATAATGGACTTTAGGGAGAGAAACTGCCATCTCTACTTGACCTTGCGTACGTACGACTCCCGACCCACAGCAAAATCTCTTAATTCCCGTCTAGGCAATTAGAGATGGATAAGTAATAACAGCACAAGGACGTAATGCACTCATCCAGTGAATGAATAAAAAGAAATTTCGTCCGGCCACCCCCTTGCAAGAGTACAATGGGAAGGTTATGATTCATGATGACCTGCACAAGGACATAGAACGTATATCAGCGCAGCACTGGAAAACGACATTCGGTCAATTGTGGTGTGCTTATGATGACGCCAAATTAAACTAATTCATTCTCCTGCCCAACATTCCTTTCCCTGCATCCCTTGCATATTCTTGTGTGGATCGAAAACAGCCTTAAACCTCTCGTTAGTATCTCCTTCCAGAACTACACAGGTTCGTTTCAGGCACCTAACATTCTCCGTGCAAAGAAAAAATCCGCCTCAAATCTCCATTCAACATTCCCCTTCTCATCTTGAACTTATGCTTCGTCTTATTAGAAATTTCAAATCTGGGAAATAGATTCCAACTGTCAACCTTATCTGTGCAGCTCAGTATTTTAAAGACTTCAACCACGTCTCCCCTCAACCTCCGCCGCTCCAGAGCAAGAAAACACAGATTGTCTAGCCTCTTCTTGTAATCCATGACCTCCAGTGGAGGCAGCATACCGGTAAACCTCTCAGCAACCTCTTGAAAGACTGGACGTCTTTCCTGTAATGTGGTGACGAGAATTGAATGCAACAGTCGAAGTGCGAACTAGGCAAAGCTACAACTTGACTCCCTGGCATTTGTGCTCAATTCACCCACCAATAAACGGAAGCAGCACCTCACACTTGCCTGCATGAAGCTCCAAGTGCCATTTCTCTGTCCACAAATCTCAATTCCACTCAATTGTTTGACAACTTTCTTCAACCACTGCAGACCATGAGCTGTAGGCTGACACCTAACGCCCTAATGGGATTTTGGGAGATCGATCTGATCACCTATGGTCCTGTTATTGCGGGATTCCCTGCATCCGGATTGTGTTGGCGAACCTTTTGACACGGTCTGCACTGACATCGCCGTCAATTCATCCCTGGGGGTAATACCCTGAATCAAGGACTGTCACATTCAACTCTTGATTCAGAAAAATCGCGGCTCCCAGTGGGCAAGAGCTGATTTGCAGTATGCACCACGTGGTTCCTGGTGACTGGCATATGTGCTTCATTCGGTCTCTCGACACGTCCACCATTTCCAGGTAGGGATAGGGACAGAGAGAGAGAAAGGAAGTGGGCGGAGAAAGGGTGATTGAGAGACTGAGCAAGAGAGAGGGACCTACAGAAAGAGACATAGAAGGACGGCTGTGAGGGCGAGAAAGTGAGAGTCAGAGAGAGGGTTTGAGAGCGAGAGAAAGACAGACAGGGAAGGAGGCGGGGAAGAGAATGTGTGAGAGAGACAGGAATACAGGCATAGAGAGAGAGAGATGGGGAGGGAGGAAAGGAGGGCGAAAGTGTGAGAGAGAAGGAGGGAAGAGAGTGACAGACAGACAGAGACAATGCATCGAAGGAACAGGAAGATGCTCGGAGGAGAGATATTTAGAGAGACAGTGATAATGTGGGGGAGACAGAGAGTGAAACACAGAGAGGGAGAAGGATTGGAGAGGGGTAGATTGAGGGACAGAGAGTGTGAGACAGAGTGAGAAAAGGATAGTTCGACAGAGAGGATGAGAGAGGAAAGGGAGACATTAGAAGAGGGTCAGAGGTAGAAAGAGGGTGAGAGCAGGAGAGAAAGGGAAGAAAGAAGGGAGACAGACAAAGAACGAGACAGTGAGAGATATAGAGAGAGGAGAGAGAGAGGAAGAGCGGATGGAGAGAGACAGGTGGGAGAATGAAGCAGCAACAGAGAACAAGGTAGAAAGAGAGGGAATAACGTAGAGTAGCATTAAAGGCAAAAACACACCACACGAGCACATCAACAAAAACACCACATCAAGCACATTGATACCACACAGACACATAAAAATTGACCACTGTATCCGTGGAACTATTTTCTGTGGTTTCAGTTACCCTGCACCGAACGTACTATAGGGAACATGAGACCAGGAGATTATCGAGAAGGTACTTCTCCCATTAAAATAAGTGAATTTGCTCCTATCTGTGGTTTAGGGATTCTGGGGTCGGTCCTGGAACGTATCCCCTGCGGTTACGGAGAGGCTACTGTAAACAACACAGCCACAGACATGCTCAAACTCAGACATACACACACACAAAAACATTCTGGTGAAATAGATTGGCATTGTACTACGCTTTCCCTTGGAATGAAACATCCACATATTCAGAAAAGTGCGTGTTCCCCATGCAATGTGGAAATGATTGATCTTTGTACTGTATTTCTGGCAATTTACACATTTAATAGTGCATCTTCATCGCAAATGCATCCAGGCAGTTCTGAGTGAACCGTTTTGTCAGGAGACATGATAAACTCTGTCGTGCATTCTACAATTTGTCGTAAGTGAGGGCTGCAGATGCTGGAAAGTCGAAGCGAGTGGTGCTGAAAAAGCACATCCGGTCAGTCAGCACTCGAGGAAGAGGAGAGTCGACATTTCAGGCATAAACCCTTCATCAGGAATGAGGCTCTGCAATTTGTTATGTTTTGTACTCCAGACGTTGAATGGTTCAGTGAGGAAGGAATTCAAAGGTTAGAGGAGCAGACAAGCGTTGGGTTTGTTCCTATCCTTCCACTGATATCTCAGGGGCAACGTGGATCAGAAAAAAACAACTGCTCCCTCTCTCCAAAGACATTGTTTGAAGAATGAAACCATTGTGCAACCTGACAAATTCACAGACTTTGATAATCCCACTTAAAAAATGCTTCCGCTTGTGTAGTAGTGCGGGGAGGCCACCAGAAGGCAGCATTGTACCATTTTGAACGAAAGAAGGAGAAACTGAACCTTTAATTGGTTTGGTAATTAATTCCATCATTCAAGTGTCCCTCCAGTACAGAGTGTGTCATAGTGCAGTATGAAAAAGACGCACAGACACAAAAGCACAGAGACACATAAAGCGAAGCACACATCAACATGACCATCAGCTTTAAACACAAGAAGGACAGACAGAGAGAAAGGTGGATGGGTGTTAACCCCATTTCAGTGAATTCACCCCCAACTGCAACAGAGGCCTCATTGCATACAGACGGAGGCACTGACATGCCATCTGCATCTCGTTTTCTTTCTTTCAGCCAGTCTCTTTTATGTCTTTTTTTTTCTCTCTGGCTCACTTTGACACTCAATTTCTGCCCACAAAATGTTTCCTTCAATTTTTTGGCCCTCAGATATTGACACTTCAATTCACATGCTTCCACATTTTCCCCACCTTCGCATTTGGACCCCTCCAAAACTTTGGAAGACCTGCCCCGTCAAATTAGAACCTCTGAAATTTTGTGGCCTCCCAGTTTTCCCCTTCCCACCCACAAATTTGTGTTCTCTCAAATATTTAGTCCCCACCGACACACCAAAAACGCCCCAGTTTGCAAGACCTTGCCAATTTTACACCACAACTGTGCAGGATCCCACAGCTGCGCCCGGCTCTGCCAGTGGTAATGAGTTTTCCCAGCTTTCAGAGTCTCGGTGTCCTTGCTTGTTTTGGATTGTCACAGCTCAGCACAGCACACCTAAAACTGAGAGGCAGATCTGGCGAAGATAGCAAACAAGACTACATTCAAAACGATCCCACTTCCAATTTTGGCAACCACCCCCAGATTTGTCTCCTTCCATATATTTAATCACTCCTCTCCACCCAGTTTGGAAGTCCCTTCAGATTTTACACCAAAGCCTGTGTTGGATGTCAGGGATGGATCCTGCTCCATCGTCATTAATCAATTTTTCCCACTGTCAGATTCCAAGTGCCCTTTTTTTCCTGTATGTTTAGAGATCAGGACAGCAGAACTAAAAGTGAAAGGGACAACTTGGTGAAGCGATCAAACAAGACGAATTGCATGACAAACAGTACCTGCTCCAAGCGATAGATGGCGCTAAGTGATCCCGCTATTGATAGATCAAAGAACAAAGAACTCATAAACAGAACCGTTGTCCCTCGAATATTGTAATGAAGTCTGGCGACTTTCAAATCTAGAAACCTTTCATTTCTAGGTGACCATTTCCTTTTATTAACCGCCTATTTATATGCATTGTATCTGGCGATAGGCTTCTAAAATCCATGACCTCCACGTCGTTGGCATTGCTGGCATGCGGGGAGGTGGGGGGGGGAGGGAATATATCAACTATCCATTCTATCCGTGACTCCCATCAATTTGTAAACATTATCAGCTCGACCCTCAGATTCCGATGTTCAGCTGACAAAACGCCAGTGTTGCCCAATCTCGCCTCGTAGCCAACATCCTCCAAACCAGGCCTTCGTGATGAAGCGTGTCGTTAGTCTCTCCAAAGCCTCAACATGCCTCCAGCAGCGTGACGACCAGTACTGTACACAGTATTTTAAAGCGGCCGAACTAAACTTTCAAAGCAGTCGAGAGTGTAGTGCTGGAAAGGCACAGCAGGTCAGGCAGTATCCGAGGAGCAGGAGAATCGATGCTTGGGGCATAATCCCTGGAGGCATAAGAAGGGCTTATGCCCGAAACGTCGATTCACGTCCTCCTCGGATGCTGTCTGACCTGCTGTGCTTTTCCAGCGCCACACTATAGACTCTGATCTCCAGTCCTCACGTGCTCCTAGTTAATTGTAACCTGACTGTGAAGCCTCTGCCAAGGATGCCAATCTTGAAAACGTTCTCCTGAAGGCCTTACGCCCGAAATGTCAATTCTCCTGCTCCTCGGATGCTACCTGACTTGCTGTGCTTTTCAAGCACCACACGTTGGACTCTGATCTCCAGCATCTGCAGTCCAGACTTAATCCTAAACTTGGATAGAAAGCTGTCTGACTTTGAAAAATCTATGCTCTGAGCCCTAACTGATGATGGAAGAAAATTGGAAGAGGCCATGTTGACCTATGAATGTTGCCACTTTCAGGGAATTGTAATTCTGTGCACCAGGATCCTCGAGATGTTCATGCTCCGAAAGTTGCTCTCGTCATTCTGTTTATCCATGAACTTCCCTCCTGCATTAAAACTTCCAAGTATTCACACAAACTCCATTACACTCGCATTACAATCGCAGACATAGTTGCATAATCACACCAATCTCACCCATTCTTTCGCATTCGCACACATTCAGAAAAACACTGATAACTGAATTCACATTCTCGCCCACTGTCTTTCATACACATTCGTTCAAACACAGATAACACTCACTGACACACACATATTCTCTATGGCACTGACGTCTGCAAAGAGACACAGAATTTCAACACAAGAATGAATTCACTGCATTTTTATTCATAAACAGCAACTTACATGATCACTTACAGAAAGATTACGAAGTCATGGCAAATATAGCAATGGAAGGGAAATTTCAGTTAATAAATAGCGAAATAATAGTCAGGGAAATTCAAGACGTTTTAACTCTCCCTCCTGAGGTATGAAAAAGCAAAAAATTTACACATGGAATTCCTTACAATGCTTCGTTAACAAACGACAGAAACTTCGCCCCCAATACAGAGGCAATTAATCCATACAGAGAAATGAATTAGATAATTAATACAAACACTATAACAATCGATCCAACCTGCTCACTTCACATTTTAAGTCATAGCAAAACACACTATTAAACAAAAATAAACGAATGAATGCAAATATAGCTTGTCCAATACAAAGTAAATGCTGATGAAATACAATCAAGTGAAGCTTGTGTTGAGAAAAAGGATGCTCAGCATGTTAAAAATGTTGATGGACGGTTTCTTGCAATATTATCTGCCTCGGGACAGCCCATGCTGAAATAGACGCTAACAGTTACCTGAAATGATAAAGAAAGTAATTTCAGTCTACTTGCTGTCTATGGGTGGCACGGTGGTTAGCAGTGCTGCCTTACAGCGCCAGAGGCCTGGTTCAACTACCCACCTCAGGTGACTGTCTGTGTGGAGTTTGCACATTCTTCTTGTGTCTAAGCGGGTTTCTTCCCACAGTCCAAAGATGTACAGGCCTGGTGAATTGGCCATGCTAAATTGTCCCTAGTGTTAGGCAAGTGGTAAATGTAGGGGTATGGGTGGGTTGCGCTTCGTCGGGTTGGTGTGGACTTGTTGGGCCGCAGGGCCTGTTTCCACACTGTAAAGTAATCTAATCACTTTACAGCGCAGTACAGGCCCTTCAGCCCTCGATGTTGCGCCGCCCTGTCATACTAATCGGAAGCCCATCCCACCCACACTATTCCATGTACGTCCATTTGCCTGTCCAATGACGACTTAAATGCACTTAAACTTGGTGAATCTACTACTAATGCAGGCAAAGCATTCCATACCCTTACTGCTCTCTTAGGAAATATACTATCTCTGACTCTGATTTATAGCTATCCCCCTCACTTTAAAGTTGTGTCCCCTCGTGTTTGCCATCACCATACCTAGAAAAAGGCTGATTATCTTGTATGTCTCTATTAAGTCACGTCTCAACCTTCTTCTCTCAAACGAGAACAGCCTCAAGGCCATCAGCCTTTCCAAGTAAGACCTTCCCTCCATACCAGGCAACATTCTAGTAAATCTCCTCTGCACCCTTTCCAAAGCTTCCACATCCTTTTTATAATGCAGTGATCAAAACTGTACACAATACTCCAAGTGTGGCCATACCAGAGCTTTGTACAGCTGCAGCATAACCTCCTGGTTCCGTAACTCAGTCCCTCTATTAATAAAGGCCGAAACACTGTATGCCATCTTAACAACCCTGTCAATCTGGGTGGTGACTTTCAGGAATCTGTGTACATGGACACCAAGATCTTTCTGCTCATCTGCACTCCCAAGAATCCTACCATTAGCCCTGTACTTTGCATTCCGATTACTCTGGCCAAAGTGTATCACCTCACACTTGTCCACATTAAACTCCATTTGCCACCTCTCAGCCCAGCTCTGCATCCTGTCTATGTCTCTCTGCAACCTACTACATCCTTCGTCACTATCCACAACTCCACCGACCTTAGTGTCATCCGCAAATTTACTAACGCACCCTTCTAAGCCCTCATCCAGGTCATTTTTAAAACTGACGAACAGCAGTGAACCCAACACCGATCGTTGCGGTACGCCGCTAGTAACTGTACACCAAGATGAAAATGTTCCATCAACTACCACCCTCTGTTTTCTTTCAGCAAGCCAATTACTGATCCAAACTGCTATGTCTGCCGCAATCCCATTCCTCCACATTTTGTATAATAGCCTACTGTGGGGAATCGTATCGAACGCCTTGCTGATATCCATATACACCACATCAACCGGTTCACTCTCATCTACCTGTTTGGTTACTTTGTCAAAAAAGTCAATAAGATTCGTAAGGCAGGATCTACCCTTCACAAAATCGTGCTGACTGACCCTGACCAGATTATCCTTTTCTAGATGCTTATAAATCCTATCTCTTCCAACCTTTTCCAACACTTTACCAACAGCTGAAGTGAGACGCACTGGTCTGTAATCACCAGGGTTGTCTCTACTACCCTTTTTGAACAAGCGAACCACATTTGCTATCCTCCAGTCCTCAGGCACTATTCCTGTAGACAACGATGAATTGAAGATCAATGCCAAAGGCGAGGCAATCTCTTCCCTTGCTTCCCAAAGGATTCTCGGATAGATCCCATCCGGCCCAGGGGACTTGTCTATTTTCACACTCTGCAGTATTTCTAATACCTCTTCCTTGTGAAACTCAATTTCTTCTCGTCGAGATGCAAGTATCTCTGTATCTTCCTCGCCAACATTTTCATTTTCTATAGTGAACACTGTTGAAAAATATTTACTTCGTGCTTCCCCTATCTGCTATGACTCCACACACAACTTCCCACTATTATCCTTGATTGGCCCTAATTTAACTCTCGTCATTCTTTTATTCCTGACATACCTATGGAAAGCCTTTGGGTTAACCCTGATCCGATCCACCAACAATTTCTCATGTCCCCTCCTGGCTCTTCTGGGCTCTAGTTTTAGGTCTTTTCTGACTTCCTTGTAATCCTCAAGCGCCCTGAGTTTTCACACTTTGTCCTAACAGAAGCCTTCTTCTTCTTCTTCACCAGGGATTCCACTTCCTTAGTTCTATATCTTCCTCCCTCTCTGGCAGGTACATACTTATCGAGAACACACAGGAGCTTTTCCTTGAATAAGCTCCACATTTTTAATGTGCTCATCCCCCTGCAGTTTCCTTCCCCATTCTATGCTTCCTAAATCTTTCCTAATTGCATCTCAATTTCCCTTCCCCCAGCTGTAACTCTTGTTCGGTTGTGTACACCTATCCCTTTCCATCACTAAAGTAAACCTGACAGAATTGTGATTGCTGTCTCCAAAGTGCTCACATATTTCCAAATCTAACGCCTGGCCAGGCTCGTTACCCAGTATTAAATCTAAAGTGGATTTGCCCCTTCAGATCTGACTACATACTATGTCAGGAAGCCCTCCTGCACACACTGGACAAAACCCGACCCATCTATAGTACTCGTACTGTAGTGTTCCCAGTCAATATTTGGATAGTTGAAGTCCCCCATTACAACTACCCTGCCTCTCTTACTCCTATCAAGAATCATCTTTGCTATCTTTTCCTCTACTTCTCTAGGACTATTCTGAGGCCAATACAAAACTCCCAGCATGGGGACCTCTCCTTTCCTGTTTCTAACCTCAGGCCATACTACCTCACTTAACGAGTCCCCAAACATCCTTTCTCCAACTGTAATATTGTCTGTGATCAACAATGCCACCCCACCCCCCCCCCCCCCCCCACCACCTTTTACTATTTTCTGTATTCGTACTGAAACATCTGAATCCTGGAACCTGTAACAGCCATTCCTGTCCCTGCTCTATCTAAGTCTCTGTAATGGCCACAACATCGAAGTCCCAGGTACCAACCCACGCTGCCAGTTCACCCACTTTAGTTCGGATGTTCCTCGCGTTGAAGTACGCACACTTCTAACCAGGTTCTCGCTTGCCAGCGTCAGATACTTGATTTGGGAACTCTCTACTCTCATCCTCTTCTGTACCTGTCCTACAATTTTGGTTCCCATCCCCCTGCTGTATTAGTTTAAATCCACCTTAATAGCTTTAGTGAATTTCCCACCCAAAATTTCAATTGCCTGTTGGAAATTTTGAAAATGGCTGATCTACTGGTGAGATTAACTGGATTTTTGTACAACGATACCCATGAATTGCAGGCAGGTACAATGTTCAAGTTCTGAAACAATCATTCTTCCTTGGGAATTGATATGAATGCAGTTCCACGTGTGACGGCGCTGCTTCTTTCACAAGGTTATGTTGCCCTTGTTTTGTTTTCAGAGAGGTCATAATAGATACACAATCTATGTTGAAGGGTTTTAGAGCCATTTTGAAAATACGTTCTGAGATACTGTGTTTGGTAACAGCCTTTCAAGTATTGAATTTAAAAGTACTTCAAAAAGAAAGGGGTGTGACCAATTCTCCCAGTTTACCTTGTGTCTGGTTTGGTTTGGTTTAGTACAGTACTGTTTTAAAAGCTGCTGGATCCAAAGATGCATTTCCAGGCTGGTTCCACTCTCTGACTTTTCTCCCATAAGACCCTGCGTTGGAGCTTTCTTTTTGGTGCAAGTAGTGTTTGATGGGATTGTTGAAAATATTGGAACCCCATTATTAAGTTGGAATATTGCGTTGGGGTTTCGAATAGCTTAATTATTCTTTGCTCTATTCTCTTTTGTTTGGCGATGGAACAGTGGCATTATCGCGGGAATGTTAATATTGAGACCCAGAAAATGTTGGGACCTGGGTTCGAATCCTGCTTCAAAGAAATTCTGGAATTAAGAGTCTAATAATGACCATGAATCCATTGTTGATTGTTGGTAGAAGACCATCTGGTTTACTAATGACCTTTAGGAAGGAAATTGCCCTTCGTACCTGGTCTGGCCTATATATGTATGATACCAGACCCACATCAATTATTTTAACTCTTCACTGCCCTATGGGCAATTCAGGATGACCAGCATCGTCCTAATCCCGTTAATGAACAAAGGAAAAACAAAGGCAATATTGTGACTAAATTCTGTTTGGTTTCTAACTAAGAGGTTTGACCGGCAGCATATCTCCTGGAATATTCACAATATTCCTTTTGAAAATAAGAAGAACGTCAGGGCCTGCATTAACTTCTAGAAATATTTTAAGGTATCTCATAACACACAAAAAAATAAGCTCTATTTGATTTTAAAAGTAAGCATCCATAGGTTTTGTCTTCTAAGTGAGCAGTAAGAGCTACATCATTTAAAACTTGGACCAATAAAAATCCTACCTCCTATATTTTCTATTTCGCCAGTCGCCGATTCATTGTAAACAATAGTTTTATAAACTTTCTATCTCACCAGTGGGTGAAGCCAGTGCCTGCTATTCAAAGAGCTGACGACACGCACTGCCTGCTCAATATCAAAGTACTTTATTTTTCAAAATAATGTAATTTTTCATGATATTTAAATTAAGATCCTCTCCATGAACACTACACTTTCTCAGAGACAATTTGCAGAGATAAGGCTTCGATCAATTTGAATCTTCTTCTTAGATTTTCTGTAAATGCAATATCGATCTTAGAATGGAAAGGAATGAAGACAGCGTGGACACACAGACCGGCGATTATGATGTGAGCAACTGTAATTCAACTTACTGAGGGAACAAAGACCATTGTCAGCATTTGTCAGTGCGAGGGGTTCATCAGGATCACTATCCAATTGTGACCGGCAATCGTGAGATTCAGTCTCAATGTCATCGTAATGGCCCTGAACTGGAGCTTGAAGAAAACGCATGATTGATTGTCATTGATGCAAATTACAATACATCACATAGAGAAAAGGAGAGTCGTGCTGGAATAGAGCATGAGTGCTGGTACGTAGAATTCGAAGAGTTAGATGGTTCAAAGGAGTTCAGCGTTTGGGGAATATATGGACATTTAAAGCAAATTAGGTCTATTTTCTCTCTAAATTTGAAAGCTAAGCACAAATCTTGAAGGGATTAAAACTTTTAAAAATGAGGAGATAAGGATGAACTATTTCGAATTGTTATAGATTCTCGATCTCATGTTCATAATCTGTGATTTAGAGAACGGCAGTTATAGAGGCATCACAGCAAAGAAAAGGCTGGGAGGGATTTGGAATTGTCTTCCTCTCAGAGTAGCTGATTCAGATCAGTTTCCAATTTTTAAATATGAGGCAGGTTTTGCTTTTTCTTCAACAAAGTCAATAAGTGATAAGTGTCAAAGAAGGCATCTGTATTTAGATCACACAACAACCAATCTTGATCGCACTGCACGCCAAAACACATTTTGGAGAATAAATGGCTTGCTTCTGTCCAACCATTCTTATTTGTTTCCATCGAACTGAGGACACTTGGGCGTTGATAAGAAATTCCGAAGGACATATGTGGGGTAGACACGAAGGAATGCTTCTCTTTTGAGGGCGAGATAAAAGATCAGCGGCATCGATTTCAGGGAAGGGAAGGAAGAATTAAAGAGGATTTGAGGAAAATTGCTTTCGCTGGAGGCAGGGGAGAAACTGTGACTGACTGACCATCATGATGTTAGAGGCAAAATATGCTGAGAATATCTAAGTGTATTCAGTGGTGCACCTGCGATGTCAGCCCAGACAAGGCAAAGAACCACGTGCTGGTAAAGGGGTTTGAAATATTTAGATACTTGTTTTTACAGGCACGGTCTCAATGGACTATGTCTCTATGAGTCCAAAACACCACATTGCTTATTCATTAACATTGCTCATGTAAGCACTATCAGTGCCAGTGTCATTCTCAGTTTTGTGAACATTGACACTTTTATGTTCGGATGGCAGACGGAGTGACAAGGACAAAAATGAACTCCCAGCAAGTGAACACATACACACCCAAACTTCTGTTGGCGTTCACCTCAAGATCGTCTGATCCCGGACTACTGTCACTGAAGCCATGGCTGGTGTAGTATTCGATGCGATTAACTGAACCAACGGAAGCAGAAATGCCTAAAAACGGAATTGAGAAGTTATTGTCAGATTCACTGTCACAGTGAAGGCGCGACCAATTAGAAATTTAATTCCATGAAATTTCTTCAACCACATGGTGGTGGATCCTGAGAATTCATTAACATGAAGAGCTGTGGTTGTCAAGTCTTTGACTGCAACAAAAAAATGGTAAATGGGCTCTTGATGTGTAAGAGGTCAAAAGGTTTCTGGGAGAAAGAGGTTGAGAAACATATCAAGTGTGATTGAAAAACAGCAGACTGGAGGGGTCGAAAGGTCTAATTCTACTGCTATCTCTCTTAGTCGAATTGACTATGGATTTATGATTTGTAGTCCACTCCATACCAACAAAGAGGAAAACATAATTCTTTCGGCTCCTCTTTAACAATAATGGGAATATTTTCAATGCAACCTATTATAGAAAAAGCATTCAATGCGCACATTGCAGAGAGTCAATTGAAATTTACTCAAGTCCAATTTAACTGCAATGAGAGATTTGAAACAAACGTTTACCCTCACATCGGACAAACATTTTCCCAAACATTGCTTTTAATGACTTAATTCTCAATATCATAGTACGTGAGAAAGTGAAAGTATTGCCTTCAGTCCCTAGACAATTCCTTTGTGTCTGATTCGCCTTTAAGTGTTCTTAATTCGGTAACACAATGTGCATTTGTTGAATCTATTAAATGCCACTTCCGCGCTTTTGTTGATCGTTATATGCCATTCTTTGAGAATGCTTTAATACATTATTTTTCAGTATTAATCTCAGTTCGATAACTTAGTCAATCATTTCAATTGATGTCGTGTAATATTCCTTCTCACCTCCATCGTATTAATCCTAAAATGAAGATCAAAGTCTCTAGTTCTAACCTAAATTCTATGGTCTATTTGATTTGACTCGTTCCTCGTCAGCAGGCTTAGTCGGCAGTCGTTCCCATGCATGCCAGCCTCGGATGTTTGAAGCATCTATTTTTCTCACAGTATCAGTCAAGTAAAAATATTAGAGCACAAATTCTCGTTTGGTAATTATTTTACTGCCATTCCAATGGGCAATGGATGATTATTTGAACATAACTTGTGTTCAGAGACATGGGGAAAGGCAGGCGAATCAGCAACAGGCATTCGAAATTGTGCTGATACATTGGGGTAAACGACTTCTCTTTGCACTGACGATACTTCAGTGATTATCTATATTAGATCGTTAAATAGCCTGCCAGAATGAAGGTATGTGCAACTGACTGTAATGCCTGTGATTATATTATTGTAAAGTCAATCAGTGATTCGATTGATTTTTCACAGTATCGGATATCTGATATCGTCAGCTTGGAATCAGGGTCGAGCTAGAAAATGCCATTCTTCTCGTATTTAATGACAAATGTCAGAAAGAGTCGTCTTTCATCAATTATAGGAAATGGTGATTATAATATATCAAATATGTCTGTCACTAAACACAGACAAATACACATTCCCTATGATAGCTTCTTTCACACGTGGACAAGGATTTTATAACTAGTCATTTTTACTTAGTTCACAGAGCATTGAAAACGGGAAATTAAAGGGAAGCCAAACTTATCCAGTTAAGATTAACTATAAGATCGGAAATACATACAGTACCTTGTCCATGTTTCTCAGAAGTCTTCTTGACAGGGGGAATGTCCGCAATTTCTTCATAAATTCCTTGATACAAACCAAGGCTTGAGTCACCAGTGTAACGGCCTGTTAAAGGAGGGATAAACAGGTCATCATTAGTAGCTGAACACCCGCAACAACACATGAGCTTATTTCTGAAGCAACATTCATGCAAAACACATGTAGTTCATGAAATCCAGGAGTCTTGGCGCAATATTGACTGATCACTGATGGCAGCAACAATTTGGACAAGCAAGTGAACAGGCCATCATTAACTTTCATTTCTCATCAGTGTGCAACGCTTATTTAGTTGAGCATGGAGAGTGAAGTGTTGCTTGTTGGGATGTATATCTCAGTTCTGTTCGAATCAGGAATGATTAATTCCAGATGCAAATGTTTACTAAAAACAAATTGTCAGCTCAAAATGGAGCATGCGAGGGAAAATGATGACTTTCGAAACTGAAACTGCTTAATGCAAAGAAAAATTCTTTTTTATTATTATTTGATGGACAATAGAACAATCCTTGATGACTATGGGGCGGTTGCACATCAATGGTCAAGATGACAGTGTTGCAAAAATGAAAGGTTCGAGTGCAATGCTTTTTTTAGAATCAGAATATTGTAACTAGACAATTGTATGGCTGCTAATACTAGTTGAGTGCAAAAACGTGAGGATGTGAAATATGGAGAAGCTTTTTGACACTGATAACCATAAAAGATGTTGGTATCTTTGACAGATGGCTGTAAACTATTCTTAAGATAACTTAACATGGACAGAAACGAACGCATTTTATAATTCGTAGGAGAAAATTCATGCATATGCTGTAATCTATTGTGAGAGCAAAAAAGTCTGGAGATCACACCGGGTCAGACAGCATCCATGGAGAGAGAGCAAGCTAATGTTTCGAGTCGAGATGATTCTTCATCAGAGTTGCGTGGATGTCTTCAAACCCTCTGTGATCTCCAGCGTTTGTCATTTTCAATATATGACAATGTTCATGTTGATCGTCATCGCTCACCCAGTGGAAGACAAATTCTTTGAAAATGGTATAAATAGTGAACAGGTATGATCTGGTTACTCAAGAGAACCCAGTGAACGATGACCGAGAAGTGCAATTAATCATTTCATTGAACTTGACTTCTGTCATCAGCACCAAGAAGCTGAAGAACCGTAAGGGAAAACTAACTGATGAATAAATAATTATAGGCAGAGGGCCAACCTCTCAATGAAAATTAAAGACACATTGTAACAGTTAGTAACTTATTCTGGAGTGCCGTGGACAGATTAATTAAATTAAGGGATATCCAATCTTTATGTTTCTAGCTCAATAAAAGTGATTCAGGACACATATTGTCTTAAGTGTTAATTCAGTTTCGCTCTCCAGGTATTGAAGGACTTGATGAATATTTAATGCAATTCTGATTTTAAAATTACTCTTCTGTGAAGTAATTTAAAATTTTATCTTTGTGCCAATTTAAACGAGGCGCTTCAAGAGGAGAGAACACAGCCAGAAACGACCTCGTCGTCATCATCATCAAGGCCAAATGATGGAAAAGTGCAACAGCAATCTACAACACCGACACAATATGAAACACGAGCAGAGGGTCAGTGTTAGCTCAGTTCAGTCGGAAGACGAGAGGCTCACCTTTCATTTGACATTTTCTCTGCATTATGACCAGCAGCGCGATCAAATCACAGATTAACAGGACTGCCAATGTTAAGCAGATGATGCCAGGTATGGAAATAGATGTTCTTGCCTGTGCTGAAAGAAAGGATTAAAGAGAGATTTCGCTGAGTTACCATCTGCATTGTATAACTGTAAAGAGACCATGCATCAGAAAACGTTGAAATTAGTTTCAAAACCGCGAAAATGCCAAAAGTATCAAAGTTACTAATCAGGAATGGAACAAAACAAATGTTAATGATAGTATCAATCATAACTACCAGCAGGTGGAGTTGAACGGGATGACAGCAACAAATCAGGTCCTGTGGAAGAGATTATGCAAATATTCGTGAAGGTAAAATTTAATTCAGGAGGACAAATGTCAGCAGTATTTTGCAAACTTAATGACATGCGATCGTCACAAAGTCAACATCATGCTTACCAGAACAGATCACATGGGCAATTCCCTTGTGATTGCACTCCTTTTGCGTTGGTTCCAGGGAGAGACAGTCGGACAGAGAGGATTCACTTCCCTTACACTTCACATCATTCTGCCAGATTATGCCTTTACCCTGGGAATAAGCGGACCCTCCTTGGGATGATAGAGCGAAGCCACATCCCAGCTGTCTGCAGACAACATTGGCCTCAGCTGTATCCCAGGAATCACCACACAACGCGCCCCAAACTTTATCGCACATTATCTCCACTCTCCCAGAACAGTTGCTGCTTCCTCCAACCAGGCTCACGCTGTGTTGCGAATCTGTGATAAAGAACTAGTTATTACTGAAAGCATGACAAAGCAGAAACGCCATTCCGAGAGTTGACCCGTTCATGAGGACCCACCTGATTGCTGATGGCAGGTATTTGAATTGAGGGACTCCTCCTTTGTTACATTGGTCTCTGTGAAGAGGAGGAACATGTTGACTCCATTGGAAACCAGTTTTTGAAATGACAACCGAAATTTGAGATTTGTTGCGTTACCTGAACAAACAACACCTGCATCTTCCCTGTGTTCGCAGTTGTGTTGACCCCACGGATTTCTCTTACATTGCCACAGGGTTGGCTCGTGTGACAGGCACTCCACGTCATCGAGCCAAATCGGTCCCGTTCCTGCTCCGAATAACTGAGTGTAATAATCAATGGACTGGAGAGCACCACACTGCAACTGTTTACAAATCACTTCCCCATCGTGGAAGTCCAGACTTTCCGAGCACACCGTTCCCCAGGCCTCATTGTAGAACACTTCCACTCTCCCCTCACACCGATGCTTTCCATTCACCAACCGCATTTCCTTGTGTTCTGTTTATGTAATAACAGATAGCCATATTGACAGATAGTTATGTCTTCAGAACAAAACAGTGACTATCCTCTGATATGCAGCACAGGTGTCATTAAGTAAGGTGGTACATAAACAACCTTATTATGCGATTGGAAGAAATTCAAGACATATAATGGAGAAGCAAGACAGAAGATGCATTGATCATGGAGTTTGAAAAGACATTGAACAATGTTCCACTAGAACATTGAAAGGATTGATATTGCAAAGTTGTAGAGTAAAGAAACTGACAGCAAACCGAAAGTCTGGCGTCACAATAGGTTGTCAGATTTACAGAAGAGTGGAAGTGTTCTGCTGGAATTGGAACAGATCGCATGGCTATTTAATATTGCAGGAAGCAAATTAGATTTGGTAACCCCAAGCCAACTCCGAATATTCCGATTGACAACAAATTACAGAGGATGGTTGCAGTTCAAGACGATCACCACAAAGACAAATGCATAGTAATAAATAGACAGTATGGGTGTCCAGTGCGTGATAAAATTTTAATTCACTTAAGTCTAATGTGGTGAAATCTGACAGAAAGTATGAAGAGGGCAAGAGATCCTTCTGATACTTGGTTGCAGAGAGATCAAGGGAGACACAGAAGGCTGGGCTGGCCAGTGGCTGTGTATAAAACTGAAATCATAAATAACAGTGTTTCTGGACATTGCAGAGAATATTCCTTTCGCCCAGACTGGTGATACTGCCCATCAATTACACATTTCGCACTGAGCATGACGTATTATTTGAAAAATATATGCATGGGAAGACTGTTTATTACTGTTAAAACCAGAAAGTCATCGAGATGTCCAGCTCAGAAACTAGCTCTTTGGTCCAACTCTCCATGCCGACCAGTTATCCTAACCTAATCTAGTCCCATGTGTCTGCACTTTGCCCACATTTGTCTGAATATTTCCTGTTCGTATAGCCGTCCAGATGTCTTCCAAATACTGCAAATGGAGCAACCTCTGGAAGTTGTTTTTCTATCCAAACACCACACACTGAGTAAAAAAGATGCCCCTTAGTTCCCTTTTATATTTTCCCATCTTACCTTAAACCTATGCCCTCTATTTCTGGACACACTCACACAGGGGAATCCTATCCATGCCCCTTATGATTTTATAAACCTCAATCAGGTCACTCCTCTGTCTCCGACACTTCAGGGAAAACAGCCCCAGAATATACAGTTGCTCACTATAGCTCAAGTCTTCCAGCCTCGCAATATCTCCTTGCAAATTAATTTTTTTCTGGACCCTTTCAAGTTTTATAACATCGTTCCTATAGGAAGGAGACCAGAATTGCATGCAATATTCAAAAACTGGCCGAACCAATATCCTTTGCAGCTGCAACATCACCTCCCAACTCTTGTACTCAATACTCTGAGCAAGAAAGGAAAGCATACCGAACGTCTTCTTCACTATCCTATCTACCTGCGACTCCACTTTCAAGAAACTATGAGCATGAGCTCCAAGGGTTCTTTGATCAGCAACGCTTCCAAGGACCAGATCATTGCGTGTATAATTCCTGCTCTGACTTGCTTTTCCAAAATGCAGCACCTCGTATTCATCTAAATTAAAATCCATTTGACACTCCTCAGCCTATTGCCCTATTTGATCAACATCCCATTTTATTCTGAGGTAACATTTTTCACTGCCCACTACACCTCCAATTTTGGTGTCATCTGTAAACTAACTAACTAGGCCTCCTATTTTCACATCCAAATCATTTATTTGTAAATGACGAAAAGTACTGAACCCAGCACCGTGTACTGTGACCCTGTCACCACTGGTCACAGGCATCCAATCTGAAAACCAATACTCCGCCACCACACTCTGTCGTCCATCTTCGAACCAGTTCTATCCAAATGGCTAGTTCCCATTGTAACCCGTGAAGTCTAACCTTGCTAAACAGTCTCCCATGGGGAAAATTGTCGAACACCTTACTGAAGTCCATAAAGACCACCTCTACTGCTTTGCCCTATCGATCATCTTTATTACTTCTTCAAAAGCATCAATCAATTTCCTGAGACATGATTTCCCGTGCACAAAGTCATGCTGACTATCCATAATCTGTCCTTGCCTTTCCAAATTCATGTAAATTCTGTCTCTCAGGACGCCCTCCAACAACTTGCCCAGCACCAATGTCAGGCTCACCGGTCTCTCATTCCATGGCTTTTCGTTATGACATATCTTAAATAGTGGCACCACGTCATCATACCTCCAGTCTTCCACCACCTCACCTATGACTATTGATGGTGTAAATGTCCAGGAAAGGCGGCCAGCAATCACTTCCCTAGCATCTCACAGGTTTCTAGAGTACACCTGATCATGTTCTGGTGATGCAACAACTTTTATCAATTTCAAGGCATCCAGTTACTCCTGTGTAATATGGACATTTTTCAAGATGTCACCATCAATTTCCCCAAATTCTATGTCTTCCATGTCGTTCTCCAGAGTAAACTCTGAACTCAATGCAGCATTGGTATGATTGGCATTCAATTGCCGCCTCTGCTGTAAATACTCCCTAATTCACTACACAATCGTTCATATGAAGCTTTGTTGATGACATTGTATGTCACGAACAACCTGAAGAGTGTTCTCACCTGAGCACATTATTCTGACGTCCTCTTTATGAGAACAGTCGTCTTGCTGACCGAATGGTGCTGAAGGGCATTCCCAGAGAAATGATTCGTTTCCAGAACAGTTCACATCTTTCAACCAAACTGGCCCTGAGCCAGGTCCACAGGATGAAGGAAGTTCCCTTTCCAGTGCACCTCCACAATCCAGTTGTTTACATACCACTTCAGCGTCTCTCACATCCCAGGAGTCATCACAAACTGATCCCCATGTCCCTTTGAAGTAAATTTCCAATCGACCAGCACAACGGGTTCCTCCATCTGACAGCCTTAACTGGATATGTTCTGTTCGATAATAACACAGATGATTAGAATTTCAATACCCACTCCCTTCTTCGTTCAATCCAGCATGGTATATTGATTCTGGTAAAGCGAGTTTTACAGTTTCCTGCGAGAAGGAATAAAACCCTGAAACAGAATATCTGAAACATGAACAGACTAAATCAGACCTTCATCTGTGAAGAATCTTCTCACCTGAACAGAGGATGCCTACGCCCCTGCTGTCAGTCACAGACGATTTCAAAGAATTGGAGATGTTGCAATCCCGGAGCTGTGATTCCTGTCCATGACACTGGATACCAAGCACCAAGGGACGCTCATTGCTGTCCACGTAGTTTGAAGAGTTATGCGTTTCCAAAGCATAACCACATCCCAGCTGTCTGCAGACAACATGAGCAGCATTCAGATCCCACAGGGAGTCCTGCACTCTTCCCCAGCTTCCATTGTAGTAAACCTCAACTTGGCCATCACAGCGGTTTCTCCCATTCACCAGTCTTGGTGACCAACTTTCATCTGCAACATGAGATTTATTTAGAACAACCATTACACTGAACAAGATACAATCGAGAAATAACAATTAAAGGTAAATGTATGATGTTTAAAAATCATTAGTGATGGCTGTTCCGACAGTTTTACAGAAAGTGTTAGTATTGCTATCACCTTTCTTTTCCAAACTTTTCAGAACAGGAAATGAAATGGCCTGTGAAAGGCATAGAAGGTTGGTTGGGAGCTGATACGAAGGAACTGAGAAGCAGGGAATTGAAATGATCCCTGCCTTTTCCCAACAGATCACTGCGGTCTGGCTGCATTTTATCTCAGGGAACATGAGTAAAAATTCCAAACAATGCAATCAACGTCTTTGTTTTTGACATGTCCATTCTGAAGTTGCAAACTCCCCCCCACCGACATCCTGACAATGTCTCAGAGTTTTTCTAACTCGGATTTCCTCACCACCTCTGAAGCACGCATGGAATGTGCTAGAGGAACACAGTGAGACTGGAAACATCGTCGGAGAGAAAGAAGGATTTGACGTTTGAAGTATGATCAAGTACGTGCAGAGATGAAGATAATTAATTGTCATCTCACGTGGTATTTGTAAAATATTTAGAAATTCGGCACAAGTGTGGATTTAAGACGCATTAAGTCCGAAAAAAAAGCTGTGATATCTCAGAACATCTTTGTGCCAAGTCAAGCATGGAGCTTTGATTAATAAAACGATGGAATGCGAGGTTTAGGAAGGGTGTTACTTTTTTTACATTACAGAATGGCAGCTGATGGTGTTCAAACTCAGTGAATAATCGCAGCATGAAATTTAGTCGAAGTAACAGTGACATGGAAACTAACATCAATTATCGCAAAATTTCACTGGATTAACTACTTTCCCTCAGGAAGGACATCTACCAGACTTACCAGAGACACCGGAGCAGATGACATTGGCGATATTTCCATGGGAGCAGTTGAACATGTCTCCCTGTGAAATTGGACAGTCCCACAATCGCCTCGCATTTCCATGGCAATTGTACTTATCCGTCCACACTGGTCCGGCTCCCCTCCCAAATCGATTATCTCTGAGGATCGACTTGACAGTCCCACATTGAAGGTGCTCACAGACAACACTGGCGGTTTTTGAGTCAAAGAAATCACCACACAACGTTCCCCACTGCTCTCCATGCAGGACCTCCACTCGCCCAGAGCACCTGTTCTCCCCACCAACCAACCGGGGTCCATGGTTTCCTGTTTTGGAGCAAATGTAAGTGCACAGATAGACTTATGTGGGAATATGAATTGTTTGAACAAGGCAGTTGAAGAAAAAAGAAGTTAATCACAACCGTTGATCACCACAAGTATGGTGGACACACATGTCAAGGTCGAGGGCAAGAGATGGGGTCTGCATTTGAATCATATTGATTCGGACAACTGAACACTATTGTCAAATACACATTGATATTAAACTAAAATCAAGGTGAAAGGTGATGGAACTAAAATGATAGCCTTCAGAATCAATATTAGGTTCAGAGTACAATGGTGGAACAAATGACCATGACGACATATGTCAGATGACGAGGTATTGTGAACCAGAAATTCTTGCTAAAGAATTTGTTGGAAAGAAAGGTATCCAATTGCTTTAGAAAGTTTGGAACCGTCCTTCAAAATATTACTGGGGCCAGGAAGGCAAAAAAAAATACTACTGTGTTAATGTGAATTTAAATGTCCGATATTCACTCCAATATACCTACGTTAACTTGTGCTTACTAGTATTCTCATTCAGGAATCACACAACGACAGGTTATAGTCCAGCAGGTTTAACTGGAAGCACGAGCTTTCGGAGCGCTGCTCCTTCATCAGGTGTTTGTGATGAAGGAGCCACCTGATGAAGGAGCAGCGCTCCAAAAGCTAGTGCTTCCAATTAAACCTTTTGGACTGTAATCAGGTGTTGTGCGATTTTTAACATTGTACACCCCAGTCCAACACCGGCATCTCCAAATCATTGTATTCTCAGTTTAGATTTTTAGACAATCTGGACAATACAATATGTTGGGTGCAGACAATTTGCAATCATGAAGAAATCTCTTTTCCAATACAAGTGTGATTCATTTCAAAACATCTTAATTTCCTATAATTGCATGTATATTTTACCACATTAAAATTAATGAGTGACTAAATTGGAAAACACTGGGAGTTGTTTACATTTGGCACTGGTAGAGCAATGCCAGAAATCACAGCGCCATCACTTTCACCAACATTAAAGTGAAATGTGTCTTTTTTTCCCGTTAAGTCTGTACTCACCGGAACAGATCAGGGTGACATTGTTGTGACTATTGCAATCGAAATGAGTTGTTGAAGACCGAGGGCAATTCCCCAGTTGAGTCTCGTTGCCCGTACATTCAAAGACTTTCGAACCCATGAGTACAGTAGTCCCTCCAGAATGAGCAGAGCTTGAAACAGACACAGCCACTCCACAATGAAGCTGCGCACAGACCACATGGGCGTTCTTCAAATCCCAGTCAAGACCACACATTGTTTTCCAGCTGTCTTCAAACAGGACTTCCAGTCTTCCGTGGCATTGAGAATTTTCAGGTACTAACATGACTTGCTCTGTAGAAAGATCACTGAATCATAATGAATTGCAAAAACAATAATTAACATTGTTGATCGATTAATATTCATTCGATTAATGTCAGATGCGAACGTGAATCATTCCTTCACTCTATTTTGGTGTAGTCCCCCGACAATAAAATTTATATGCACCTCCCAGATTCCTTCCCATCAGCGGGTCCAACACAAAGCGATTTTCAGCGTGCAGATAAATTATATAAACTGATTCTGTCAGCTAACACAACGTAGAATCTTATTACGCATTGAGTCCCAAGTGTGATTGTTCCAGCGGTGCAACTCTCTCAATGAAGCTTCAAGTGAAATCACACAGTACGCCTGTCCTGCACGTTCGACGGAGTGTAACAGTCACAGGTACTCAACTCTGTGATTACCTTTTGATATTCAACACTTTATATAATGATACCGAATAAATCAGTGATTCTATTATTACGACATTATTCATGACTGGCACTTGCCATTCTGTTAACATATCCCTTTCTTGTTTTAGACAGTAACAGGTTCTGATGCAACTGCACAGAAACAACAGTAGATTTTTACCTGAACAGACGACACCAGCATCATTGGAATGTGGATCAGTGTAGTGACCCCATTCATGTGATGGACAGTCCCGCAGAGCGCGCTCTGTCCCCTTGCACCAAAACATTCCAGTCACAATGGGTCCAGATCCTTCTCCAAAGTGAGCCCCACGTGGGGCAGAAAGCGCGATCCCACAGTCCAGCTTCCGACACACAACAGCAGCATCTTGCATGTCCCAATAACCATCATCCACAGTCCCCCACTGTCCCTCGTAGTGAATCTCCACTCGGCCAGCGCAAGGACTGTCCCCATTCTTTAGTCTCAGACTCACCGTCTCTGCAAAGTACAGAAATAGCAACTAAGATTGACAATGTTTAAACATGAAAACTCTCAACACAGTCCAGATTCACGGTTCAGCATGTAATGGCTCTGAGGGAGTGGGACAAATGCACTTTGCTGCAAATAACTCAGAAACCGAACTGTATTGGGTGGAAGAGGAAGGGACGTTTTAATGAGGGATATTCACACGGGGGTCAGAGAAATGTTTCCACAGAAAAAATTACTCTAAACTGACCAAGTTGAGAAGATCGTTATTATTCATTAAGAGGATATGGGCGTCGCTGCCTGGGTCAGTATTTATCACCCATCCCGAGTCGCCTCCTTGAATAGGTGGAGTTAAGTTGCCTTGTCGAACTGCTGGAGTCCAGGTGCTGTAGGCGGAGCCACTGTCCTCGGGAGAAGACGGGGGGAGGGAAATTATAGCATTACATCTCCAGCACAGGATGGTGAGTGGTTTAGAAGGGGGACTTACAGGTCATGGTTTCTCCATGTCCCTGTTGAGCCTTGTCCTTCTAAATGGAAGAGGTCGGGTGTTTGGCTGGTGCTGACTCAGCAGCTTTGGTGAATTTCTGCAGAGCCTCCTGTTGAAATTAGATTAATCTAAAAGTGTGGAAAGAGGCCCTTCGGCCCAACAAGTCCACACCGACCCGCCGAAACACAACTCCCCCAGCTCCATTCCCCGACATCTAACTCTACAGGCAATTCTCCTAACCTGCACATTTTTGGACTGTGGTAGGAAACCGGAGCACACGAAAGAAACCCACACATATAATGTGCAAACTCCACACGGAGAGTCGCCTGAGGAGGGAATTGAACCCGGGTCTCTGGCGCTGTGAGGCAGTAGTGCGAACCACAGTGCTACATTCCACATGCCACACACTGACTTAAGCTGCTGCGAGCGGACATCGATGGTGAAGGGAATGGATGTGGTGCCAATCAAGCAAGCTGATTTTTCCTGAATGGTGTCAAGGTTCCAGTGTATTGTTGAAGATGCACACATCTAGGCAAGTGTTCAGAACATAATTCAACTTCAGGAAAGCCAAGAGGAACGGGTCAGTAATGGTTTCCATTCCATTGTGCTCAACACTGAGTGGCAAGAAAAAACATGTACCCACGCTGAAACGTCAGAAAATGTAACGGTACGTCCATCTATCACGGCCAGAACTATTGCCGGATGTATGGTTATGTGAGACTGATGCACAATGAAACAATTTAAATGAGTTTCAAAAATCGGCACTGCATTTCTAGCTGACCTTTCGCCCTCTCCTGATTCATCGTCTCTTTATCTGAGAACGCCCAGTGGGAGATTGCTACTCATCATCTCGTCTCCAGGAATCCTGAATATGGAGAACTTCGAGAGTAATGCATCCCCCTTCCGTGTTGAACGGATGTACCAGAACCAATGCATTTGATAATGACATGGAATTACCTGTGCTATTGGCCTGAGTGTCGACAGGTCTGCCTGAAATAGAGGAATAAGAATAAAGTGTCAGGAAGCAATGCAACTCTTAGAAATGAATTCAACAAATATCAATAAAGTGAGAGTAGCAATTGTCATCATTATGCGAAATAAATGATAACCAGTAATGTGAAATCATAATTTCAAGCAATATATAGAAAACAGGAAATGAAATTTCTGTAGCAAACACATATGGTCATTTATCTTCCTAAATGTAACTTATTTGTTTACACACAGGCAGACATACTGCCAACCCAATGCGATAGGGCATTGGTGAGCCTCTTTGTATCCATGAGTTGTCAGGGTGAAGCTCTCGCAAAATTACTGAACGTTCTGCTCAGTGTTGCACTGCCGACTTACTCAACATCGTTATGATCCCCATACAGAGCATTGACATTTCTCAATGACCAAAGCAAGGCGCCCCCATCGAAAGTTTGCATAAACTTAGGATGTTTATTCGAGCAACAAGACTCAAATTAATAACGATTCAGAGTAACTAGTCAGCAAATAAATCCAAAAAGTGCGATTCTCTTTTCAAACTGCTGCATTTGGCACCTGAAAGATTAGGTTACATTCTGTTCCCCTACCTACATAGCTGCAAAGGGTCAGTCATGAATAATGTCTCATAGGAATTCTCAGTTTCCCCAACTCCAAGACGTGCGGTTTTACCATGGATCAATACAAGCAGTTCAATATATAAATGTCTGCAAACAATTCCAGTGGTCAAAGCAAACCACGAAATGTATTCGGTCCAAGGATATGATGCTACCTCTTTTAACACACTGCTCCATTAATTCCATCACCTTTCCTCGTTGCCCATGTATGCATTACTCACGTTGATTGCACTGGCGGCAGGATGGGTGACGATCCCGTAATTCACTTTTGTAAAAATTCAAGGGTTTGCCGAGCTTGCCCTGTTAATGATGTTCATTTTTAATAACATTTACTCCTACCAAAAGTCTATGCAGGAGTTGAAACATGTTTGAGATATAAATTAAGTTAAAATTTCTCTGATTGTTTGGCAAACATTGGTGATTTCTAGCTTCCTACAAGTGATTTGCCATGCAACTCCTAAATATTCTCTATTTACGAATTGTTTGTTTTCAATCTTTGAATATTTTTATTCCTGCTTTCACGCCTTCAGCCAACACGGGCCATCTGCCAGATATGATCCCAGATGGTCACTCAGTGCTGGTAGTGATTCATTCACTCCCTACTCCATGGCTTCTCTAATAACCTGCATTCTCCGAAATGACTCATTATTGTTTATCCATTTACGATGCGTGGGCATTCAACTCAATGCTGAATATTTGTTGCTTGCTTCTCAAAAGACGTTCGTCCTGGAAAATGAAGTTTAGAAATCTGAAGCAATGTATTGCTAACAGCAGCAAGCACTGGGACATTGTCTTCCTTCACCCAATAAAATTTCCGCCCTTCCTATTTCCCAGCCTACATTTTCTTTTCATTTCATTAAAACAAACACCGGATCACCTGTTAGCCTATATACTGCTGAATAATTTCCATGGTTGTGAAAATTTCAAACTTTGTTTCATACACTGTTGCTTACATTGCAAAATACTAAAAATGACAAGAGTTCTTTTGAGTTCGTAGAAACTGATGTAGTAACGATGTTAATTATCTTTTGAGACTCACTACACAATATTGTATCAGATAAGCTGTTGACCTGAATGTGATATATCAGACATTTGATGATCCTCACTAACTGTGAAGTTTTGTAATATAATGAATGCATGACAGATCAGTGCCATTTTGTTTAAACGCGGAAACTGATTGCAGCTCTGTTTCACACTAAGACTGCTCTCGTAATTTTGTTTGTGTCTCCAGACCGGATATTATTACCGAATAATTCTGGCTGTTCCAGAAGATGCCTGAGCGTTTGAAAACAGTTTTAGAATTTGCAATCTCACATGATAATTCTATCCCAACGTTGCAGAGGGCGTAATTTTCAATGTGGAATGAGCTTGCTGTAGGTGCAATCATTGTGTTCTACACATTCCACACTGAAATACTTTATCCTTACGCAGACTTCTGCCTCCATCCAGCTAAATGAGTGCAACTAGCGAGATGTCAAATTCATTTCCAGTCTGCTTCAGCTACACATGGGGGATAGGAGCTTTTATTTTTAATGTACCATTTATTTAGATTTCAAAATGTAATCGCAGTTTGAATGAAGTCACTGTAATTTAATCAAATGTCAATTGTGATGGAGACTATAAGGAAACAAATTACTGACAGTGAGAGAAAGGCAGACCAATTGTAACTATTGAACGTGGATTAACGAAAATAATACACGAAATAAATAAAAATGTCGATATTAAATGTATTATTCCCGTCTTGATCTATATGATTTCCATCATTAAATAATAATAAAACAACTTGCCGAATGGATTTTGAATTTTACCCGAGTACTGGAACAATTTCGTTAATGAGGAATTCAAGTCACAATAAAACGAGAACAATTTCAAGTGAGCATTGCTTTCTCAAAGCGTTTTCTCATTTGTTTCTTTTTGAATTAATACGTTTATAAAAGAGCAACCGTGTATCAAGGAGTCAGTTGTTTCTAGCTTCGGTATGAGGTGAATATTAAAATGGTTGATGCAATTTCTAAGCACGTATTTCATGCACTTCAGCGACTGTTTAACAAACACAACTTCAACAATATAATGAATGGAACTGTTCACCGTGATGTCATTGTCATCTGATCTGACAATGTTCTCATGATTGGATAAATAAATATTATATATGACAACAAATCATTTTGTTTTTCCATTTTACAACTTAGAAAGATTGGGAAGAGCTGGATAAAATACAATAATGCACAGGACACCCAGACCAAGAGTACTTTTAACTTCTGTAATAGATCTGCTGGCTTCTTTCATGGCTTCATCTCAGTTCCTTTTCTGTGAACTAAGAGGTCTATGACTACAATACTCGTGTCTCTGAAAGCTTAGACATGGTCAGCATTTTTAATCATTTGCATGATTCTAACTAAAGACTCCTGGTCACAAAGGCTCAAAAACGAAACGCAGAAACTTTTCTTTCAACTGTTCTGAACAATTTCGCTTTCCATGACAAATTCGTCTTATATCGAACCACAACTTCAAAGGGAAACCAAAAGGTTTCAAATTAAATAACGTCTAAGGATTTCAGGATTTCTGTCTCTGCTTTCTAACTGTTGTCTGTTCCAACTATATGCACCCGATCACAAAAGTACCAAAGCAAGTAAATCACCAGATGAATGGAAAGTACTCTGAAGGCTGGAAATCTGAAGGGAAGGCAAAGCTGGAGAAACCCAGGAGGCCGGACCACTGCATCAGATACTGTTTGAAATATGCAATTTTCCCAATGACAACCGTTAATCTGCAAGCGAACTTCTGTCATCCTTCCTCACAGCCTAGATATGTGTTCCCTCCTGCGTCACGTGTTTCATTTTTAACACTCCAACCAATTGAATTTATTGGAGAATGCGAAGTCACTCAACTGTGCAAAATGGTCATAAAATCGGAAAAGGAAAGCTCTCTAAAACTATCATGACAAACAAAGGACAACAAGCCGTGCAATTGTGATTTTTTTGAGAATGGGGCACAGACTTTCCGAAATTTGCATTAACATGCGGATAAAAGTTCAAAATTAGTTTATGGTACCAAACATTGATGTGTTCAAACCACGGCAGCAACCAATGTTAGTTGTGCAAAGGACAGCAGAAAGATAGACAAATGGTGGAACGTAAGGCAAATAAAGGTGGTGGGGAAAATTCTGGCAGCCTAGAAAATTACTTGTAAGGTAGATTTAAATCCTTTTTTTTCATTTCTTCAACGCTTTCTTATTGATAAAGTGTGCTTAGACAGAAAGACCAAGACCTTCAAAGGCTGAGATGGTTGAATTTGATAGAATATCTGGCAGAATAATCAGCAATGCAACTTAAACTTAAAATTGTCAATAAAATTAATTCGTTAATAAGCAGAGAAGCTATGATGATTTTTATCCAGTTCTCCTCAGGCCAATAGAAAAACATTGTGCACAATTATATGCAATGTGTGATTCACAAAGATTGTTATCGTCCTTCAGGAAGCGCAAATGAGCGATACCCGAATAAAAATATGAAAGGATTCTATTTGCGACAAGATTGTCTTGGGCCTGAGGTGGTTGGCTTTTAAGCGATAGTGCTGGCGCAGATAGATTCACCCAAGAATGTGACTTGCTCCATCAAGGCAGGTGAAGGAAAATAATTGATCTCATGAGCTGATCATTGGAAGAGTAAGGGACCGAAATGTTAAAGTTACGGGAAGAGTTGTGGTGTGAATTGGAAAGATACTCAGTGGGATTACGAATGACATGGGCATTATTGTAAAATGCGTAGTGATATTACGGCAAGGGCGTTGAAAAACAACATAGAAAGTGAGGGAACGAAAATACTCGCCTTTGGATGCACGTTGCATTCAGAATACAATGGTGGAACAAATGACCATGATGATACACGTCTGATGATGACGTATTGTGAGATGGAAACTCTTGCTGAAGAATTTATGGAAAGCGTTATGTTCAATAATTTCGAACAGTTTAAACAAATTTGTTCAAAATTATTATCGGGGTAAAAAAAGACCATCTTGGCATAAATTTAATTGTCTGATATTCACTTCAGTGTGTATATATTCACTCATGCTGACTATGACCGCGATGATTTACCTTTAGACAATCTAGCCAATAATGTATGTTGACTGCAGACAGTTAACCAACTTGAAAATAATTCTTTTCCATTGCAAATACAGACATTTCAAAACATCTTAAATTTCCAATACTTGCAGATATATTTTGTAATGACATTGTACGTAGCGCATGATCACATTGGAAATCACAAGGATTGGTTTAGATTTGGCACTCTTAGACCAATCCAGGAATCCCCGCGCCATCACTTTCACAAACGTTAAAGCGAAATGTATCGCATTTTCTTTCATTGACTCTGGACTCACCAGAACATATCAGGGTGACATTGTTGTGTGCACTGCAATCCTGGTGATTGGCTGAAGACCGAGGGCACTTCCCCAGATGAGTCTCGTTGCCCGTACATTGAATGATCTCAGTAGCCATGAGCACATTACCGCCTCCAGAATGAGCAGAGTTTGACACAGACACGGCCACTCCACAATGAAGCTGCGCACAGACCACATTGGCGTTCTTCAAATCCCAGTCAAGACCACACACGGTTTTCCAGGTGTCACCGAACTGGATCTCCAGTCTGCCAAAGCATTCGGCACTTCCAGGCACCAATCTTGGAAGGATGTGGTCTGAAAACAAAACCCACTGAATCAGAAAATAAAAGTAACTGGAACAATATTTGACATAATTGACTGATGAACTTTCATCTGATTAATGACAGATTGGTGCGTTTGTTTGTCAAATATTCCATCATTCTGTGTGGGTCTGGTGTCCTGCCGAACTCGTTTATAGTCACCATCAGATTCCAGAGCCTTAGCTAGTCTGATAGAGAAGGGAAGAAAACACTTTCAGCCTGTAGATAAATGACACAAAGTGATTCTGCTGGCAGGCACAATATCGAATCGCATTTTCCATTGGGATGTACATATGATAGTTCCAGCGGTACAGCTCTCTCAATGTGGGTTCAAATGACATCACAATGGCCACCTGTTCCTGCCCCTTCACCGGAGAGTAACCAGCAACAGGTCCTCATTTCTCACATTATCTTCAAATGTTCAACACTTTATGTAATGGGAACGAATAAATCAGTGGCACTGTTGTAATGATGTTGATAGTTGTTGAACAACTGCTGTTCAGTCACAGTATTACTTTCTGGATTCACACAGTGCCGGGTTGTGATACAACTACACTGAAACGGCGGTGGATTTTTACCTGAGCAGATGACACCAGCATTATTGGTGTATGGCGCGATGTAATGATCCCATCTCACTGATTGACAGTCCCGCAGAGCGCGCTCGGTCCCATTGCACTCAACGTTCCAGGTCATAATGGGTCCGGATCCTTCTCCAAAGTAAGCCTGCCTTGGGGCAGAGACCGCACTCCCACAGTCCAGCTCCCGACAAACAACAGAAGCATCCAGCAGGTCCCATTCATCATCATCCACAGTCCCCCACAGCGAAAAGTAGTGAATTCCCACTCGGCCAGCGCAAGGACTGCCCCCATTCTCAAGTCTCAGCCTTACCGTCTCTGTAAAACACAGGAATAGCAACAGAGGTTCACACATTTTAAACATGAAAACTCTTATCACAGCCCAAATCCCCACTTCACCGTGCAATAGCTGTGAGGGGGTGGCACACGCTACACTCTGCAATAATATAACTCAGTAAATGAACCCAATATGCTGAATGTGGAAGGGACGTTTAATTTAATGGGGCTCACTCACAGAGAGCTAGGGTCAGAGAAATGTTTCCAAAGAATCAACTATTCTAAACGGGCCAACTTGAAAATATTTGTATTACTCATTCATGGGACATAGACGTTGCTTCCCGAGTCAGCATTGATCGAATATTCCTCCCAGCCTCCTTCAGTAGGTCATTGCGAGCTGCCTACGTGAATCACTGCAGTCCATGTGCTGTCGGTAGAGTCATAATGTCCTTAGGGAGGGAATTCTAGGATTTTTAAACAGCAATATATCTCCAAGACAGGACGGTGAGTGGTTCAGAAGGGGAGTACACGAGCAGTGATTATCCCATGTATCTGCTGCCTATTGTCCCTGTCGATGGAAGTGGTCCAGTGCTTGACAGATGCTCACCTAGGAGCTTTGGTGCATTTCTGCAGTGCCTCTTGTCGATGGGTCACACTGCTGCAACTGAGCGTCAATGATGGAGGGCGTTGATGTTTATTGATATTGTGCCAATCAAGCGAGGGCTGCATTGTCCTAAATGGTGTCGAACCTCTTGTGTAATGTTGAAGCTGCACCCATCCAGGCAAGTGTTCAGAAAATATTTCAACTTCAGTGAAGCCGAAAGGGGCGGGCCAGGAATGATCTGTTTTCCATCGTGCTCAGCACTCACTGCCGAGAAAGCACCATGGACACGCCCTGGGAACATCAGAAAATGCAACGGCATTTTCGCCTATTGCAGCCAGAAATTCTCTTATTGGGGTTGTTATGTGAGACCAATCTCACCGCTCAGTAGTGACTGAAATAATAAAAATGAGTTTCCAACAGCAGCACTGTGTGTTTGTAGGTGATTTTTCACACTCTCCCCATTCATTGTCTCTCTATCCGAGAACAGCAATGTAAGTGGATGCTGATCCTTCACACTCTCCTCTCCAGGAAGCCTCATTCATTCACTTTCTACCTGAGAACAGCAGTGTGAGTGGGAGTTCACAGCTCACACTGTCATCACCAGGAATCTTATAATTACAGACCTTAAGGTGTAATGCATCTCCTTCAGTTATATAGACATGGTATTTTAACACATGAAGTTTTATGCATGAGGATGAACACCACAGCATGGTATTTGGACGGTTACACCAGAATATAGTGGTTCTACTCCATGTGATAATAACGTGAATTTACCTGTGCTATCGGCTTGAGTGTCGACAAGTCTGCCTGAAATAGAGGAATCAGAATAAAGTGTCAGGAATCAGTGCAACACTTGGAAATAAATTCGATATATGCAACTGAACTGTAGGTAATAATAGTCATTATTTTTCGAAATAAATGAAAAATTGAAGTGTGAAATCTTGATTTCAAGCAATACATGGAAAACAAGAACTGTGACTTATGCAGCAAACAACTATGGTCATTTCTTTGCAAGATTTTAACCGAATTGTTTTCACACTACAAAGACCCTGGTGAGTCTCTTTGTGATCCATGAGTTGGTAGCTTGGAGTTTTCACAAAACTACTTATTGAACTGCTCGATACTTCACTGACTACATAGTTAACATAATTATGAACCCCATGCAGATCATTAATATTTCCTCGTGGCCAAAGCAAGGCGCTCCCATTAAACATTTGCTGTAGTGTTAGGTTTTCACTCGAACAATACTGGAAGGGACAATGATACACAATAACTAGTCAGCAAATAAATTCCGAATGAGTGATTATTTCTAAATGTTGCATGTGGCATCTTAGACATTAGGTTTTATCGTGTTCCCCGTCTACACAGCAGCAGCAAGGGTCAGTCATGAATAATGCCTAACAGGCGATAAGTATTGCTGCCTGACAGCGCCAGGAAGCCGTGCTCAACTCCAGCCTCAGGTGAAAGCCTATGTGGAGTTTGTACATTAGTCCTGTGTCTGTGTGGGGTTCTTCCGGGTGCTCCGGTTCCCTCTCACAATCCAAAGATATGCAGGTTAGGTGAACTGGCCATGCTAAATTGCCCATAGTGCTCTGGGATGTATAGTTTAGGTGCATTAATCAGAGGAAATGTAGGGGAATGGGTCCAGGTGGGATACTCTTTGGAGGGTCGGCTTGGACTTGTGGGGCAGAAGGGCCTTTCTCTTCACTATTGAGATTCTATGATTCTATCATTCAAACTCCAAGACATGCAATTCTACTATTGATAAGTGGAGAGAGTTTGATAAGTTTTTGTCTAAAAAAAGAGTTTCAGTGATCAAAGCAAAAAAAGATGGTCGGTCTGTCAAAGCAGCCTGCACTCCCTCTTTCAACAGACTCTGTGGTTAGTTGCAGTGCCTTTCCTCATCACCCTTAAATGGTTGCTCTGAGTAGATAATATTCACGTTCATTTGCACTCAGGACAGGATGGTTATGAAACCATTTGCATTTTATAAAAGTTCAAATGAGCTTGCCTTCTTAGTTATGACCATTGACAATATTTTGTACTCCTTTCCCAATTTTCCCGCATATGTCATAAACGTTGAGGATTTTTCGTTTCCTCCGAAGTCTGTCCCGTGCAACTTCTAAATAATGTGTAAGACTTTCATTCATTGATTTCCATCTCTAAATCGTTTTATTTAAGCTTTTAAGTGTTAAACCAACACAGTAAGTTTGTCAGATGTGTTCACAAATGGTCACTCAGCACTGGCTGATTTTCATTCAGACCCACATGTGTAGATTCACTTTTAAAATCATTCATCGACCTGAACCATCTTCTTGTCCGTCTATTGTAATTTGACAATGTTCTTAAATATTTATATTTTAGAATGCAGTTAGCCATGGTAAACGAACAACAAAATTCTAATCCAGTATTTTATTGCCTGACGCATACACCAAGTTATTGCATTTTTTCATCCAGTAAAATTTCAGTTCTTCTGCTTTCTCAGACTGAAGTTATTCACTTCATTAAACCACACACTGGATCACCAGTTCTCCCATATACCATTAATTAATAACTTTGTTTGTGAGAATTTGTAACAATTGTTTCGTACACTGTTCCATATATTCCAAACAACTTGCAATATTAAATATCGTTCGAAACTCTCTGCACAATATTGCACCAGATTGGTTGCTGACCCCAATGTGATATATCAGACTTTTAACATGCCTCACTGACTGGGCAATTTTGTGAACAATAAATCCACATCAGATCAGTGGCATCATTTCGAACACAGTAACTAATTAGAGCACTGTTACAAAGTAAGGCTCCAGAAGCAATTTTGCTTGCAACACGAGACTGGATGCTATTACAGAATAATTCCGATTATTCCAGAACATGCATGTGCGTTTGAACACCTCTCAAAATCTACTACTTGACATGATAATTCTATGGCAATGTTGTGGAGGACACAATTTTCAATGTGGAATAAGCTGAGAATGGGGGCAATCACTGAGTTCTACTCATTTCACTCCAACATACTCCATCCTTACAACTATTGCTGTCTTTTTCCTGCTGAATCCGCGTAACTAGCATGATGACACATTCATTTCCGTGACTACTTCAGCGAGACACGGGGGACAGATATTTTTATTAAGAACATTGGACTGTTTAGTTAAATTTCAAATGTAATTGCAATTTGTCTGAAATCTCCGTAATTCAGTTAATAGTCAGTCGTAATGCGCAATATATCAAAAGAAATTATTGATCAGAAACACAGGTCCGTCGTCACTTTTGCATATGGATGATATTACATTCCTTACATTATGGGAACAGACCCTTCGGCCCTACAAGTTCATACCGACCCTCGGAAGAGTAACCCACCCAGCCCGATTTCTCTACCCTAGATGTACGCTTGTCTAATGTAGCTAACATTATGGACAATGTAGCATAACCAGTTCACTTGACCTGCTCATCTTTGGAATGTGGGAGGAAAACCACGCAGATAAGGGGAGAATGCGTAAATTCCACACAACAGTCACGCAAGGCAGGAATAGAACCCGTGTCCCTGGTGCTCTGAGGCAGCAGCGCTAACCACTGAGTCACCGTGGATTAACGTTGAACATAAATTATACTCAAAATGTCGGCATCAATTTATTCACAGCTCCTTTTGTCTGATTTTCATCATTGATTAAAAAGAAAATAACGTCCTTACTGGATTTTCAATTTTCACCAGATCGTGAGTAATTTTGGAAATAAGGAATTCAATTCAAATAAAAGGAGAAAAAAAAGAGCTGGAACATAGAACATAGACCTTCAGCCCTCGATGTTGCACCAACCTGTGAACTAATCTAAGCTCATCCCCCATGTGCTTATCCAAGGATTGTTTAAGTCTCCCTAATATGGCTGAGCTAACGACGTACTCTCTGAGTAAAGAATCTGCCTCTGACATCTGTCTTAAATCTGTCAACCCTCAATTTGTAGTTATGCCCCCTTGTACTAGTTGACTTTCACAGTCTACCCTATCCAATCCTCTGATCATTTTGTATATCTCTATCAAATCCACTCTTTGCCCATCTTTTCCAAAGAGAACAGACCCAAGACTCTCAGTCTTTACTCATATGAGCTTCCCTCGACACCAGGCAACATCCTAGTCAATCGATTCTGCGCTTTGTCCAATGCTTCCACATCCTTCCTGTAATGGGGCAAACAGAACTGTGCGCAATATTCCAAGTGCAGCCGCACTTGCATTTTGTACAGTTGCAACATGACATTGCGGCTCCAGAACTCAATCCCTCTACCAACGAAACCTATCTCACGGTGTGCCTTCTTAACAGCACTATCCACCTGGGTGGCAACTTTCAGGGATCGACATACATGGACTCCAAGGTCCTTCTGCACACCCACACTACCAAGAATCTTACCACTGACCCAGTACTCTGCCTTCCTGTTATTCTTCCCAAAGTGTATCACCTCACATTTAGCTGCATTGAACTCCATTTGTCACCTCTCAGCCCAACTCTGCAGTTTATCCAAGTCCCCCTGCAACCTGTAACATTCTTCCATACTGTCCTCTACTCCATCAACTTTAGTGTCATCTGCAAACGTACTAACCCATTCACGTACGCCTGATTCTAAATTATTTATAAAAATGGCAAACCACAGTAATCACAAAATAGATCCTAGTGGCACGCCACAAGTCAACGAAATCCAAGCTGAATATTTTCCATCAACCACCACTCTTCTTTCTGAAAGCCAGTTTCTAATCCAAACTGCTAAATCACCCTCAATCTCATGCCTCTGAATTTTCTCCAACATACATATGAAACAAACCAACGTGTCGAACCATTCACAACTTTGAAAGATTGAACTCGAATGAAAAATAAAAATATACATGAGACCCAGACCCAGAGTAATTTTAGTAGTCCAACAAATCTGCTGGCTTCTCTTAGTAGCTTCTTCTCATTTCATTTTTGTTTGGGGGCGGGAGCGACACTGAGAGGTCAATATCTGGGATACTCACACCCCTGAAATGTTAGAGATTCGCAGCATTTTTAATTATTCACATAATTCTAATTAAACACTCCTGTTCTCGAAGGTTCACAAACTAAGTGGTGAAATTATTTTTTCAGTTGTTCTGAATACCTTCCTTGACTATGAGAAATTATGCTTGCATCGTTTTCCTTCCAAGTGCGCTTCAAAGGTTTCAAATTAAATTACCTTCAAGGATTTCAGAATTTCTCTCTCTGGTTTAGAACCATTATTTCGTGCAATAATGTAAATGTTTTCACAAAAATAAACCAAATCATGTCAGACACCGGGTGAATGGAAAAGTACTTTAGCGTCTGGAAGTCTGAAACAGATACAGAAAACGCTGGAGAAACCCCGGAGGTTTAGCAGGATCTGTTCAAAAACAGACAATGTTAACTTTACGAGTCTGGAAGGACAGTTTTATTCTCTGTGCTTCACGTCTGAAGAATATTCATACCAGACTTGAATTGTTAACCGTGCTTCTGTCTTTACAGATGCTGCTTGACCTTCTGAGTTTTTCCAGAATTCTCTACATTTCTTCAAGGTACGAAACTGTTCTCCAAACACTACAAGAATTGTTGTCAGCAGAAAGGCATAAAACTTCGTTCTCTATGTATGAAACAGTTGCTCCATGAAAATTATCCCGTGGCCTCGAAAACATCATGAATCCATGATCAATGCTCAGCTTTGGAATCAGCACTTAAAAGTTGACGAACACAACTCAACTCAGCTCCTTCAGACAACCGAACAAAAGGGCAAGCACACCACCGACAAAGGGGCACAGAAAATGGAACTCTGCCAAATGGAAGTGCCAATCCTGACTGGAATGACATCGTTATTAATTGACTGATGCTTGAACAAGGCTTTGTAATCCTCTTCCTCAGGTGTTGTGGATATGCTTAGATTCAATAGAATGCAGTGTTTCCTGAATTAAGATCACCAACACTAATTTGGAATTTCAGTATTGCTGACCAAATCAGATATTGTCATACTTTTGAACAAACAGTAAAAAGAATCGCAGGATTACTATCCTAATACTTATTGTCATTTAATCTATTCACCTTTAACAATAAACAAAGCAAATGTTTCAGTCAGGATGTTTCAGTGAAATGGCTTTTGGAACAGTTATGGTATTAACGAATATCTATAGCAAAATATCTGTACTGCAACAATATGCTTTTTCAAATCTTGAATGCAGAATCGGTGACTTGAAATGACAGTTCCATTACTTATGTCACAACCTGGTCAAGCAGCCCTTGCTATAAGCACGACTGAGAGAAAGTCTATGCCTCTGTCAGTGCAAACCATATTATACACAGTATTGTCTGGTGTTCTACAGACACCAATTTCACTGTTAGCCCAGAATCTGCTGAACCCGCATGTAAAAGTGAATTGTTTTCGACCTTTTAGATTATCTTAACAAGACTCCTGGCAAAAACAAAGCAAACAAGACAGGACATGTAAACTGTCTCGATATTTCAGTTCAGATCGCCTCTAAAACTAAGTTTTGCACAACTCTAACTAGAGAAAAGGAAATATCTTTAAAATTTATCTAAATTTTCGAAGCGCAAACACCGCCAAAAACTGGTATGACTATCAGCCTTGCTTCAATTTCCAGCAGTCTAGCTGTTGGTTCGGAAAGGCATTTGTTCAAACACATTTCCAGCAGCGCGAGGTAAATTTGCAACTCTGAATTAACAGTGCAGCAGTGGGTGTATTCTGCTTACGTTTTTAATGTCCTGGAGATTCCGCTGGAAAAGAGGAGGTTGGATAGTGTTGTTTATTCCCTGGGCAGCATTTGCAAGTCATTTTGCAGAACGCCTCATCACGAGCACATTCCAATATGTAACAAGACATCACTTGGCTAGTGGTGAGAAGGGCAATTTCTGTGAAGTCCCTCATGCACAGTCAATAGGTCAGTGCCCTCGAATCAGCCGCCTGGGTTGACATGAGACTATCACACATCTCCTTCTGATATGCGCCTTTGCAATTGAAGTCTGGAAGAAGATTCGGAACTTTTGTCGAGCTGATCCTGAGCAGCTCCCTGACGCAGGACGGTGTAGTCATCAATCTGTTGCTGGGACACACACCGAGTCAAATTGCAACTGCGTCTGGAGGACAATTAAGCGTTGAAAGACATTATTTGCTCTGTCTGAAACGTGTTCATCTTCCAAAGCAGAGACCACTTCAACCGAGAGTTACCGATTGGTGCTTTCGAAGTCCAGGATTAAGCACTTAGGGATGCACCAAAGCATGGGATGCAGTGAGGAAAGACCACTGCCTGAGGTCTTCCTGCTTCAGTCAAATGGGGATCCGTTTAGGTATCGGACTCTTATGATGCCTCAAATATATGTAAATATGATATTGTCCAAGAAAGAGATGCCTTTGATTTCTCTGCTGGATAGAATCAACTCTAGTGTGGTTGCTTTTAACTTCAACATGCTACAGCACAGAACAAAAGTTTTTGAATGACTACTTCTACGTATAAAGATATTTTATCAAAACATCAACCTTTTTTGTTGAATTAAAAAAAAACTTTTTTTTTTTGGAAAAGACGCCAAACGGGATAATCTGCCTGAACTCTTAAAGACAACTGTTCCGAAACAGGCAGTGGACCTTATACATGTTGAACTGGTAAGTCACAAACTTTCGAACAAATTCAAAAAAAAAATGCGAGAAACACCTCGGGATAAAGAAGAACTGCACATCCTGGGAATCAGCAACAAAATCAGAAATTTTCTGGAAATAATCACCAGGTCTGTCAGCATCCGTGGGAGAAAAGCAGAGTGAACGTTACCAGTTTCAGAGCCCCTTCTGTCTTTCCAAGATAATCAGCTAACTGGGCCCCTTATCACAGTAATGTTGTAACACTTGCCTCCGAACGCATTGCCTGTCACGTTTCCAAAATTGCACAACTGTCTCAACAAGAAAATGTATCAAACTGGCGCGCAACTCCTCCATTCCATGGAGGGCGCAAAATAAACGCAATGCTTTCTCCAAAATGGTGGTGGAATCTATACAGCCGAAATACTGTGCAAAATTACTGCCAGCACATGCTTCCAAACATTCAAAAAAGTCAGTTTATATTTTGCATTGTCCCAGGTATTGACAAATAAATGAAGGAAATTTTCTGTTTGTCAACAAGGTTCTCTATTACACACAATGTTAAACAAAGGAGACACACGAGTAATAACAGACCCAAATTGGCTGAGGAGGTTTTCAAATCCAATACCTGTACAGAAACCGTGAGTAAAGTACCAGGATTGGGGAGTAGGGTTGGGGGTTGTGATCCCTCAGGAACAGTTGCATAAACAACGAGAAAAATAATGAAGAGAACATAATTGTCATGACACGTTGTATCAATATTTTCTCTCGCAAAAAAAACTGGTCATTATATTCTTCCGAACTGTATCTAGGTAATGATTGACGTGTCGATGGTTAAGGAGATATAGTAAAATAGACCATAACTCACAGTTCAATAGCTGCAGAAGAAGTAAGTTCAGGAGGCTTGCAAGCATCGTCCCAGCTGCTGGTAACAGGTGAAAGCTGAACATTAGCGAAATGATACTTTACACACACAGAGCTTCATTTAACACATCTATTGACTCATCGATTTCTGTAAGAGTTAGTTTCATCAGCCACTGTTTGCGGAGAGGCACGTGTTTCTTTCCAACAACCAATAGCTTTTGATGTGTGCGCACTGTGAAATTAACTCGGGTCTTCTACACCAATCAGAGATGATTTGACCATAAATGGGTCCAATGAAACCGGCTTCCAAACATCAGCTCATTTTGAGAGATCAATGACGTTTAAGTTTTTGACTTGGAAGTTTATCCACACTCCGGAATCCATTTCATAGAATCACACAACCACAGGAGGTTATTGTTCTGGCTTGTTTGAAAACATTTTGCAACTCAACATGTCCTCGGGCAGGTGGAGAAACAACTCGGTTTCTGCTTCTGCACTCCACACTCTTCATGACGCAAAATGAAGTCCAACAACTTCAGAACAGAATCTCTATCCTTCCTTTCGAATACTATTCACCCTCTTTCTCCTTTACATATTTGTCTCTTTTCGGCGTTGCTCTTAGCAGGCCAAACCCATTTTCACATTATCACTCCAATCACTAGCAACCATGTTTGACCCAGAAAAAGGCCTTATTGATGTCCGGGCAAACTACATTGACTGTAATAATCTCAGACAGATATTTAATCACCTTTCCAAAAGACTCAGCTAAATTAAGCAGACAGGATCTCTCTCTCTCTCTCTCTAACAAATCAATACTGTCTATTCCTGGTTAATCCCATGCCTTTCCAATTTTTAAATTAATCCTATGAGATAATAAGGACTTATTTTACGATAACTTCCCTCCGCTGACATCAGACTAACTTGTCAGATACTAGCTCACCAGTCCCTCCTGCCTTTACCAAACAACATCGTCAGCTATCGCCCAGTCACCTGGCATTTCCCTCGGGCCAGCAAGTGTTCGATATGTCCTCCAGGGCTCCAATTCTCTCCTCTTTTGCTTCACATAACGGCTTGGGATAGATGTCACCATACTCTGTGATTAAAGCAACTTGCTGCCCGCCACAGCATGAAACACGTCTTCCTTATTAATCTTAACTTTTACTGGAATTTCAACATTCTAATCGAATTACCAGCTACCATGTCTTTCCCCTTTCTTAATTGAGATGAGAAATATTCATTCGAAACCCCACTCACGTCTTCTGGCTCCACACACGGGTCACTCCTTTGCTTTCCGTTAGGCTGCACTCTTCCCTGTTCCTCATTGTATACTTATAAAGTGACTGGGGTGGTAGGTGAACATAGATTCCTTAATCCTATCTGCCAAAGATACCTCGTTGCTCCTCGTTTGCCTGTTAACTTCTACTTTAAGAACCTCTCTGCATTCTTTATCCTTTTGAAAGACCTCTCCTTCCTTTTGCATACAATTCTATCTGACATATTGCTCTACCTTTTGCTTTATCAAATACTCAACAGTCCTTTTACATCCAAAGCTGCCTGGAAGCTTCGGCCTTGGCCCTTCTGAACTTCACATGTTGTCCTCGAATTCTCATTGCGCCAGAGTTGAAAGTCTCCCACTTGCCAATTGTAGACATACACAAAATAGCAACTCCAAGTCGACGCTTGCCACTTCCTGTCTAATGATACTGAATTTATCCTCACTTCAATCTAACAACTCTGCCACTGCTCCATCTCTTGTATGGTCTTGCAGAATGTTCTTCTCGATACTCTTTCAAAATTCCACGCTGTCTCATGCTTCCACACTGACATAAGCTCATTTAAATTAGCAAAGGTGAAATACATGACAAGTATACTGTCACGTTATATATGATGGAACAGAATTTTTGGGTCAAATACCCGAAGGCTACTCCTATTGTGTGTTTATCAATGTATTCTCTTGACACAAATTGACACGGTAAGTCAACTTTCCCATAACAAACAATTGGACAGGCAATTACCATTATTTTGTTTTCATATATTTATAGATCTTTCGATGCGATTTCGAATTCTCCAGCTTGGTCGGCGTTTTTACTCTCACCTAAGTGACTTGGAAATGAATGGCTTGTGAAGCGAACTCAGAATTCAATTCAGAGACAACGCTGAAAGTTATTGTGGCTCCAAATAGAGAAATTTGGAGGATTTCCTTCCCTCTGTATTATGAGCAGATCAGATGGATTGCTACAGTAATTGTTTTCATTAACTGATTTGCAATTTCATCATCTGCAAGGCATGATTTGTAATCAAGGCCCTTCAACCTCAGGATTTCAGGTGCAGTGTCAATTCATTCCTGTCGCTGTCTTGCCTCTGAACCCACGTTCCAACAGGTCTAAGACCTCATGGAAGTAAAATATCGAAGTAGACCCCCGAAAACCACTGATGCGTGTGAAAGGTTAGCTAAGGTCATCTCAATTTGACAACAGTTTCAGACAAATGGATGGAGCAGGGAATGAGAAATGTAGCGAATCATTCAGGCCAGTTTGGAGTTTAGACAATTATTTCTTTGCACTTAAGAACACGTGGGACAGAAAGGGGGAACCAATCGGACTGCTCATGTATTCGGTTATTAAAGTAGAACAACGAACATAGAACACTACAGTACAGTATCGTCCCTTCGGCCCACGATGCTGCGACGAAACTTTCTCTTAATCTAAGATCACCCTAACCTGCACAGCCCTCAGTTTACTGCCTTCTATGTGCTTGTCCAGCAGTCGCTCAAATGTCCCGAATGTCTCTGACTGTACTACAACCATTGAGAGGGCATTCCCCGCACCCACCACTCTCTACGTAAAGAATCTACCTCTCATATCACCGCTAAACCTTCCTCCAATCACCTTAAAATTATAACCCCTCGTGATTGCCATTTCTGCCCTGGGGAAACGTCTCTGGCTCTCACTTCTATCAATGCCTCTCATTACCTTGTACACCAATAGCAAGTCAGCTCTCTTCCTTCTTCTCTCCAGTGAGAAAAGCACTCGCGCACTCAACCCCTCTTCATAAAACAAGCCCTCAATCCCGTCAGCATGCTGGTAAATCTGCTCTTCACCCTGTCGAAAATATCTACATTATTTCTACAATGCAGTGAACAGAACTGGACACAATATTCCTCGTGTGGTTTAACCAAGATGTTATAGAGCTGCAGTATAACCTCGCGGCTCTTAAACTCAATTTCCCTGTTAATGAAATCCAAAACACCATATGCCTTCTGAACAACCCCATCAACTTTGACGGATTGATGTACGTGGACCCCAAGATCTCACTGCTCCTTCACGCAGCCAAGAATCCCGTCATTAACCCTGTATTCAACATTCAAATTGGATCTTCTGAAATTAATCACTTTGTACTTGTCCAGGTTAAACTCCATCTGCCACTTCTCTGCCCAGCTCTGCATCTTGTCAATGTCTTGTTGCAGCCTGCAACAGTCCTCCACACTATCTATATCACCACCAACATTTGTGTCATCGGCAAACTTACTGACATATTTTTCCACTTCTTCATCCACGTCATTTTAAAAAACTACAAAGAACAAAGGCCAAGAACAGATCCCTGTCAGACAGGACTGGTCACAAACCTCCATGTAGAATGCTTTCCATTCACTAGCACTTACTGCCTTCTTTTGACCAGACAATTCTCCATTAAAATAGAGATATTTCCCTATATTCTATACCTGATAACATTCAGAATAATCTCTTGGATAAAACTATGTTTTTTTCTTCAAATATTCGTAAATCCCATCTCTCAGAATCGTTTCCAGTACCTTGCTTACCACAGGCGTAAGACTGACCCAGGGATTTCCCTATTCATTTTGTTAAACAGAGGAACAGCATTCGCCTCCCTCCAATCATCCAGTAATGCTCCCGTGGAAAGTGAGGATGCAAAAGTTCATTGCTGCAGGCGCAGCAAGCTCATTCCTCGTTTCCCGGAGTACGCTTGGATAGATCTGGTGCGGCCCTGCGAATTTCCTATCTTGATGCTTCCCAGAATTCCCAGCACACCGAATTTCTTAATATCAACGTGTTCAAGCCTATTAAACTGCACCACGGTGTTCTCACAATCAAAAAGGTCCCTGTCCCTAATGAATCCAGAAGCAAAAAACTCATTTACGGCCGCTCCTTACCCCTTCGGACTGCAGGCACAGAGTCCCACCACTTTCTGATTGGTTCTCCGCACTGCCTGATCATTCTCTTCTTTCTCATCTAATTGTATAAAGTCTTTGGGTTTTCCCTAATCCTTCCCGCCTAGGCTTTGTTTGTGCCCCTCCTAGCTCTCGTCAGTCCATTTTTGAAATTATTCCTAGCTACCCTGTAATTCTCCAAACCTGAGCCAGATCGTTGCTTCCTCACCCTTGCCTGTGATTACCTCGCCTATTCCTGCTACCTTTCTCAATGAACAATGATATCTGTCTCTCGTCATCTGGCATTATACCGCTGCCCAGCAAAGTGATCAGTTTGTCCGCCAGGATCCCAGCAATCTCCTATCATGCATCACAAAGAAGCTTCATCGAAATTAATAGGCCTTAGGAATTTATGCAACTTTACAACACCACAGGATCAAATCACTCTACCTTATTAATTATTACATATTCTACAGCTTCACTATTCCAAAGAAAATCCCCAGCTGCAACTTATTTCCCTTTTCTGAATATAGTTGAGAAATATTCTGTTAACTCCGCACCTAAGTCGTCAGACTCCATGCTCATGTTGCTACTTTGAGCTCAAAGACAGCAGTCTTTACCTCTTCCTGTCATATGCTTACAAAGTGCCTGGGGATGATGGGTGTGTGTGTCTCCTTAAACCTATTGCAAAAGATATGCAGTGGTTCCTCTGTTACTCCTAATTGATTTTTAAAAACAATCGACATTCGCACACACACAGAGAAACACACGCACATGCACAAAAACAAACACACATACACACGCACTCAGACACACATACATAAACACTCAGACACGTAAACACACACTCAGAAACACACACACACACACACACTTAGGTCCACGCACGGGCAAAAGCACACACACATTCATACCCGCACGCTCATACTTAAACACACTTAGACACACACATAAATCACACACGCACACAGATTCACATGCACACACACACTTTAATATCATTGATATCTTTTCCAGCTTTGTTTTTCATGCGCTGTCCCTGACATATCGTTCCACCTTTTTCATTATCAAAATTTCGAGATTTCTTGAATTGTCGTTCTTCCTGGACTTTCATATGCTTGCTTTTCACTTTTACCGAAGTATACCGGCCATGTTACGTTTAAACACTTCCTCTTTCCAAAAGTAGGCTTAGCTACAATTAACGGTTCCAATTCCACGTTAGCCAGCTCCTTTCTAATCATGTTCAAGTTATTCCTACCTCAATTCAGACATCTAAATTTCTCCACTTTCCTTATCTCTTTCCAGAATAATTTTGAAACTTGTAGATTTACGATCATTATTCCCATAAATGGTCGCTGAAAGATGCTGCGATAATTTGAGAAGATTCACTTCTTGGTTATGAGGTCTCACACTGCCCTATCTCTTCATCGACCCTAAAAGGACAATCTTCATACATGCTCAAAATGATGTCCTAGAGACGCTCTGCCGTTTCAACCCTGTCCACGGTGGCTCAGTGGTTAGCACTGCTGCCTCATAACAGCAAGGTCCCAGGTTCAATTCCAGCCGTAGGCATCTGTCTGTGTGGAGTTTGCATATTCCCTGTGTGGGCTTCCTTCCGGTTTGTACCCCGCCCCCCACAGTCTAAAGATGTGCCGACCAGGTGAATTGGCCATGCGAAATTGCCCATAGTGTTAGGTGCGTTAGTCAGAGGGCAAATGTGTCTGGGTGGGTTACTTGAAGGGTCTGCGTCCATGCTGTAGGGGAGCGAATCGTGTCAAACTGACGTGATGTCAGGTAAGATAAGCGAAGCTGAAATACCTTGCATACATTATTCCATTGATCTCACTTATGCAAAGATGGAGCAGTATTTTCCGTCCGAATAGCCTAAACCTGCCGCCTATATTGTGTTTGTCTACGTGAATCCAACATACATTAACAATTTTACATGCTCAGTCAACTCGCCAGTGGATGCTTTTTCCTTGCAAACTGTCCAATGCTAAAGCATTGGGCAGGCAACCACAGAGGCTTATTCATACGTTTATATTCTTTTTGATGAGATTTAGGATTCTTTAGCTTGCAGCATTTTTTCCCACTCCTAACGAGACTTGCACTAAGAGGCTTGCTAAGTGCATTCAGAGAACATTTAACACCTTATTCCTGTTCTAGTGTTAAAAGTAGGCAAGACAATTTAAGGATAGCACATTTCCTTCCCTCAGTTACATAAGTAGATCAGGTGAATTGTGACCACAATTGATTCATGTTCAGACACCATTTCTTGTATTTTTAAATATTGGTTTCAAATTCCACCATCTGCCATGTCGTGCTTTGTGATCAAGTTCCAGGGCCTCAAGATGACTGGTCGAGTATAATAACATCTCAATCACTGTCTCTCCTCAGAGTCCATATTCCATTCGATGCACGACCTCGTGAATACGAAATATTGAATTTCAACTTAGGAAACCTGTTGGCCCATCAGAATCATGTCATATCTAAGTTGACTTTAGTCTGGCAACAGTTTCCAAGAAATTAGGAGAGAAATGCAGAAGGTGATGATCAATAAATTTAGACCAATTCAAAGTTTGAACAATTCTTTCTTCGCACTTTTGTGTATGTGAAGCAGGGAAGAGGGACAGAGCAGAATTTGTGGTGCATTCAATCGAGAAAGGAAACACAGATTATGTTGTGTACTCCAAAGAATGTCTCTGCAGCTGACTTCACATAACTACTTAAAAGTTATTCATTGGATATGGGTATCACTCATTCGGCCAGCATTTATTTCCCATCAAATATTTGCCACTTGAAAGCGCGCCTTCTTGAATCTCCGCAATTTGTATGGCATACGTGCACCCACAATACCGCGAGGGAAGGAAATTAGGTGAATGACACAGAAATAGTGAATGAATAGCAACATTTGTCCAACTCAGGATGATGGGTGGTGGTGATAGGAACTTGCAGTGTTTCCATATGTCCTTCTGTATGGAAATGGTCATGAGTTTGGAAGGAGTATTCTGAGAAGCTTTGGTGAATTTCGGCACTGTATTTTGAAATTAGAGCACGCAGCTATACCTGAGTATTTGCAGTGGATTTCTATGGATATGGTGCCAATTTAGCGGGTTGCTTTGTCCTCGATCGTGTCATGCTTCTTGTATTTGTTGGAGCTGCACGGGAACCACGGCATTAGGAGAATATCCCATGCATCAGTTTCTCTCTTCTTGAATGCGACCAAACATGCTGAGCTTCGTCCAGCATTGTCTAAGTTTAATTGAGAGTTAATTGTTTTGAGAACTTAGACTGGACATCAGTTTGTAGTTTACTTCAAAGTAAATATTGCTTGTTAGTACTGCTGATGACCCGTTCAGCCACATCTTTTGCTGCAGGAGTGTGTACTGATTTGAAAACAATTGGCCTGGTTAGATTTGTCCTGCTGTTTATGTGAGACCACGCATGGTCAATTTTCAACGCGGACAGTAGACAGAAAAAAAAATCAGACAATCTGAAACAAAGGTCAGTGTGTCCAATTACCCTTCCCCAGGTGACCACTTCCTGTTGAAATGTGGGTCACATAGTTTGTGACACAAAATCAGCTTGGTCGCAGAAGACAGAAGCAAGTTTAGAAGTGTGCTATCAAAATCTGTGATTAATATTGTTCTAAGACGGTCAGTGCTGGGTCGGCGGTTGTTTGAAACGCAAATAAGTGATTGGGATGAAAATGTAAATGGACTGATCAGTAACTTCTTGGTAAACACAATTATCATTAGTACCTCTTTAAAGTCCACATTACCCCTGTCCTACAATAAAACCAATCTTTGCCTTTTGCTCTGGTTACTCTTGCAATCACTTTTACTCGAGAATCCCAGATGAACAGCACATAAACCAGCAGTACTCCGCCCCCTTCAGTTCTGAATAAGAGATTACAGACTCGAAATATTAACACTGTATTTGTTCCAAGATTCTGCAAATTTTTGTGTTCTTAATTCAAGCTTCCAACACTCGCAAAACATTAATTGTTTTGTCATGTTGACGAAACTACATCCATTTTAGTCTGTTTGGTTACTTTCACCCACATTACCAACAATATTCGGCTGTTTAGCTCTATTTGTTCACAATACAGCGCCTGAGCCATGTCTGACAGACGCGCTGCAGAATTTCACATCATATATGGGCTGTGTCACGATAGAGGGCAACTTGCCAATATCAAAAGAAATCTCATCGTTAGAGAGAAGCAAAACACACAAACACACATACTATTCTAAGAAATGCTGGGCATTCTCCAGCAATAAATCGCACCCAGGCAGACATGGAATGATGACTGAAAACACGCAGAAGCATCGTTTACAGCAAGCCATAATTTGGAATTCGACAGCATTTATGAAAGTTTCAATACGTGAAAAACAGTTTCTCAGTCGGCAGAACGAAAGAACCACAAAACTGTCACTGGGCGCTTTGCACTTTCTGTTGAATCAACAGGAAACACCTGGCACTGTGGTGAATTCTGTGCTCAAATGTTGTCGCCAGTTTGTCCTTTAAAATTAAAAATTGCACAAGGAAAAATGTGGCAAATTCCGAATTATACTTCAGACTCCAGATAATCTCATTGAGTATTTCATCAGGGCACAGCACAACCTTATTCACTAACTGTGATACAAACGGTCTTGGTGTCATCTGCAAACCTAACAACCATGTCTCCGATATTGTCAGTTAATAAAGTGTGGCGCTGGATAAAGCATAGCAGGTCAGGCAACATCTGAGGAGTAAGAAAATCAACAATTCGGAAATAACCCTTCATCAGGACTTGGAAGGGGGAGGGGCTGAAAACTAAATGGGGGAGGGAGCGTGGGACAAAAAGAAAGGTAGGCGGGATGATGAAAGGTGGATGCAGGGAGGAGGTGATGGTGATAGGTTGGTGGGAAGTGTGGAGCGAATAGGTGGAAAGGAAGATGGGCAGGTAGATCAGGACAAGAGGCGGGTGAGAAGTCAGAGGGTTGAATCTGGGTTGGGGTTGGGGGGACGGGCAGATATGGAAAGTGGTGAATTCAGTGTTGAGGCCATGTAGTTGGAAGCTCTCGAGGCGGGCACAGAGGTGCTCTTCTCCAGTTATGGATGTGGTGAAGGCTCAAAATAGACATGTCATGGTGGATGTTTGAGGGGGAGATGAAAGTAATGACCACCAGAAATTGATCAAAGTTTGGGAGAAGATTTGTCGCTCGGGTGCTCGTTGTTGTGGTTCTGTTCGCCGAGCTGGGAATTTGTGGTGCAGATGTTTCGTCCCCTGTCTCGGTGACATCCTCAGTGCTTGGGAGCCTCCTGTGAAGCGCTACACGCAGATGACAAGCAACATGAATTCGACTGGGACAACACTACTATTGTTGGGCAAGCCAAACAGAGAACAGCCAGGGAATTCCTAGAGGCATGGCACTCATCCACAGATTCTATCAACAATGACATCGACCTGGACCCAATATACCAGCCACTGTAGCGGACAGCTGGAACTGACAACCGGAAGCGGCAGAGACAAACCACTATAAATGCCGGAGGAAACATCACAGAAGCGCTTCACAGGAGGCTTCCAAGCACTGAGGATGTCACCTAGACAGGGGACGAAACGTTTTCAAGACAAATTGCCAGCTTGGCGAACAGAACCACAACAACCAGAAATTGAGAGTGGTTGGTGCATACAGACCAGAGATGAGCCCTGAACACTTCTGCATGTTTGCGCTCAGTCTCTCTCATATCAGGGCGATCTCATCGAGAGCAATGTTTCTAGGAAATGTGGTTTGAGAATATACAAGTAAATCACTGCCAGATTTAGGATGAAGCTTTGGGGCCATGGATGGAGGTGATGGAGGAGGTGTGGGCACAAGCTTTGCACCTCTTACAGCAGCAGTAGAAGTTACCAGATGTCGAGTGCCGATAGGTGGGTAGTGCGGACAGAACAAGGGAGTTGCAGATGGGACACTCCATGCGGAACACAAATAGGGGTAGGGAGGAAAACATTTTTTTTAGTGGTGGGATCTGATGGAAGGTGGTGAGAATAGCAAAGGATTATTGGGAGATTCGTGGGTGGAAAGTGATGACAAAGGGGATTCTATTCTTGCTGAAGTTGGGCGGATGGCTCATCATGGACAGTGGGGCAGGAAATAGGGAGACACAATTGAAGGCACTATTGATCACAGTGGAGGGGAAATTACCGTACTTGTTGTAGGAGGACTCCTGGGATGTCCTGGAGTGGAATTGCTCATCCTGCGAACAGATACAACATAAGTGGAGGAACTGGGAGTAAAGAATCATATTTTAACAGGAGGTGAGGTGGTAGAAAGTGTAGTCAGCACCAGGCTAACAGCAACTGGGGAATCTGTAAATACGTTAACACCTTGAATCTTGATCTGCCATGCAAAATTTCCGCAATCATAGTATAGGATTACAAATGTGTAAGATAACAATGCATCTTGACAGAAAAAAATCATTTCGAAGTTCAGTAAGTTAGAACAATCGTGCATTACCATCAAAGACTGACGTTGCAGATTTGAAGGGAATCTGTCATCACAAAATCACTGATTGCCCAATGGTGTTACAGTGTGGAATGAAGCTGTTCGGCCAATCATGTCTGTACTGGCTCTACAAACACTTATGATTACCCAGTGCCAGCATCCTGCTTTAAACCCGTAACCTTGCATATCTTTGTATACTCTTCCAATGCCTTCTGGACTTGCAAATTCCAATCTGGATTCCCCAGATTTCCAGGCAATGCCTTCCATGTCTGAACGCCCAACTATATGAAAGAAACATCCTCACTTCAATTTTGCTGCTGGTACAGATCATTTGGATCTATGCTGTCATGTCCATGTCTCATTTATGATTGGGAAAGATTTCTCCCCATCTACTCTGTCAATGTTTCCTTGATCAATGGCATATGCATTTGCAGCATGACTTACCAACTTACTAATCAGATCTCTGATATATTTTGCTCACAATACAGGTCGCAGCAATGATTCTTGTGTAACAAGACTGGTCACAGATCTCCAGTCAGAAAAACAGCCCGAAAATTTGCATCCTCTCTCTTCTCTAAAAAAGAAAATTTTAGATTCATCTTTCCGTTAACGCTCTGAACCCCTTCTTCTTACCCTGCCGTTTTATCTGCTAGATTCCTGGAGCCTGTTTATTGCTTTCATGAAGTCGTTGTCGTCAATAGCATCTACTATTCCACCCTCATCAATCATCTTCATCATTTCCTCAAAATACTCAATCAACTTCCCAACGCAAATGATTGTTACTATTTCTAATAGGTCCTTTCTTTTCCAAATCTGTGTTAGTGCTGTCCTTAAGCATTTTCTCCAAGAAGTTGCCTGCCATGTATGTAAGACACAGCGACCTGTATTTCCCTGAATTAATCATGTTCCTTTTTCTAAACAAACGAAAGGCATTGGTTATTCTCTAGTGTCCATCGTCCTCGCTTTTGGCTAAAGAGGATCTAGAGGTCTCTGAAAAAGCCTCAGTAATTATCCCAACCCCTAACTCCTTAAATATCTATCTATCCTATGGGATAAATCTCAGCAGGCCCAGGGAACATATCTAAACTAAGATTTTTCAACACATCCGAAATCTCTTCCCTCCTAATTTTGATATGCCACAAAATATCAACATTTTCCTCCCTAATCTTGCCATAATTCATCTCATTCTCTTTTGTGAATACTGATTGGAGGTTTTCATTAACGCTCTGAACCCCTTCCTCTTACCCTAGACATAAACACCCGCCATTTTCCTTGAGTCTTTTTACAACCAACACTTGCTCATAACACAACAATAAGTTGCTTTGAGTCGAGAGTGTGGTATTCGTAAAGCTCAACAGGTCAGGCAGCATCCAAGGAGCAGGAGAATTGATGTTTCATACATTAGCCCTTCATCATGAATCGGGAAACATGATAAATGGCTTATTCCTGAAGCGTCGATTCTCCTGCTCCTTGGATGCTGCATGACGTGCTTTGTTTTTCCAGCAACACATTCTCGACTTTGATCTTCAGCATCTGCAGTCCTCACTAAGGAGAAAATACCTCGATCCTCCTTGCCAAGAATATTTCCTGGTCTCTTTAAGCGCTCCTAATTCCTCTGTTAACGTCTTTCCAGCTTCCTTTATACCCGTCAAGGGTTTTGTTTGATTTCGGCTTTCGAAACATTTGCTTCGTTTTCGCATTCTGACTAAAAATACGGTGTCTCCTGTCATTCACAATTTGCGAATCAGGCCATCCTGAACTTTCAGCCTCACAGGAAGACGTTGATGCAGGTACAGTTACAAAATTGAAAAGAAATTTGGATAGTTACGTGAATAAGAAAGGTTCAGAGGGATATTGAACAAATACAGGCAAATGGGACTGGTTTAGTTTGGAAAACATGACCGGCATTGATGAGTGGACCAACGAGTCTGTTTCCGGTTTATACAACTCTGATTCCATGTTGATTCTGAATTCTGATCAATTGGACTTTAAATGACTCCTTCCTGTTAAAAGCAGATGTCCCATGAAAAATGTCGTTTGTATCTAGTTTCTCCAGGACCTGCCTAATGCTGTTATCATTTGCATTCGCCTATTTTAAAACTTTTACTGGTGTGATCCCTATTCATAATTATGTTAAACGTATCATTGCCAAAATGTCATGGCACTGAAGCTTTCATTGCAAACAAACACAGAAATTGCTGGAAAACATGCAACAGGCCTGGCAGGATCTGTAGAGACGAAGCAGGGTTAACGTTTCAGGCTCAGCGACCCTTCCTTCGGACTTATTTTGACCAGGAAAAGTTTGGTATATATGCTGGAGAATCTGTGGGGGAGGATGAAGGAGTTAACGATACTTGGAAGTGCGATGAAAAATAAAGTTGGGCAGACAAAGGAATGCTTAAAGGTCAGTTTGGGAATATTCTCAATACCACCATGTTCTCTGGCAAGAATCTCTTGCAGGCTCTGGATTAGTGGTGCTGGAAGAGCACAGCAGTTCAGGCAGCATCCAAGTAGCTTCGAAATCGACCTTTTGGGCAAAAGCCCTTCATCAAGGAATAAAGGCAATGAGCCTGAAGCGTGGAGAGATAAGCTAGAGGAGGGTGGGAGCGGGGAGAAAGTAGCATAGAGTACAATGGGTGAGTGGGGGACGGAATGAAGGTGATAGGTCAAGGACGAGAGGGTGGGGTGGATAGGTGGAAAAGAAGATAGGCAGTTAGGACAAGTCCGGACAAGTCATGGTGACAGTTACTGAGCTGGAAGTTTAGAACTAGGGTGAGGTGGGGGAAGGGGCAATGAGGAAACTGTTGAAGTCCACATTGAAGCCCTGGGGTTGAAGTGTTCCGAGGTGGAAGATGAGGCATTCTTCCTCCAGGCGTCTGGTGATGAGGGAGCGGCGGTGAAGGAGGCCCAGGACCTCCATTCCCTTGGCAGAGTGTGAGGGGGAGTTGAAATGTTGGGCCACGGGGCGATGTGGTTGATTGGTGCGGGTGTCCCGAAGATGTTCCCTAAAGCGCTCTGATAGGAGGCGCCCAGTCTCCCCAATGTAGAGCAGACTGCATCGGGAGCAACGGACACAATAAATGATATTCGTGGATGTGCAAGTAAAACTTTGATGGATGTGGAAGGCTCCTTTAGGGACTTTGATAGAGGTGAGGGAGGACTGAGCGCAGGTTTTACAGTTCCTGCGGTGGCAGGGGAACGTGCCAGGATTGGAGGGTGGGTTGTTTGGGGGCGTGGATCTGACCAGGTAGTCGCGGAGGGAACGGTCTTTGCGGAAGGTGGAAAGTGGTGGGGAGGGAAATATATCCCTGCTGGTGGGGTCTGTTTGGAGGTGGCGGAAATGTTGGCGGGTGATTTGGTTTATGCGAAGGTTAGTAGGGTGGAAGGTGAGCACCAGGGGCGTTCTGTCCTTGTTACAGTTGGAGGGGTGGGGTCTGAGGGCGGAGGTGCGGGATGTAGAAGAGATGCGTTGGAGGGCATCTTTTACCACGTGGGAAGGGAAATTGCTGTCTCTATAGAAGGAGGCCATCTGGTGTGATCTGTGGTGGAACTGATCCTCCTGGGAGCAGATCCAGCGGAGGCGGAGTAATTGGGAATACGGGATGGCATTTTTGCAAGAGGTAGGGTGGGAAGAGGTGTCATTCAGGTCGCTGTGGGAGTCGGTGGGTTTGCAAAAAAATGTCAGTGTCAAGTCGGTCGTCATTAATGGATATGGAGAGGTCCAGGAAGGGGAGGGAAGGGTCAGAGATGGTCCAGGTAAATTTAAGGTCAGCGTGGAATGTGTTGGTGAAGTTGATGAATTGCTCAACATCCTCGCAGAAGCACGAGGTGGCGCCAATGCAGTCATCAATGTAGCAGAGGAAGAGGTGGGGAGTGGTGCCGGTGTAATTACGGAAGATCAACTGCTTTACGTAGCAAACAAAGATACAGGCATAGCTGGGGCCCATACGTGTGCCCATGGCCAGCCCTTTGGTCTGGAGGGAGTGGGACGATTAAAAGGAGAAATTGTTAAAGGTGAGGACCAGTTCGGGAAACGAATGAGAGTGTCGGTGGAAAGGTACTGTTGGGGATGTCTGGAGAGGAAAGAACGGAGGGCTTGGAGGCCCTGGTCATGGCGAATTGAGGTGTAGAGGGGTTGGATATCCATGGTGAAGAGGAGGCGTCAGCGGCCAGGGAAACGGAAGTCTTGGAGGAGGTGGAGGGCGTGGGTGGTGCCTCGAACGTATGTGGGGAGTTCCTGGACTAGGGGGAATAGGACAGCGTCGAGGGAGGTAGAGATGAGTTCAGTAGGGCAGGAGCATGCTGAGACAATGGGTCGGCCAGGGTGGTCAGGCTTGTGGATCTTGGGAAGGAGGTAGAACCGGACAGTGTGGGGTTCTCAGACTATGAGGTTGGAAGCTGTGGGTGGGAGATCTCTCGAGGTGATGAGCTTCTGTATGGTCTGGGAGATGATGGTTTGGTGATTGGGGATGGGGTCATGGTCGAGGGGGCTGTGGGAACAGGTGTCCTCGAGTTGACGTTTGGATTCAGCGGCGTAGAGGTCAGTGCGCCAGACTACCAGTGCGCCCCTTTTATCCGCTGGCTTGATGGTGAGGTTGGGATTGGAGCAGAGGGATTGGAGGGATGCGCGTTGCGAGGGTGAGAGGTTGGAGTGGGGGAGGGAGGTAGACACTTTGAGGTGGTTAATGTCCCGACGGCAGTTGGAAATGAAGAGGTCGAGGGCAGGTAATCGGCCAGCGTGGGGTGTCCAGGTGGATGCAGTTTGTTGGAGGTGGGCGAAGGGGTCCTCGGAAAGTGGGCGGGAATCTTGATTGTGAAAGTAAGCTCGGAGGCGGAGGCGATGGAAGAAGTGTTCGATGTCACGGCGTGTATTAAATTCATTGATGTGTGGACGGAGGGGGATGAAGGTGAGTCCTTTGCTGAGGACTGATCGTTCGTCCTCAGTGAGGGGGAGGTCTGGGTGGATGGTGAAAACTCGGCAGGGCTGGGAGCTGGGATCTGGTGTGGGTGTAGAGCTGGGAGTGGGGCGGAACCTGTAACTGGAGTGGGTGTGATGGTGGGGGGAATGGGGGTTGAGTCAGGAGCAGAGGTAATGTTCCCCTTGGGGTTCTGGGGAGGTTGGGATAGTGACAGTGGGGTCTGTGGGGGGCATGTCAGCATAATGCAGGTGAGTGGCGCTGGTGGGGGTGGAAGTGGTGGTGACCACGGCAGGGAGGGTGGCGGGAGTCACTGAGCATGTGGCATCAGCGATGATGTGAAGGGCAAAAGTGATGGCAGGTGTGATGCATGAGGAATAGTGAGTGGTGGAAGTGGTTGTGGGAGTGGCCGTGATGGGGCGGAAGTGACATCATCAATCAGCCTGTGGATGGTAGCTGCATTTGCCGCATGGCTAATAGTGGAATAGGTTCCGAGGCCAGGGGAATGTTCTGGAATGTTTGAGGAGCGCTGGTTATGGAGGTGCGTGGATAAAAGTTTGTTGGACTCCCAGCCCTGCTGAGTATTCACCATCCCCCCAAACCTCCCCCTCACTGAGGACGCACGATCAGTCCTCAGCAAAGGACTCAACTTCATCCCCCTCCGTCCACCCATCAATGAATTTAATACACGCCGTGATGTCAAACAATTCTTCCGTTGCCTCTGCCTCCGAGCTTACTTTCACAATCAGGACTCCCGCCCACCTTCCGAGGACCCCTTCGCCCACCTCCAACACACTGCATCCACCTGGACACACCGCGATGTCCAATTACCTGCTCTCGACCTCTTCATTTCCAACTGCCGCCGGGACAATAACCACCTCAACCTGTCTACCTCCCTCCCCCACTCCAACCTCTCATCCTCACAACGCGCAGCCCTCCAATCCCTCTGCTCCAATCCCAACCTCACCATCAAGCCAGCGGATAAAGGGGGCCCAGTGGTAGTCTGGCGCACTGACCTCTACACTGCTGAAGCCAAACGTCAACTCGAGGACACCTGTTCCTACTGCCCCGTCGACCATGACCCCACACCCCATCACCAAACCATCATCTCCCAGACCATACAGAAGCTCATCAGCTCGGGAGATCTCCCATCCACAGCTTCCGAACCTGCTAGTCCTGGAACCCCGCACTTCCCGGTTCTACCTCCTTCCCAAGATCCACAAGCCTGAACACCCTTGCCGACCCATTGTCTCAGCATGCTCCTATCCCACTGAACTCATCTCTACCTACCTCGACACTGTCCTATCCCCCCTAGTCCAGGAAGTCCGCACATACGTTCGAGACACCACCCACGCCTCCACCTCCTCCAAGACTTCCGTTTCCCTGGCCCCCAACGCCTCATCTTCACCATGGATATCCAACCCCTCTACATCTCCATCCACCATGACCAGGGCCTCCAAGCCCTCCGTATTTTTCCTCTCCAGACGTCGCCAACTGTACCCTTCCATCAACAATCTCATTCGTTTGGCCGAACTGGTCCTCACCCTTAACAATTTCTCATTTGAATCCCTCCCACTTCCTCCAGACCAAAGCGGTGGCCATGGGCACATGTATGGGCCCCAGCTATGCCTGTCTCTTTGTTGGCGACGTAGAGCAGTTGATCTTCCGTAATTACACCGGCACCACTCCCCGCCTCTTCCTCCGCTACACTGATGACTGCATTGGCGCCACCTCGTGCTTCTGCGAGGATGTTGTGCAATTCATCAACTTCACCAACACATTCCACCCTGACCTTAAATTTACCTGGACCATCTCTGACACTTCCGTCCCCTTCCTGGACCTCTCCATCTCCATTAATGACGACCGACTTGACACTGACATTTTTTACAAACCCACCGACTCCCACAGCTACCTGGATTGCACCTCTTCCCATCCTACCTCTTGCAAAAATGCCTTCCCGGATTCCCAATTACTCCGCCTCAGCTGGATCTGCTCCCAGGAGGATCAGTTCCACCACAGAACACACCAGATGACCTCCTTCTTTAGAGACCGCAATTTCCCTTCCCACGTGGTAAAAGATGCCCTCCAACGCATCTCATCTACATCCCGCTCCTCCGCCCTCAGACCCCACCCCTCCAACTGTAACAAGGACAGAACGCCCCATGGTGCTCACCTTCCACCCTACCAACCTTCGCATAAACCAAATCACCCGCCAACATTTCCGCCACCTCCAAACAGACCCCACCACCAGGGAGATATTGCCCTCCCCACCGCTTTCCGCCTTCTGCAAAGACCGTTCCCTCCGTGACTACCTGGTCAGGTCCACGCCCCCAAACAACCTACCCTCCAATCCTGGCACTTTCCCCTGCCACCGCAGGAATTGTAAAACCTGCGCCTACACCTCCTCCCTCACCTCTATTCAAGGCCCTAAAGGAGCCTTCCACACCCATCAAAGTTTTACTTGCACATCCACTAATATCATTTATTCTCTCCGTTGCTCCCGATGCGGTCTCCTCTACATTGGGGAGACTGGGCGCCTCCTATCAGAGCGCTTTAGGGAACATCTCCGGGACACCCGCACCAATCAGCCCCGTGGCCCAACATTTCAACTCCCCCTCCCACTCTGCCGAGGGCATGGAGGTCCTGGGCCTCCTTCACCGCCGCTCCCTCATCACCAGACGCCTGGAGGAAGAACGCCTCATCTTCCACCTCGGAACACTTCAACCCCAGGTCTTCAATGTGGACTTCAACTGTTTCCTCATTTCCCCTTCCCCCACCTCACCCTAATTCTAAACTTCCAGCTCAGTAACTGTCCCCATGACTTGTCCGGACTTGTCCTACCTGCTATCTTCATTTCCACCTATCCACTCCACCCTCTCCTCCTTGACCTATCACCTTGACTCCCTCCCCCACTCACCCATTGTACTCTATGCTACTTTCTCCCCACCCCCACCCTCCTCTAGCTTATCTCTGCACGCTTCAGGCTCACTGCCTTTATTCCTTGATGAAGGGCTTTTGCCCGAAAGGTCGATTTCGAAGCTAGTTGGATGCTGCCTGAACTGGTGTGCTCTTCCAGCACCACTAATCCAATATCTGGTTTCCAGCAACTGCAGTCATTGTTTGTATCTCTTGCAGGCTTACTATTGTACCCCAGTGAAGTTCAGCACAAGCTGGAAGAACAACGTTTTATTTTCCCCTTGGGAACTCTGCAGCTTTCTGGGCTCCAACTCGTGTTCTGTAAATTCAGCGCCTGCGCAACGTCTGCAGTATCTGTGACCCAGCTTCGTCATCATGGATGCTGCTGCTGCACATACTCAAACGAACACAGACTATTGCACTCACTCACATGGACTCGCTGACATACTCATTCACACTCACAATGTCAAGAACAATTGCAATTATATTCTCGCACTCACTGATACACTCACACTCGCTCACTGACATTCACACAGAAAAACAGGCAATTACACACACTCACTCACTGTGACGCGCACAGAAACACAACTTCACTCCGACTGTCACTCACACACACTCAGTGACTCAGATATTTCCACTTCCACACTCACTAACTGACACACACACAATTTCACCCATCTCTAAGTCAGACACTCACTACTACCCGCAGAGACAATCGCATTCGCACTCCTGATAATACCCATTCACTGACACTCACTCATGCACACAAGCACAGATCGTTACATTTCTGTTTGCAAATTAACATCGTGTGTTCGAACAGATCTGTTGTGCAAATTAACATAATTTGATTGTACAAATGAGCATGGCTTTATTTAACATATTAATCCTTTATCCACGAATCTACCCAGAGACATCATGTATTTCTTTGTGGGTATCGCTACATGCATGTGCCTGGATTTATGTGTCTGGACGTGTGTATGCATGTGTTCGTTTCTGTGCGTGAGAAGTTGGTGGTGAGCTGCCTTTTTGAACCACTGATGTCCATGTGGTTTAGGGTCAATGAATGATGTCGTTTAAGGAGTGAATTCCAGGATTCTGACTCAGCCACACTGAAGGAATGGCGATAGATTTCCAAGTGGAAAATTGCAGGGCCTGGCGTTCGCCATATCTGTGAGCCCTTGTTCATCTCGTTCCACTCCAAGTCGTACACCACCACTTTCTCAAGGGGGAAACGAGGTACAGGGTAATATATGTTGAGTCCAAACTGCGATGTACCGTGTCCAGGGAAAGAATGAAAAATAAAGCAAATCCATTGTAGTTTACTAAACGGGATAGACTATCTACAACCCTCTATTCCATGATCTCACTCCAATATCAGAGACATACTGAAATGTGACGGTCACTATTACTTCAAATCCCCCATGCACTCCTTCATTGACTCGCACATGTAGCAATGAATCTGGGAAGATATTCAGTTTACTTTTTTTTTCTTTTATTGACTGTATATGACAGTGACCCGGTTACTACAGAGCCAGCTCTCAGACTGAGCAAAACCCCTGACACTCCTGATTTTTAAAAATCTTTTATTTACGTGTGGAAAGTCCTTGACAATCATCCAGCTCCCTCAGAGCCAACTTTCAGAGTGAACAGAACCTGCCTTTTTTTCTTCTTTTTTTTCCATGCTGTGTGTGTGCAGATGTGAGACACAGTGGAAGACATAGAGTGTCCAAGGCTTTATTCAATTTCCACCACGAAGAAAAGAAGCACCCAAGTGATCAGTGACAAGTAGTGCTATTCACATCAAAGGGCAATGTTGTGTGATCAAACAATGAAGGGGAGGATAGGGATTAAATCAAAAGAGAGTTGGACGGGGAAATAATACACTCCACTCCCTGTGGTGCCCATCTCTCCCTGAACAGCTCCAGGGTGTTGGCGGATACCGCGCACTCCTTCTCCAGAGACGGTATTCAGTTTTCTTGTGACGTAGAACGCTCCTGGAATTGGATGGGTTAATGGAACCTGTTTGTTCATCATCTGTCATTAACATCAGTCTCAACAGATCGTCGTTGTGTCCCTGGAGGCCGCTTCCCTCCTTTAATAATGAGGGACTCATTACGGCCTTTTTCCCTGCCATGCCAGCGATAGTGCCAAGTTCCTCACTATCCGGGAACCAGTGTCTGGACAGAGAGAGCAAAGAATTGGACTCTGAGAGTGACCAACTGGGATCATTAAGACAATGGAGAGAAGTTTCTACGATGGACTTTACTGGCTTTCCCAGGATTGGATATCTCTAACATCACGGATTCAGGACGTGCTTTGGATTATTCAGGGCGTCTACTACCCCGTTCTGGCATTTGTCGGCGTTCCTGGTATGTATCTGGTGAAGCCATAAAATCCAGTAAGGCCGCATTTGATGTGCCAGACTCAATTCTGCTCGCCCGACTAAAGGAAGGATACTATTAATTGGAAAGAAATTAGAAATTCTTTACAACGCTGTTATCTGAACTGGAAGGTTTGCGTTGTCAGGAGTGGTTGGATCGGCTGGGACTTGTTTCTCCCTGAACTGTAGGAGACTGAAGGTTGACCTTCAAAAGGTTTATGAAGTCACGATGGACATAGATAACATGAATATGCAAGGCTCCGCACCACACACCCCCACACACACCCAGGGTGGGGGAGTGCAAACCTAAAGGGTATAAGCTCAAGGTCAGAGAGGCAAGCCTTTCATGAGTGGCAGCTTTTTCATGTGATTCGTGTGTAGAATGAGCTGCCAGAGGAAGTGGTGGAGGCTGGTCCAATTACAACATTTTAAAGGGATCTGGATGGGTATATGGGGTCACAATGGTTTAAAGGCAAATGGGACTAGTTCATATTGGGAATCGTGGTCGGCATGGACGAGTTGGGCCGATGTATTTGTTTGCTTCTTGTGTGACTCTGTGACACAAACGTCATCCATCCAAAAGTTCGAGGGTAGCTCGTTCAACTCCAGTGCTGTTTTCTCCATCCATGTTTTCTAAACATCCCTTTCCCAGAGCTAGCTCTGAACCCCACTCCCTCTGCATCACAATAGCATAAGTCATAGAAACATACAGATCTACACCACAGAAGAGAAAGGTAATTTGACCCATTCAATGACAAATCTGATCCTCTTCGGTTTCCATTTTCCTGCCTTCTCCCCTTGATTCTATTTTCTTCTTACAAAAAGTTAGAATTCTCTCAGCCTCGAGCTTACTCGAGTTGAGGTGATGACTCTGTGATTTTGGCATTGAATTATTCATGCGGAAAGAGCCAGTTAATGTAATGCAGGATAATGGCCATTTGGAATTCACCATCTGCAAGAACCAAGAACCTTCATCAGATTGACAAAGCAATTGCGATTCCAAAGCAGACTACACCATGAACCAAGGTCTGGGGAATTGAATTAGAACGGTTTGGTGAATGCTTTTGTCCGTTGTGCACTCACTCTATCCAGGAATGTAAGAGGATAGTGTTCTGTATACACAATTTCTCCAACGCATTTCTTGTCACATAAAATTTAAAATGTTGTAACTTCAGTACCAAACTTAAAACTTCATCTTACAGCAGCAGTCCAGGTCCAACTCCAAAATCGCGAGTATCTGTTGCAACTTTGAAGGGTTTTAAGCAATTTGGTGGTGCTAAAACTGGTACATTTGTTCATACGTCTTTTAAATTCCCAAATGCCTCTTGGCGTTGTTCTGCTCAACAATCCGTCAGCAGTGTCACGAGACTGCTGAGGTTTGGAACAAGCTTCCGGTAGATTCCGTTTGATGCACCTCTTTCTTCGAGGATCGTGATGGAAATTTCTCGACGTCCTTAGTCTTCATGTTCCTTGGGGTAAACTTTCCATGACTGATGTTCAATCCGCAGCATGTCACCTTTGTCTTTCCGACTTCGGTTCTCTTTAGGTTTATTACCAGTTTTGTTTCACTTAATTGTTCCAAGAGCTCTGCCAACTGCATCATGTGATTTTTGTATGACTCGATAAAGATCACGAGATCATTCACATAAAGTGCATAATTAGTTCATCCGGCCATAACTACATTTGTGAGTCTTTAGAATGTGACTGATGCGTTCTTAATTCCAAAATGCATCACTTTGAATTGATATAGCTCATTTGGTTTGCTTTCTTTGATATGGGTACCTGCCACTAACCATGCAGCAAGTCCAAGCTTATGATCCAAGTGGCTTTTCCAGCTTTCTCTACATAGTCTTCCAATCTTGGTTATGAATAGGAGACGATTTTGTCACGGCGTTGATCTTCCAAAAGTCCACACAAAATGGTCTAGTCATGTCAGGTGTCAGAACTAACACAATCGATTTCTGTCATTTTTTTCCATAAAATGTGACCCCCACTCGGGTAACATGTCAGAATGTATGCAGATGTTTTTTGTCACTTACGATTAGAAACGGGCCAGATCCAGTAACTCTCAAAATTGTAACTTCTTTCTCTTCTGCTTCTGCTCTTCCTCAGTAAATTTTACCCACAGAGATAATGTCTTTCCAGAGATCGGTCACTAACTCAATACCCGGGTTTATATATACCCCATGACTCATTAAATGCTTGTAATTTGATATATTTCAAGGTGGAAAATCAATAAAATTCCATTTTCATTGGCTTCTGGTATCCTGGGCACAATTTCAACTAATAGGTCAAATCCTCACTGCTGCCAAAACAGTAAGCAGGTATCCATGTGCCAATGTGTACCTATGCTGGAACACCCAACTCCCAAATTTTCCATTATGGCAGCTGAGACTCCACTTTAAGTAAACTTCAAATTTCCCAACACAATTTCTATTTTAAAGTGACCATAAATACTTTCCACTTGACAATAGTATCCTTGTGCACGTATCCAAGAAAGTCAGCATTCGTGCCGTCGGGTATAATAAGAAACACAAATGGAATCCTGGCATTCATTGCAAAAGGACTGAATTATAAAAACACAGACATACTGCTACAAATAGATAAGGAGTTCATAAGACGTTACCTTGAGTATTGTGTCGGGTTTTGTGCACCTCATGTAATATAATTGTCCTTCCTCACAGTTAACATAGTGACGATTGTGATCCTATCTCGGAGCAAGTGTAATCTCTCCAAATGTGTCACCTGTTACCTTGTGGCTATGGCAACGACAGGCCTACTGGTTATTATCTTCGATTTGATATTGAGACACATACCAATCGTTTATTATATCCACTTTGTCTTCCTGGAGACTTTCCCTGTCTGTAACATCCATGCAGTCCTGCTTTATGCAGTTACTGACTGTTCTGTTTGGTTCACTGTCACTTTCACCTTTGATTGATTTTTGTCCATATGTTGCCAGGAGCTGAAAAGCAAATATTGCAATGAGAAAACAGTACCTGTGTTTCTCGGTGAGTGACTGTGCTGAGCTGTTTTAAGAACACTTTCTGGTATTTTATGTTAACAAATCAGTACTGGTTGATAAACAGGCCCTGGTTTTGCCGTGTCACAAATGTTGTGCAGGAATCTCGTGACTGGGTCACAATTGAGTTTCTCCATCATATTCTCACCCCAGCTCTCCCCTTCGTCCTGATTGTGCTGCTGAATGTTTTCACCGTCCGACACATTCTCGTGAGTAGCACAGCACGTAAGAGACTTATTCGCCAGAGTGCCAGAGACACAGAAATGGAGAGTCGAAGGAAAGATTAGCCCACAGTTCATACCATTCCAACTTTTTCCTCTTCCCGAAATTTTGCTTCTCCAAAACGCCCTTCTTAAATTTAACATCCCCCACAAATGTGTGCCCCGTCCAAACATTTAACTCCTACCCGTCCCCAGTTTGTGAGACCACGCCTTGTGCAGTGTCCCACAGCTGCATCCTGCTCCATTGGCGACGTTGGATTTTCAGAACGGTCAGTACCTGGTTGGTCTTTTCTTTTGTTTTTGGATACTGAGTGTACGCACAAACAATGAAGGGCCAAACTAAGTGAAGCTGCAAACAAGATTATTTGCATGAGAAATAGTACAGGTAAGAAGTGATAGACAGAGTTAAGGATCACATAACCAACGGATCAGAGAACAAAGAACAGTCGAGCATAGCAACAGGTCCTTGGGCCCACCAAGATTGTGCTGACACATGACGCATTTCTAAATTAAAAACATTTCCTTTCTACGTTCTGCATATCTTTCTAATCCCTGCCTGTTCATGTATCTGTCAAGAATGCTTTTAAAAGATGCTATTGTATCCGTCTCCAAATCTTTGTGGCAACACGTTTCAGGTATTTACCACCTCCGGTGTGAAACAAAAGCTGCCTCTCACATGTCCTTTCACCTTACCCACTTTTACCTGAAATCTATTGCCACACCCTCACCCCAATTGACATTTCCACCCGGGTAGAAAAGACTCTGGACACTTTATCCCTGCGTCTCAACATTTTCTAAAGTTCTATTAGGACTCCCGCCAGCCTCTGATGTTCAAATGACAACGATATAAGTCTGTCAAACCTCAATTAGTAACTACTACCCTCTAAACAAGGCCGCATTCTGGTGAACACTTTCTGTACCCTCTACAAAGCTTCCACATCCCTTTAGCTGTGTGGCCTTCAGACATGAACACAATATTCCAAATGTGGTCTCCCTAAAGTTTGACAGTAATCAACCTGACTTTATACAAACATTATGTGTGCCCTGACTGGTGAAGGTAAGCATGCCAATCGCCTTCTTGATCACCTTACCACTGTGTTGCCACTTTCAGAAGCTGTGTGCCGGTATGCCCAGATCCCTCTGTATATTAATGTTACTAAGGTTTCACAGTGGACTGTATAGTTCTGTCCTGCATTCCGCCTTCCTAAATACACACACAAATTTATACTCGCACCCATGACACGGTTACACACTCACAGATTACACCCACAACCAATCACTCACTGAAACTCACACACATTCGCTGTTACACTGACATCAACAAAGTGACACGGAATGCCAACCTATATGTTTAATCACCGCATTTTTATTGATGACATGCAAATTATGTTGTACATCAAGTGTATGAAAAAGCAAAGCACTTACACATGGAATTGCGAAGAGAAAAGCCTCTTTCATAAATGATAGGGACGTCGCCCTTAAGAGAGAGTCAATTGATCGATGAAGTGAAATGAATCGTCTGATTAATTCACCAAAAAATATCTCGATACTCTCTGTCTGCTTCCCGTTTAACAACACACATGATCAAAAGGAAAGAATACTAATGAAGGCAGTACAAGACATGGTGGCGAATTATAATCAATTACAGCAGATACTGAGAAAAACATTCGGGATTTGGTTCATCATGGTAGATGCCTTCTCGCAATATTGTGTGCTTCAGGACGCCCCATGTTGAAATGGACTTTATTATTTATCTGAAACGGGAAAGACAGTAGTTTGAGTCCATTTGAAGACATGTCACCTGTGACTCGCCTTACAGCCTGAGAACTGTGAATCCCCAGTGAAACGTTTCACTCCAAGGTTTGGCGAAAATGATAATGTCTGTCTCTAAAACATCAGGCTGATCAAAGGCCATATTGCAAAGGGGGCACTGAAGGGTCTCTGAATCTGCACACTCGGCCCGTTGTAAAGGACAGCCTGAAATTTATCTCAAACAGGAGCAGAGAGGTGGGCCGCAATTATCCCTCGGGCAAAACTTTTTCTACAATTGACAATCTCACTGAACGTATTTTACAGTAATAATCACCTTCTGATCGGTGAGGGGTTATCTGCTCGGTGTACCTTATCCTAAATTACAGCAGGGAGGACATTTCTAAAGGTACATCACTGGCCATGCGTGATTTTGCATACCAGGTGGTGATGAAATGTGCAACAACAAGAAAAATCTTTTGTTCCTTTCGCTCTGGTAAAACAATTTCAATGATCGCTGTGACTAGATAACATTTTCTTACGACTTAGATAGTGCCCATTACAAATAACAAGGGGAAAGATACGAAAGGGACCGAAAGTGCAATTTTTTTTTGCAGTGGCTTGTGCATGGATGGAATAAGGTGCCAGAGGAAGTGGTGGAATCTGTTACAATTACAGCGTTGTAAAGGCATCTGGCTTATTATACGAAGAGAAAGTGTTTAGAGGGATATGGAGAAAGTGAGGACGGCAGGTGCTGGAGATCAGAGTCGAAAATGTGGTGTCAGAAAAGCACAGGAGGTCAGGCAGCATGCGGGGAGCAGAAGAACTGACGTTTTGGACAAGAGTCCTTCATCAGGAATGAGGCCTCATTCCTGATGAAGCACTTTTGCTCAAAACGTCGATTTTCCTGCTCCTCACATGCTGCCTGAACTGCTGAGCTTTTCTAACACCACATGCTCGATTCACAGAAATATGGGCGAAATGTTGGCAAACGCGATCAGATTAGGTTGGTTTCTGGTCCTCACTGACGAGTTGGACCGGAGGGTCTGCTTCTGTGCAGGACTGGAGGGTCTGGTTTAATGACTATAACTGAACAGTCAATGATGCCGTGCACTCTGTGATGATTTTCAACATTACATAATGCCCATTAAATTTCACAATATTGCGCACAGCCAGATCATTATCTCCTCTGCATCAGAAACATTGGAGCTAAAAGGTACAGGTGGGTCTTATCAGTTAGATGCCTCTGCTGCAAATTGTGGCATCACACTCTCAATCCATGGTAACACTAAAGGAATGGTTGATCCGTGAGCTATCCGCAGACAAAGGATCAATTTCCTGAAAGGGCATCAGAGTAAACGCTGCAAACCTACCATAGCATCTGCTGCCTGGGGCTGAGATGATGCAGGTAAGAATTGGTACCCCTCAGATCTGTCCAGGAAACTAGACAATGCTGATCGTATTCAAGAAGATGGCGTGGCCTTTTCAAAGGATGTATCCGAGACGCATTCAATCATATAGCAGAGAAGAGGCCCTTCGGCCCATGGAGTATGCACTGTCAAAAATCTGCTACTTCTGATATTCGTCTGAAGTTCCTGCAGTAGATCCATGTCCTTCAATGTTATAATACTGCCAGCATTCAGGCAAGCTTTAAATGTTTTTAGGTATCCCGCCTCACCTAACACAGAGACGGTGCATTCCAGTAACTCAGCACCCTCGAGGTGGTGATTAGTTTCCTCAAATTACTTCTAAACCTCCTGACATTCTCTTTGAAATTATGTCAAACGAGTTATTGACACTTTAGTCAGGTTGATAATGATGATCAAGGTTTGTTAATAATTTTCACAATCACTTCGGATTTTATTTGTGGAATTGCTAAGATATATTTAAATATTTTAGCAACTGGAACAAGTATTGGAAAAAACTCGAATATGTAATGCTATGGTTCACGTTTGGGAAAGATTAGCATGAAGTGACGTTAAAGTGGGAAAGGAATCAGATGAGATGCAGTTGCTTGGTTGACAGTGTGATCAATCCGACATGTTAAAGGACAGATCTCTCGACAGGTAAATCAACGAAAAACAACCTCAGTGAGGGCTGGGGGATGAGCAAGAGAATGATTCAATTTGGTCACTGGGGAGGTTAGGAACATTGGAGTATGTTTGATTCAATGGCCGATTGGAAATGTCGAAAATGGCTGATCAGCTGATGGAGTCGTGTGGTTTTTAGGACAATGACACCCATGAACTAGAGACAGGTATAATATTGAAACTGGAAAAGCTCATTCATCGTCGCTAATTGATTTGAGACCGGTTACACAGAATGATCACATTAAACCCAGCTCTCTTTGAATTTTCGAATAAAATCCATTGGCTCTGTCTTCCCAGTGAGCAACAAGAACTACAACAGTAAAAACACGGACCACCTAAACCCCCAAGTTCTATATTTTCCAATCGGCCAGAACCTGATTCAATGTAAACCGGGGTTTTATGGACTGTCAATCTCACAGTGGCTGAAAGTTGAGCTATGAAGAAAGCTGACAAAAGGCAGTGTCTGATCAAAATCAAAGTATTTCATTTGTTGAAAAAAAGGTAATCTCTCAATGTGTTGGCATGAAGATCCTGTCCAGGAATGCCACATTTTCTCAGTCACACTTTCGGGGGAGAAGACATTGATAGTTTAGAATCTTGTTCTTCAATTTTCAGTAAATGCAATATCAATCATAGCATGGAAAGGGATGAAGACAGTGTGGAGACACAAATTGGTGATCGTGATTGAAGAGACTGTAATTCAACTTACTGAGCGAACAAAGACCATTGTCAGAATTTGTCAGTGCGAGGGGTTCATTAGGATCACTGTCCAATTGTGACTGGCCATCCTGAGATTCAGTGTCAATGTCATCGTAAATGCCATGAATTCGATCTTGGAGGAAAACAAATTATTATCTCCGATAGAAATTTTAACACACGACACCAAGATCTACAAGAGAAGATTCGTGCTAGAATACAGCATTAATGCTGCAACGTGGAATTCGAAGTTAGTTTTTTTTCAGAGGAGTTCAACGTAGGAGGCATTTGCAAAGTTCAACAGCAAATTAGGTCTGCTTTATCTCTAAATTAGAAAGCTAAGTGGAACCACCAAGATAGGAAAATTTCAAAACGTAGTCGTTAAAGATGAACTACCTCTAATTGTTGGACATTCCAGCTCCCAGGGATATAATCTATGACTTATCAAGAGGCAACTCTAAAGGCATCATGGAAGAAGAAAGGCTGAGACGGATTTCGAATTGACGTCCTCTCAAAACATTTGATTTCAGATAAAGTGTCAGTTTTAAATATGAGACAGATCAGATATTTTGTTCAATCAAGTCCATAAGGTGTTTGGGCCAAAGACAGGTATCTGTATATAGACCACACAACAGACAGCCATGATCTTAGTGACTGTGAGAACAGGTTTCAGGGGCTGAATAGCTTATTCCTGTCCCTCCAACCCTATTTGTTTTTTTTCCAGCCGAGGGCACTGAGGGATAGATATGGTTGAGCTGCAAGGAATTACGAAGGACGGACGCAATTAGTGTAGTCAGGATGGAACTTTTCTCTTGGGAGGGCGAGGTCAAAGATCAGGGGAATGGATTTCAGGGGAAGGGAGGAAGAATGAAAGTTTTTGAGGAAATTTTGGTTCGCCTGGAAGCTGTTTGGAATCTGGGACTCTCTGACAGTCAGAGTATTAGAATCAAAAAATCCTCACTACATGTAAGCAGTATTCAGTGGTACATTTGTGCTTGAAGGCCACACAAAAACAATGAAACACGTGCGGGCAAATGGAGTTGGAAGAGTTAGGTCGTTGATTTTTACAGGCGTGGGCTCAATGGACCATGCCTGTCTGACTCCAAACCAGCAACATTCTTTGAAATTAACATTGCTCATGTATGAGAGGCTAGGGTAGGAGAAATAGGCAAAGTCTTTTCCCTGAGTTTGGGGAGTCCAGAATGAGAGGGCATAGATTTAGGGTGAGAGAGGAAAGATATAAAAGAGACCTGTGGGGCAACATTTTCACACAGGGGGTGGAATGTGTATGGAATGAGCTGCTGGAAGAGGTGGTGGAGTCTGGTACAATTGCAACATATAAGAGGCATTTGGATGGATAGATGAATAGGAAGGGTTTGGACGGATATGAGACGGGTGCTGACAGTTGAGTCTAGATTGGATTGGGATATCATGACGGCATGGACGGGTTGCCATGCTGTATATCTCTATGACTCTCTCACTCTCTGAATATGGTTGGATGGCAGAGAGAGAGTGAAGGACAAAAGTGAACTGACAGAAAATGAACTCATACACACCCGAAGTACTGTTTGCGTTCACCTCAAGATTTTCTGATCCTGGATGATTAACACTCAAGCCATGGCTGGTGTAGGATTCGATGTGATTAAGTGAATCAGCGGAAGCAGAAATTACTAAAAACAGAAATGGAGAGTTATTATCGGGTTGAATGTCAGCGTGAATGCACGACCCATTAGAGGTTTGATGAAGCGAAATTACTTCATACAACTGGTGGTGAATCTGCAGAAAGGTTTACCGCAGAGAGCTACGATTTTCAACTAAAACAGTGATACAGAGTTTATTGATGAGTGAGGGATTAAAATGTTCCTGGGAAGGCAAGAGAAAGAGGTTGAGAACATGCCTGCCATGATCAAAAAGCGGAGCAGATTAGAGGGGCCGAATGGCCTGATTCTGCTCGTGTACCACTTTGTCTAACAGTCTATGGTGCTATGGTTTTTGATCTTAACTGGAGCATCGAAGTAGAAAACATAATCCTTTCATCTTCTCTGCAGCAATAACTGGAATATTTTCCATTGCGAGCTCTACTAGAAAATCATTCAATACACAAATTTACTCAATTTCATTACAACTGCAATCAGAAATGAGAAACAAGCTTTCGTCCTTAAATTGTGGAAACAATTTCACAAACAGTACGTTTTATGACTTAATTCTCAAGTCTCCCAACCAACTTCTTTTTGTCTGGTTCACCTTTAACTGTTCTTAAAACTGTAAAATAATGCAAATTTATTGAAGAAATCAAATGTAATTTCGACGGTTTTGTTGATTGGAATATGCAACATTTCTAAATGCTTTCATTCGTTTTATTTCTCAGTATTATTCTCAGTTCGTAAACTTATTCAATTATTTCAGATATGATCAAGTGATATTCCGTCTCAGATTTATCGTTATGATAATTAAAGCAAGACCAAAACTTTTCGTTGCGACCTGAATGTCAACATCTGTCTGATTTAACTTGTTATGTCATCAACAGGTTTAGTAGGCAGTACTGTCCAGGCATCCTAATCTGGTGTATTTCGATGTGTATTCGTCTATCTGCTATTCTCACATTATCAGTGAAGTCACACAAATGTAAAACATCTCGTTTAATTATTATGCTGGCTTTATTTCATTGGATTCCAGCACCGCAGTTGAACGGCACGTGATTGGCACCAGGTATAAGCACCGCTACACACAACATGGGACAATGGACATCTTTCTCCATGGATTACAACCATGTATTTTTGTTATTTATTTGCTTGTGAATTGCTCAATGGTTCTGATATGAATTGTTGTGAAACCAACGCTAATGACGACAATTTTATTATTATAAATTCAATCGGCGAATGCATAAATTATTCACAGTTTCAGATACCTAACGGAGTCTGTGGGGAACGAGGGTGGATTTGGGACTTGCCATTCTGCACATACGTACCAATAAATATCAGAAATATACTTTCAGAAATTAAGGTCAACAACAATTATCATGCAGGAAGTATTCCTTTTACTTTCCTCGGCATAACATCGTGGGGCAAAAGGCCAGTTCTGTGCTGTACTTTTCTGTGCTCTATAAACACAGAGAGACCACACACTCACTGTGTTAGCTGCCTCAACACAAAAACAGTGATTTGATAACTAATCATGTTCATTCATTTCACTGATCATTGACAAATGGAAATTGAAGGGAGGTTCTTCTTCTCCTTGAATGGTTTACTATGAGTTCGGAAATAGATACCTTCTCCATGTTTCTGGTCCACCCTCTTGCCGGTGGGAATGGTCTCAATTTCTTCATAAATTCCTTCGGACAAACCAAGACTTGAGCCCCTGCCAACAGTGTAAAATTCTGTTGAAGGAAGGATTGACTGGTCAACATTTGTCACTAAACTGCTGCAGCAATGTATCGTTATTTGTGAAGCAACATTAGCGCGAATCACTGGTTGTTCATGAAACCAAGGAATAGAGAATCTAAGTGCAATATTGATTGGCCAGTGAGGGCAGAATCGATTTGGAAAAGCAAATGAACAAGCTGTGATGAATTCTCATGTCTCATCAGTGTGCAAAACATCGTGTATTAAAGATAGAAACTGGAAATTTGTTTGTCGTGATGTGTATGGTCAATTTTGTTTCAGTGAGAAATCGTCATTTCCACATGCACTGTTTAAAAAAGAAAATACTCGCCCACAATGACGCATGTGAGAAATAAATGCTAACTGCCCAAGTTAAAACTAGTTGAGGCAATTAACTTTTGTGGTAATTAATTTTGGACAAACAAAACATTGATTAAACCGGGGGGGGCGGGGGGGGGGGGTCACATGTCAATGTTTCAAACAACAGTTCTGCAAAGACAATGCTTTGAAAAACAATATTTTACAAAATGGTTATAGTAACCGAACATCTGTATAATTGTTAATATGAGTTGAACAAAAAAGTTAGACATATGAAGTAAGGAGCACCTTAATGAAGTGATAACCATTAAATAAGTGTACTTCTTTGAACGAATACGTGTAAGCTGCACGAAGTGCAATTTAAACATACAGGAGGTGATGGATTATGCAATTCGCATTGACCGTCATTGCCATCTAGTGGTATAGATTTCTCAAACAAATGCATTGAAATTAGTGTAAAAAGTGCACAGGTGTCATCTGGTCAGACAAGACAACCCAGTAGTGGGCGCCACAGTCCAAAGATGTGCACGTCAGGTGAATTGGCCATGCTAAATTGCCCGTAGTGTTAGGTAAACGGGTAAATGTAAGGGAATGGGAGGGTTACGCTTTGGCGGGTTGGTGTGGACTCGATGGGCCGGGAAGGACCTGTATCCACACTGTAAATAATCTAATCTAATGCACTTAATCCTCTCGCAGAACTTGGGTTCTCATATCAGCAACCAGCAACTGATGAGCTGTAAAGGAAAATTAACTGATGAGAGAGCAAACGTCTCAATGAAACTTCAATGACATTGATGCCAAAAATAACTTGCTTTGGAAATGAAATGCACAGATTAACTGAAAGATAAGACACATTCAGTTTTTACGTTTATTTCCCATTCTGAACTATATGGGACAAGTGCATATAAAAGGTTAATTCTGTTTCTCTTTGCAAGTTTTTGGGGCCTTGATGAATTTTCAATGCTATTTCGATTTGGTTTTAAGTTTTATTTACTGTGTTAAAATATTTTGCCTTTTCATCAATGTAAAGGTGGCGTTTTAGGAGATAAATGCTCGACTAAACAAAAGGCCTCGTATTCATCACCATAAAGGCCAAGTGATGGAAACGTGGAATGACAATGTAAAGATCCAAAACCATGTGGAATAACAAAAGTAGCTCAGTATTAGCTCACTTGTGAGGCTTACCTTTCATTTGTAATTTCCTCTGCATTACCACCAGTAATACGAACACCTCACAGGTTAGCAGCACTCCCAAGGTTATGCAGACGACAATAGGGACTTGCAGCCCTTAAGGAGGAGATGACAAAGAGATTTATCTTAGATAAGAGCTGCCTTGTGCAATTGCGAAGAGCCCATCAATAAGAAAACACTGACATTAGCTTCAAAGTCGTGAAAGTGCCAAATGCATCAACGTCACTCAACAGGAATGTAACGGTAACAGAAACATTAATAATAGTTTCAATCATAAATACCTCCAGGTGGTGTTGAAGGGGAAGTTTGTAACAAATTGGATTCTGGGGAAGAGATGGTACAAATATTCATGAAAGTGAAACTGACTTCAGGAAGACAAATGACGGCACTGAGTTGTCACAATAATGATAACTGTTCGGCACTAGTCAGCATCTTGCTTACCAGAACAGATCACGCTGGCAATTTCCTTGTAATTGCAGTGCCTTGGAGCTAGTGCTGGGGAGAGACAGTCAGACAGAGAGGATTCACCTCCCTTACACTTCACGTCATTCTGCCAGATCACATCGTTACCCTGGGGGACAGAGTGCCCTCCTCGGGCCGACAGAGCGAAGCCGCATCCCAACTGTCTGCAGACGACATTGGCATCAGTTATATCCCAGGAATCACCACACACCGAGCCCCAGCGTGTATCACACATGATCTCCACTCTCCCAGAACAGTTGCTCCTTCCTCCATCCAGGCGCACCCTGTTTTGCCAATCTGTGGCACAGAAGTGATTATTATTGAATGTATTGCAAAGCAGAAACATCGTTTTGAGAGTTGGCACATTCATGATGATGACGCACCTGATTGTTGACGGCAGTAATTTGAACTCAAAGGGTGCTCCTTTGTCACATTGCTCTCTGAAAAGTGGAGGAAGATGTTGACTCTGTTCGTAATCAGTGTTTGAAATGACACGTGAATAATGAGAAGATTTGTCATGTTACCTGAACAAAGGACACCTGCATCTTCACTGTGGTCACAGTTGTTTTGACCCCATGGATTTCTCCGACATTGCCAAACGGTTGACTCATGTGATGAACAATCAATCCAATCAAGCCAAACAGGTCCCGTCCCTGCTCCAAATAAGCCAGCGTCAAAATCAATGGACAGGATAGAACCACAGCGCAACTGTTTACAGATTACTTCAGCATCTTGGAACACGAGACTTTTCGAGCACAATGTTCCCCAGGTCCCATTGTAGAACACCTCCACTCTCCCCTCACAAGGCCGCTTTCCATTCACCAGACGCATCTCCTTGTGTTCTGTACATATAATAGCAGATAGCCAGATTAATAGATTGTTTATGTCTTCCATACATATCTATTCATCTCCTCTGACATTCAACACTGGTCTCGTAAATGAATAAGGTACATGAGATTCCTTACTAAACGTTTGGAAGAATTCGCAGACATCTAAAGTAGAAGCAGATCAGAAGATGCAACATTCATGGGATTTAAAAAGACATCCAACAATGTGCTAATAAAATCTTGGAAGGATTCAGTTTCTCACGCTGTAGCCAGACGAAACTGACAGCAAACAGAAATCTGAGGTCAAAGCAGATTGTCAGATTTGCCAAAGAATGGAAGTGGTGATCCGCTTGAACTGGGGCTGATATCATTCCTGTTAAATATTGAGGTAAGCAATTTGGATTTAGTAATCCCAAGGCAATTTCATCATGCCGATTTACAATAAATTAGCAAGTACAGTTACAGTTCAAAAGATCACACACAAAGCAAGTATATCAAAATAAATGGCCAACATGTGATAAAATTTTAATTTAGTTAAGTCTAATATAGGGAAATCTGGAAGAAATTGTAAAGAGGACACACACTCATTGCAAACTGAAAGTCAATCTGATAGAGAGCCACTCAGCGATCAATGGATACGCAGACAGGAATCACAATCCTAATGGCTGTGTACCAAATTAAAGAACATAAGTAACAGTTGCTTCTGAACACAACATTTGGAACATTTTGGAGAATATTCACTTTACCCAGAATATTGACAATGGACCATTAATGATGCCTTGAACGCAGAAATTGGTATGCACTTGATTTTAGAATATAATCCAGATTAGTTTTCCTGGAATATGCAAACAAGCGCTTCGACTCAACAAGTCCACACCAACCCTTTGAAGAGTAACCCCCCGAAACCCATTCTTCTCCCCTACATTTACCCTAGACTAACGCACTTAACACGATGAATAATTTCGTTTGACCAATTCACCTGACCTGCACATCTTTGGATTGTGGGACAAAACCGGAGCAGACCGAGGAAACCCACGCAGACACAGGGATGACCTGCAAACTCCACACAGACAGTGGCCGGAGGCTGGAATTAAAGCCGGATCCCTAACGCTATGAGGCAGCATTATGAGCCACTGAACCACCGGAACCACTGTTGACAGTTGCTGTCTTTGCTGCACATACTCCCTAATTCTCTCTCCAGCAGTCCATGAAATCTCACATTAAAAAAACTGAAAAAAGATCAATACAGAGAGTGGCCTGACCTGAACACATAATTCTGGAATCAAACCCAGGTCGCTGGCGCTTTGTGGCAGTGGTGCCAAATACTGAACCTGTGGAAAGACACTTTGATGCAGATGAGTAATATGTCCAATAGAATTCCGACAGTGTGGAAACAGGCCCGTTGGCCCTTTCAGTCAATCCTGAACCTCCAAAGAGGACAGTTCCCAGAATGATTCGCCCAACGTAGTATCTTATATCTACCCTACATTAATGCACCTAACCGCCACATCCCAGAACACTATGGGCAATTTAGCATGGCCAATTCACTTCATCTGTACATCTTTGGATTGTGGGAGGAAACCGAATCACCTGAAGGAAACTCATTCAGACACGGGGACAATGTACACCTCCACACAGTTCCCCGAGGCCGGAATTGAACCTTAATTCCTAGGGCTGTGAGGCAGCTGCGTGAACCACTGAGGCACATGTACGACGACGTTCAGTTGCTATCTTTGCTGCACATATTCCCTACTCCCCACACAACAGTCCATAACGTCTCACATTAGAGAAAAGGTGAATAACAATATGGCGTGGCCTTACCGGAGCACATAATTCTCACATCCTCTTTATGAGAACAATCGTCTTGGTGACCCAATTGTGCTGAAGGACATTCCCAGAGAAATGATTCATTTCCAGAACACTTCACATCTTTCAACCAAACTGGGCCTGAGCTCAGTTCAAACGAGGAATGAAGTGACATTTCCATTATGTGTCCACAGCCCAGTTGCTTGCAAACCACTTCAGCGTCTATCATATGCCAGGAGTCGTCACAAACTGATCCCCATGTCCCATTGTAATAAATCTCCACTCGACCTGCACAAGGGCTTCCACCATCTGACAGCCTTAACTGGATATGTTCTGTTAGATTAAAAACACAGAATTTTATACTTTCAAAATCCACACCCTTCTTCATTCAATCCAGCATAGTATATTGATACATGTAATGCTTAAACAAGGCAGAATTGATGAGAGTGATGGAGGAGTTAGCACAGGTAGACTGGAAGCAAACACAATTTGTTGGGGCAGTTGATGAGCAGTGGAGGAATTTCAGAGCAATCTTTCAAAATGCTCATCATTGAAAATGAAGGACTGTGGGAAAGGGGTTAATCATCCATGTATCTCTAAGGAAATCCGGGAGAACATCAAATTGGAAGAGAAGGCATACAAAGTGACCAAGGTCAACGGGAAACTAGAAAATTGTGAAAGCATGAAAGATTAACGAAAGCCACAAAAGGGCTATAAATTGAGCAACATTTTTATGAGACAAAATCTAACCAGGAATAATAAATTAGTTCACAAATGTTTCCATAAATACATAAAACAAACATGTTTCGCTAAAATGAACATTGGTACTTTCAGGGATGAGAAGGCGTTTTTCGTAATTGGATATAACAGGAAATGGCTGAGATATTGAATTGGTCTTTTGCCTGGGTTTTCACAGTGGATGACACAAATAACATGCAAGTGAAAGAGAAAGAGTCGAAGTTAGGCAACAAGTTAGGAAACAATCAGTACGACGTTAGAGATTGTTTTGGGCACGCGAAAGGAGTTCAGGGTACAGAAGTCTCCTGGCCCTGAGGGAGTGCATTCCAGTGGACTAAAAGAGATAGTGTAATTTTACAAAACGTAATTGGCTCTGGGGCAGTTACAGCAGATTGGAAAACAGTAAATGTGACGCCACTATTTAAAAAGGGAGGAAGACAAAAGATGGGGAATCTTAGACAGGTTAGCTGAACCTCTGTCGAGGGGAAAATGCTTGAGTTTATTTTCAAGGAAGAAATAGCAGTGCATCAAGATGAAAATTATCCCGTTGACATTGGACCATGAAGGGTAGTCAGGCTCACCATTTGTTGGAGTTCTGTGTAGACATTACAGACACAGTGAACAACAAGGACTCAGTAGGTGGGTTGTATTTAATTTTCCAAGCGGCATTCAACAAGGTGCCGCACAAAAGGCTGCTGCATAAGATAAAGATGCAAGCCATGACGGAGAATGCATTAACATGAATAGTAGATTGGTTAACCGACAAGAATCAAAGTGTGGGGATAAATGAGTGGCACTCTGTTTGGCAATCAGTAACTAGTGGTGTGCCTCAGGGATCAGAATTGGGACCGCAATTATTTGCAATTTACGTCAATGATTTGGAGGTTGGGACCACGTATAGTGTGTCAAAGTTTGGATGTGACACTAAGTTGAGAGGCAGAGTGCAGAGGGCTGTGAAACGTTGCACAGGGACCTAGATAGTGCAAGTTAGTGGGAAAAGCTCTGTCAAATGGAGTACAATGTCAGTAAATGTGAAGCCATCCAATTCATTGGGAATAACAGTGACAAGGACTACTACTTGAATGGTAAGAAATTGCAGCACGCCGCTGTGCAGTGGGACCTGAATCACACAAGGTTAGTCTGTAATTGCAATAGATAATTAAGAAGACACATGGGATTTACTCCTTCTTTGCTAAAGGGGTTAAGCTTAAAAACAGGGTGGTTAAATTGCAGCTACGAAAGTGAAATCCCGTTGAGTTGTCCAAAAGCATGGTGAAGTGTTAACCGAAAAGGATAAAACAAAACTAGGTTGAGAGGAAGGAAGGGAAGTTTTGATGGGAATTTTCGATATTTTGCTTTTGGAAAATGATACTACCAGCCTTGTATTGGAACAAGTACATTTGGAATGGACAAAAGCCAGACTTACTGCAGCACAGTGGGATCTGTGAGTTCTCCACCTACAGGATATTTGGACGCTGAAAACCGTGGAGGCGATTGATTAGGCAGATGGGTGTGTAACAATGGACATATTAACTGGGAAATACCTGAAAACACTGAAAACGTTTGTCAGGCTTGTTTACTTGGATGGAATTGAAAGCAGTTTGTACGTAACAGATGAGTAATCGGACATAGTCCGAAGTAGGTCATGGTGAGAAGAGATTTGAATGAAATCAACTTGCGGGGGGAGTGGAGAAACATTAGGAGGGCTGTAAGTCGCCCAGGTAACAGAATAAGGATCCCAAGTGGACATCAGTATAATTACGGATGAATGTTACATATTTCAAAATGGTGCAAATAGATTCAGCTTCCGACAGTTTGCAGGGCGAGGATGAGGCTACCAAGCTGGAAATGGTCCTGATGGAAACCAAAGAAGATGCCTTTAGTACCACACATAGGAAATGCTGAACAGACAATGTTCTTTGTTGTCTATCCTACCAATGCTTGTCATAATTTTATTCCACTCAGTCAAACTCGAATGCTCCGTCTCCTCTGCCCCAAGGTAAACAAACACAGACTGTCCAAAATCTCTATAATTTGGGAATTACAGCCCAAGGAAGATACTGGAAAGACCCCTCGCCAGTGCGGCTGTGCTGCTCCAATGTTTTAGATTCCAAAGTTACATTCACTAATCGGTCTTTGACCGAAATGAAGTTTAATATACTTTCAGTGTGACTTCCCCGCTCTAATACTTAATGTATTGGACAATAAAGGCAAATATTCCATATTCCTTCTTGACCAGTTTAACTACCTGTCCCTCTACTGTAAGGATCTATGGGACATACCCATCAAGTTCCCTATGATTTTCGCTGATTTGAAATGTTCTGCAGTTCATCAAAGAGTACTTTCCTTTGCTTGTCATGCCCAAGTGTGTGTCCTTATACTTATGGAAATTGGATTCCATCTACCGCTGGCTAGCCTCTCCGGCCATCCGTCGATTTCCTTCTGTAACCGACTCTTCTCTCATCAGTGTTTAGCAAACACCTAATTTAAGGTTACTTTAGGAATTTATGATCAACCCTCCAACATTCACTCTGAAACCGTTTGAACATTTTGATAGTTTCCTGTCCAGCCGTCCATTCAGCATTCTTCATAAATTTGATCTCAACACAAACATTTCTTCCTGAATTACATTCATTTTCATTTTCCATCACTGCTGATGTTCATCTAAATCAGTCATGTGGCCATCATTGCCTCGATACGTCCAAGTATCTAGTCTTCAGTGTTTCCGCACCAGTCCCTAAATTCACATTCATTATTGCTGTAATACGTCTCATATGATATCTGTGTCACTATTTCACATCTCAAAACAAGTGTTTTACAAAAATATTCGTCTTCAATTAAATTATCTAATAAATTCATTCTGTCTTTTTCGTCTTCCCTGTGCTGCAAAGAATCAGACAACCCTTCCGACTAATTAAAACCTCTATTGATAGAAATCAAGGTCTTCCAAACACACAGTTCTCATCTTAATTCGACCCTCTTCCCCTCCTGATAACTCTCTCATGTGTCAGTCTTACTTCTGGCTTATAAAACCTTTGCAACTTGAATCTTCCAAAAGCAAAGTTTCAGTTTTTCACACTCATTCATCTGGCCCATGCCTGCTTTCACCGGGACTAATACTGATGAACGTGTGATACACATTCTCAGGAGATAGATATCTGTTTTGATTGTTCTGAGCAAGTGTTTCTGTGTCGCGTCTTCTTACCTGAACAGAGGATGACTACGTCACTGTTGTAGGTGACTGACGAATTCAATGGGCCTGAGATGCTACAATCCCGGAGCTGAGATTCCTGTCCATGACACTGGATATCATGCACCCACGGACGGCCATCACTTTCCTCGTACTGTGAAGACTTATAAGTTTCGAAGGCATGACCGCATCCAAGCTGTCTGCAAACCACGTGGGAATCATTCAGATCCCAGAGGGTGTCCTGCACTCTGCCCCAACTTCCATTGTAGTAAACCTCAACTCGGCCATCACAGCGGCTTCCCCCATTCATCAGTCTTGGCCACCAATTTTCATCTGCAATACGAAATGCATTTAGAACAACGTTTAAACTGAATTGAAACATTCAAGAATTAACAATCACAATTAAATGTACCATTTTAAAAAAACTGTTTTTTTCACGGCTTATCCGATAGCTTTTCAGACAGTTTCATTTTTAACATCGCCTTTCTTTTCCAAACATTTGAGAGAGATATGGGAAATACGTATTGTTGATATGGAGCAAGTGTGAAATGAAGTGAATTGTTTAACAGGTCATGTTGAACTTTGGGAAGTGGGCTGATGGGAGCCCCGAAGTAGTGAATTGAAGTGCTTCCTGCCTAATCTCTATCCATCATTCCGAATTGAATAGATATTGTCACAGGCAATTTTTGTGATGATTTTCCTCAATTCTGCCAACCTCACATTTGTTGACATGGTTGTTCTGATGTTGAAAACTCCTGATATGCTGCCAATATTTTCGAATATTTATATCCAAAGAGAATTCCCTCAACGTACTGGAAACTGAGTGCATTCATTTTTGGCCTTCCCACTCTGGCCAAATTAAAACCAAAATAAAACTATCCCCTTGTTCACACATTTCAAGACAAGATATTAGACTTGGAAAGATGTATCAATAACGATTTGCTGGTAGTTTAATGATGGTACTTTCCAACATCTATCCCCATCAAAAACGAAATGTGGGTATCGAAAGACATAATTTCTCAATGATATACTGACCAAATTGGAAAATATTTCCCGATAACTTCCTTCGTCCTCGGTCAACTTCATGTACACACGATTGCACAACAACATAGAACATAGAATCTTACAGCCCAGTACAGGACTTTCACTCCCCGATGTTGTGCCAGCCTTTTTTCCTATTTTAAGGTCAGGATACCCTTCATACACTTCAATTTGCTAACTTCCATGTGTCTATCCAAGAGTCGCTTAAATGCCCCTGATGTATTTGACTCTACAAGCACTGCCGGCAGTGCATTCCTCGCATCATTGTAATGCCTCACACGAGCTGCACATGCAAATGGATTTCCGTATATCCTGCATTGTTCCTGTTTAAGGAATTCTTTTTATGTTAGCAACGATTTCAACAACATAATGTCATACTCCTGGTTCCCCTTTAATTTCGAATAATTTTGGTTATTATACACGGAAATCACATTATCTGCAGAAATTCTCTTCTCCTTTTACTCAGACATTCAGGAGCATGGGTATGCATTCACTTCTTCAACAACAAAGAACATTAAATGAGGTCTTAGCTGAGAGGGCGAGTGCCCTGCTTCATTTCACTCTCTGCCCCTCCGGTCCTCATCCATAAAGCCTAACTTGATCATCTATCGAAAATCTATACTTTCCTCTTGACAAAAATGAGAATTCCATTCTGCACAAATTCTTGTCAAGGGAATTACAAAAAGAAAACTTCTGAGAAAAATAAAGATTGATGGTCGGTATTTAAAAGGGAGATCGAACGTCCCAAACTCTTGTGGCATAACAAGGTGGCTCATAAATGTTTGAAATCTGAGAACTTTACTCAGTAGCAACACCTCTGACAGAAAGCATGAATTTTCACTTTCAATCAATTCCTCCTCCTATTTCCATGTCAATGTCTTTGAAAAGTATTAATAATGCATGAGGTTTCTGCCTGGACACGCGTGACAGTTCCGATGCTCCCTGATCTGGATTGATTTGATGACTGCTCTCCCTTTAGAGAAAGATGACTTGTGGTGATTTAACCTGATGGTCTCCATTCCTAAGGTGGGTAGTGAGCTGAGAATGCTTGGAGCTCCATGTCAACTTCAGATTGTGGGGGTAATGAATTCCCACTGTTGTTATCACCATGCATCACAGCTAAGCAATTCGGATAACTGAGCTAACCGATCCCTATCAGGGAAGCGTCAGTCGAGGCCAATCAACTGTCATCTTACCTCAGAATCTACTAATCTTGTTTCCCTAACCTGGTGCTCCCCTCTGCTTCATGTGTGCGTTTTGCAATTCAACCATTTCACCAGATTCGAGAAAGGTAAATAACACAATTTGCAAATTGAATATCGGAAAGGAGAGATTACTAAGAGTCACATGGCATAGTATGGAAAGCAATTAGATGCTTTGGATTTGTGTTTTTTTTGTAGACGGGTGCAAGTTTGCATTAAGAAACAGGGTAACGTTTAAAAATTAGCTCATCGTGGCAGATATTGATAGTTGAAACTATTAATTTTTGCAGTTACCAACTTTAGAAGGACATACAGCGGATAGACATGTGGCAGATGAAACTTATTGCAAAGACAACTGAGGGGATACGTTTTAGCAGCTTGGAAAATGGCATGCAACGTGAGGCTGGCATGCTGGCACAGTGGTTAGTACTGCTACCTCACAGACACTGGGGTTCAATTCCCGCCTCAGGCGACTGACTGTGTGGAGTTTGCACATTCTCACATGTCTGCATGTGTTTCCTCCGGGTGCTCTGGGTTCCTTCCACAGTCCAAAATGTGCAGGTCAGGTGAATTGGCCATGTTACATTGTCCGTAATGTTAGATGTAGGGGAGTGGTTCGGTGTGGACTGTTGTTGGGCCGAAGGGCCTGTTTCCACACTGTTAGTAATTTAATATAAAAAAAAAGTATTCTGAGGTTTTGACTTTTTCATTCTTCACTTTTTGAAGAAGTGCACTTAAACATTAGGGCTGAGGGCTTCAGCAGCTGTGACACTTGAATCTGACTACTGGACGAAAGCAGGTAAAGAAAAAAAAACTGCTCCAGTTAGCTGTTTCTTGGAAAAACATCGGGGACAAATGTAAAGGTTTATGGCAAAAAAGTGCCGTGCACATTTGAATGATAGTAAATCAGGCAGTGATAGTATAGAGACTATTGTAAAACACACAATAGCATTAAGGCAAGATAAACTCCAACAAACGTCAAAGACCAGGGAATCAGCTGGATCACTGTTGCCTCCAATAAATAGTCCAGGATACCATGGTTAAATGAATGACAAAGATGATAGATTTCAGACAGTAAATCATTGCAAGTTAGAAAGTCTGGCTGGTGAAATTGTTTCGAGGATTGGTGTACAATTATTCCAAACAGGTTAGAAATGCTGTCCTAAAATATTTTTCAGGGCAGATAGAGCTAAAGACAATCTATTGGCTTGTCAAAAACGTAATTGTCTGATTTTCACTTCAATATATCTACATTGACCCATGCTTAATATTATCGGCAATGATTGACTTTGAGACAATCAAAACAATAACATATGTTGGGTGCAGACAGTTTACAAACTCCAAGAAATCTCTTTTTTCAATGCAATCATAAAGCTTTCGATACATTTTCATTCCCAATACTTGTGTGTCTATTTTACCACATTATAATTCGTGTATGGCAGCATGGGAAGCCAGGAGGATCAGTTTAGATTTGTCACTTTTACAGCAATTACCCCAATGCCAGCACCAAAATTCTAACAAACATTAAATCAAAGTATGTCTTTCTTTTTACATTACATAGATACTCACCAGAACATATCAGGGTGACATTGTTGTGTCCACTGCAATCCTGGTGAGTGTCTGAAGACCGAGGGCACTTCCCCAGCTGAGTCTCATTGCCCGTACATTTAAAGACCTCAGTCCCCATGAACACAGTACTGCCTCCAGAATGAGCAGTGTTTGAAACAGACACGGCCACTCCACAATGAAGCTGTGCACAGACCACATTGGCGTTCTTCAAATCCCAGTCAAGACCACACATTGTTGTCCAGGTGTCACCAAACAGGACCTCTAGTCTTCCGAAACATTGGGAAATATCTTGGACCAACCTCGGAATGATGTGGTCTGAAAAGAAAAGCATTGAATCAGAAAAACATTCAACCAGTACTAACTCAGATTATTGAATGATGAACATTCATTTGATTAATAGCAGATCTGGCACATTCGGATATAAATTGTCCCATCAATCTGTGTGGCTTTGTAGCCCTGTTAACCCCATTCATGTTCATTCCCCAGAATCCTGACCCGAAGCAGTTTGAGTTAACGCGACTTTCATCCAGCAAATAAACGATACAAAGTGATTGTGCCATCCAACACAATGTTGAATCTCATTAAACATTGATTTGTAAGTCTGATAATTCCAGCGGTGCAGCTCTCTCAATGTGGCTTTAAGTGACATCACAATGGACACCTGTCCTGCCCCTTCACCGGAGTGGAAAGGGTAACAGGTACTTACCTCTCCCATTACCGTCAAGTATTCAACAGTTTAAATAATGATACTGAATACATCAGTGATTCTGTCATTTTTATGTTCATATGTATTGGACAGTTATCACATGTTTTTCTGTTTTGACAGCTCCGGCATTTGGTAAAATTCCACAGAAAGTACAGCAGTTTTTTTTACCTGAACAAACGACACCAGCATCATAGTCGTGTGAGATGCTGTCGTGATCCCATTTCACTGATCGACAGTCCCGCAGGGCACGCTCGGTCCCGCTGCACTGAACATACTCGATCACAATGGGTCCGGATCCTCGTCCAAAGTGAGTCCCGTGTGGAGCAGAGACCGCGGTCCCACAGTCCAGCTCCCGACACACAACAGCAGCATCTTGCATGTCCCACGGCAGATCATACACAGTTCCCCACTGCCCCTTGTAGTGAATCTCCACTCGGCCAGCGCAAGGACTGCCCCCATTCTCAAGTCTCAGACTCACCGTCTCTGTAAAATATCGAAATGGTAATCAAAGTGAACAATGTGCAATTGTGAAAGCTCTGTATTGCAGCCAGCATTCCACACTCACAATGCAATGGGAGTGAGGTCACGGTAAAAATACACACTATCGCAATATACCTTAGGATATGTGTTGTAGATGGTGAAAGGCAAAGATCTTTTTTTTTAAGTGCTCACTCGCAGAGAGGATCAGGCAAATGTTTCCATGAGAAGATGTGTATTACTCATTCATGGGATGTGGGCGCGCTGAATGGTGAGGAACCACATCAGGGCCGCCCTGAGAATATCTGAAACTGAAATGTACTTCAGTCTGAATGGTCATGTGATCATGATGTCACTGCGCAATAGTGAGTGAAATCGTTAATATATATTGCCGAGAGTAGCACTGTGTGTGCAGATGAATCTTCATTGCATCTCCATGTATTGTCCTTCTGTCAGAATGGCAGTGTGCATTGGAATCGCTTCTTTTCCACCCTCCTCCCCCCACGAATCCTGAAATGAGAGACCTTAAGAAGTCATGCAACCACCGCCCTTTTTGTTATGAACAGAGAGCTGATCAACGAGTGAACATTAACACATGCTGTTTATCACCACCACTTCGTATTTGATCAGAAACATCAGAATATAGGGATTCCAATCCCTGGAAAAATAACATGTGATTACCTGCACTGTTGGCCTGGGTATCAACAAGTCTGTCTGAAATAGAGAGAAGGGAATTAAAGTGTTAAAAATCAACGCCGTGCTGAAGATTAAAGAAAACAAATGCAACAGTTGAGGGCAATACTTTGCGAAATAAAGTTGTTTAAAAAAGGGTGATTCGCACATGGAATGAGCTGCCACTGGAAATGGTTGTGGCAGATATGTAAAGAACATTTTAAAGGCATTTGGACAAATATTTGGATAGAAAATGTTCAGAAGGACATGGGCAGCGTGTAGGGAAATGGAGTTAGTGTGGACAGACATTTTGGTCAGCATGGAACATATTATTCGGCCTGTCTCCGTGATATGATCCTTTGAGTGTGTGATATTTGGAAATTTGACATCCTCCTTACATGCAATACCGACAACACAGGAAATATATTTACAGCAGGGATCAAATATTGTCACCTTTCTTCTACATTTATCTGAATTGTTTCCACACAAAGAGACACACTGCCAACCCAATGACCTTTCTGTTTGTTACTGCACTGCCGACTGACACAACATTGTGATGATTCCCGTAGACAGCAGGAATGCTCTCCAGTGACCATGGCAAGGTGCCCCCATCCAAAGATTTCAGGAGTTTAGAAATTTATTCAATCAGCAATGCTGAAATAAACATTGACTGACAGGGCTTCGTCAGCAGCTAAGTGCCGAAAGTAGGTTTTTTTTTTAAGTGTTGCATTTACTATCGATAAAATTCGGCTTTATCCTGTTCCCCTATCGACATGGCGGCAACATCACGAGATTCAGTCATCGACAATATCCAGCAGGAATTCTCCTTTTCCCCACTTCCAGAACATAAGGATTTATGATGGATCAAAGGAAACGGTTGAATATGTAATTGGCTACAAATCACTTGTCAGAATAAAAGAAGGAGATCATGCAGTCCAAGTGCCGTTGGGAACCTCTTTGTGCAAACAGCTGAATTTGTTCCATTACCTTTCCTTATTCCCCAAAAATTGTCGTTGTCAATATATTTAACCCACGGTCTTCTGCACTGGGGACAGGATGGTGATGAACACCTATTGTCATTTTTTGGAGAAAATGATTAGGAGTTCACTGAACTTGCCCCGTTAATGATGTTTATTAATTATATATTTTGTTCCTCTCCCAAGCTGAAAATGGAATTCAAACGTATGTCCAATTTTAATAAATTTAAAATTTCTTCCAAAGTTAGATAACTTTTGTTGATTTTTAGTTTCCTGCGAATTCTTTACTTTTGAAACTTCTAAACAGCTCGAATTGTTTGCTTTGGTTCTTGAGATAATTTCATTTCTACTTTCAGGCTTTCAGACAACACCGGGCACCTGTCAATGTGTTAACAGATGGTCACTCACTCTGATTCATTGAATCCCTGATACGCAACTTCTCTTATCCCTTGCATTCACCGATGTAACTGATCGTTTTACCTCCTTACGAATTGTGTGCAATATCGCTACAATTCAATTGTAAATCTTTATTGCTTGTTTTTTTTTGTTGTACTTCGTGGTAGAAAACGAACAGTAAAAATCGAAAACAGTACATTGCAGTCTGATCCATTTACTAGGATATTGCCCTCATTCATCCAAAAAAAACCTTCAGGCTTTGCCCTTTCTGAACCTTGACCTTATCAGACTGACTTGAACCACTCATGATATAATCTGTTCTGTCCCATTTACGTTTCTGTAATTGATATATTCGTGAGAATTTTAATATATTACTTTGTACACTGTTACGTACATGTCAAGATACTCGAACATTCAAGAGCTCTGTTGGTTTACTCGAACGAAGGAGATATATACAACTCTGAAAATCTTTTGAAGCACTGCATAAGGTTGTACAAGACAGCCCGTTACATTTAATGTGATATACCAGACATTTGATGTTCCTCACGAACTGGAAAGTCTTGGAAAACAACGAATCCACGTCAGATCAGTGGCATCATAATAAACAACCTAACTAATGGGAGAACTGATGCAAACTCAGGCTGCAGAAGCACCAGTGGTTGCGATTTGAGACAGTGTGTAATTATGGAATAACCTTCGTTGATTTGTAACTGCTATGGCCCTTTGAACTACTTTTGAAAAATTTAATGTCGACGCTGTATTTCTCTTGCAACATTGTGGAAGACATAATTTTCGACGAAGAATAAGGCGAGAGTCAATGCAATGACAGTGTTCTGTACATTTCACTCCGATATAAGAGCACAAAAACGTAGGAAATCGAAGCAGGAGTAAGGAACTTGCCATCTCAATCCTGTTCCACTTTCAATAAGATCTTGGCTGATCTTTTCCTGGATTCAGTTACACTTTGCCGCCGGTTCAACACAACCCTAAATTCCTGTAGTGTGCAAAACTTCATCTACGTTTGACTTAAACACATCCACAATTCAGCCTCAAATGTTTCACGGTACAGGGAATTACACAGAATCGCAATATAATCGTTGTGGTACTTAGCACACAACCGCCCCCCGGACCCCCTACCCCCTACCCCCTACCTCCATGTTTCACTTATGTCTATTCCCTTCACAATTTTATGTCTTTCTATAACACTCCCTCCTAATTCTTCTAAATTCCATTAAGTGCAATTCTGGTCTTCTCCTCATAAGCGAACCGGCTCATCTCCAGAATCAATGCTATGAACACTCTCCGCTCCTTCCCCAGTCCGACTACACTATTTCACCAACACAGATTGCTAAATACTTCAAGCTGAAACGCGATATCTAGCAAGATGGCAAGTTGATTTCCAGTCTGTTTCAACTACATATGAGGGCCATGAACATCGTTTTTGAACTTGTTCTTCGCATTTATTTAGATTTCAAAAAATAATCTCAAGTTTACTGAGATATCGTCATTCACTTAAATGTAAAACGAGGTGGGATATCTAAAGAAATAAAAGCATTGACACCAACGAAAATGCGGAATTGTTGTGATCTTTGAATGAGAATTGACACCGAACATATGTTTATTCCTAAACTTAGACACTAAACAATCTGTTCAACTCCCATTTGATATGATTTCGCTCGTTGATGGCATAAAGGAATCGACTAAATTTTGCGTTATACCCGTGTGGCAGAATTAAATTGAGAATAGCGAATTCAAGTCTCAGTAAAAGAGGAAACTTTTAATTGAAAAATGTTGCCTGAAAGTACTTCTCCCAATTATTTGTTCTTGACAAATAAAGAATTGTAATAACAACAGTGATTATTTTCCAGAGTTCAATAGAATCGGGGTCGGTTCCTGAGGATTGGAGGGTGGCTAATGTTGTGCCACTTTTTAAGAAGGGTGGGCGGGAGAAAGCAGGAAATTATAGACCAGTTAGTCTGACCTCAGTGGTGGGAAAGATGCTGGAGTCTATTATAAAGGATGAAATTACGGCACGTCTGGATAATAGTAACAGGATAGGACAGAGTCAGCATGGATTTATGAAGGGGAAATCATGCTTGACTAATCTTCTTGAATTTTTTGAGGATGTAACTCGGAAGATGGACGAGGGAGATCCAGTGGATGTAGTGTACCTGGACTTTCAGAAAGCTTTTGATAAAGTCCCACACAAGAGGTTAGTGAGTAAAATTAGGGCGCACGGGATTGGGGGCAAAGTACTAGATTGGATAGAGAATTGGTTGGCTAATAGGAAACAAAGGGTAGTGATTAACGGCTCCATTTAGGAATGGCAGGCAGTGACCAGTAGGGTACCGCAGGGATCCGTGCTGGGACCGCAGCTTTTTACAATATATGTAAATGATATAGAAGATGGTATCAGCAATAACATTAGCAAATTTGCTGATGACACAAAGCTAGGTGGTAGGGTGAAATGTGATGAGGATGTTTGGGGATTACAGGGTGACCTGGACAAGTTAGGTGAGTGGGCAGATGCATGGCAGATGCAGTTTAATGTGGATAAATCTCTGGTTATCCACTTTGGTGGCAAGAACAGGAAGGCAGATTACTACCTCAATGGTATCAAATTAGGTAAAGGGGCTGTTCAGAGAGATCTGGGTGTTCTTGTCCACCAGTCAATGAAGGCAAGCATGCAGGCACAGCAGGTCGTGAAGAAGGCTAATAGCATGCTGGCCTTCATAACAAGAGGGATTGAGTATAGAAGCAAAGAGGTACTTCTGCAGCTGTACAGGGCCCTGGTGAGACCACACCTGGAGTACTGTGTACAGTTCTGGTCTCCAAATTTGAGGAAAGAAATTCTGGCTATTGAGGGAGTGCAGCGTAGGTTCACGAGGTCAATTCCTGGAATGGCAGGATTGCCTTAAACGGAAAGACTGAAGCGACTGGGCTTGTATACCCTTGAGTTTATAAGACTGAGAGGGGATCTGATTGAAACGTATAGGATTATGAAAGGACTGGACACTCTGGCAGGAGGGAACATATTTCCGTTGATGGGGGAGTGCCAAACCAGAGGACACAACTTAAAAATACGGGGTAGACCATTTAGGACAGAGATGAGGAGAAACTACTTCACCCAGAGAGTGGTGGCTGTGTGGAATGCTCTGCCCCAGAGGGTAGTGGAGGCCCAGTCTCTGGATTCATTTAAGAAAGAATTGGATAGAGCTCTTAAAGATAGTGGAGTCAAGGGGTATGGAGATAAGGCTGGAACAGGATACTGATTAGGAATGATCAGCCATGATCATATTGAATGGCGGTGCAGGCTCGAAGGGCAGAATGGCAGAATAAAATAGAATAGAATTCATTACTTTGGTACGAGGTAAATATTGAACTGGTTTATGTAACTTGAACCAGTCATATTCCATGTGCTTCCCTAATTGTTCAATATACAAGCTCGGATTGTGAAAGAATGTTCGCTACTGACATTGCTGCATTAAAGTACACCATACTTTGAAAGGATAGCGGCACCCGTCGCAAATCAACGACATGTATAACCTTTAGATTAGCTTAACAACTTAAAGCATTCATCACCAATGTTCCGTTTTGAACTGGCATAATCAAAGTTAACTGCAACAACTCAACTAAGCTCCTTCACGCAATCTAACAAAACTGCTGGCTCACAATTTAAAAAGCCACACAGAAAATTAACATACCGGACTGATAAGTCCCCATCCTGATTGAATGACACAGTTGTTTCCTGACTAATGCTTGATGAAGATTCTATATATTTTTTAAATATAGGAATAGAGTTATAGGTATAATTTCCTAAGTTTAATCGTCCCCGAACGCACTCATCACTCAAGATCAAATTAGGCAAAGGGTTCATTCTTGATATTTCAGTTCTTGGCAAGATGAAAATTATGGCGTGAACAGCATTTCCTTTGACATGTCATTTCTGTATCAATCTCGAATACAGGGCACATGACTGCAAGTTACATAGGTCTGCGTATACTATCACACCATGGTCATACAGAATATAGGCATAATCTGAGAGAATTGTCCATGTGTGCATGACGTCAATCAACAGTAGGCACAGCATTTATGGTTGTTTTACTGACACTAAGTTTACTGTTTACCACAGAATCCAGTGCACACAAATGTCACAGACAACCATTCCAGCTGCTCATATTTTCTTGAGAAGACTGAAAGTTGCTTCTTTCTTTGTTTGCCTGAAGTGATAACACTGGGAACAATAAAAGTCAAAAATAGACAAGACCAGTAAAGTGCCTCGATATTTCTGTTCAGATCTTCCCTAAAACTAAGTTTGCCTCATCTCTCACCAGAGATGTGGCAACATGTTTAAAATAAATTAAAATCTTCGCAGATCTCACTGCCAGCAAACTGATGTCATGTTCAACCTTGCCTTAACATGCAGTAGTCTTGCCCCGACAGAGAAAGCGAATTGGTCAAACACATTTCCACCGGTTAGAGCATAAAACCAGCATTGAGTGACATGTACGATCCTGAGAATAGCTGGAACACCTATTAGTGCCTCCTCAAGGCTCTGTGCGAATAGAAGACAGGTGTACCAATCGGGTTTTTCTCTGAGCAAACGTCAAGTCATTTGGCAGAAAGCATATTCGCGATCACTTTCGAACGAGCATGAAGACATCGCTTAGCTGGTGGTGAGAATGGCCTGTGAGAACACTCATCTAAAACTGGCCAGTGTGCGGCAACCCTCGGTGCTTTCTCATGGAGACTTTCAAACATATCCTTGTGGAAGGGTCCTTTGCAATTGATGTTCGGAGAAAGATGCAGTAGTTTCCGTCGTGGTTCATCCTAAGCTCGTGGATTCAGGACTCAGTGCTATACGGTCGGTTCCCCGTCACATCCACCGAGACAAACATTGACTGCACCTGGAGCACAACCAACTCGTTGAAAAATGCTCTTTGGTATCCACGATACTTGGTGGTCTTCCAGACCAAGCAGTTGACCCCGACCGAGTGTTTCTGATTGACACTTTTCAAGGTCCAGTGCTACGTGCTGAGGGGTGTATTAAACCTTCCAGCATCTGCCGCCAATGCACAATGGCGATAGGCAACTGTCTGAGGTGTTCCTGTTGAATGTAAATTTCAGGTCCATTCATGTTACGGACCATTCCGATGCTTCAAATATATATAAATACAGTCATGTCCAAGTAAGAGATGCCTTTCATGTGTTTGTTGAACAGTCAAACTCCAATGTTTGCTTTTTCCGTCATTCAGTACTGTATACAAGTAGCAGCAAGTCAGGACTGCAGATGTTGGAGATCAGAGTTAAAAAGGGTGGTGCTGGAAAAGCACAGCAAAACAAGCAGCATCGGAGGAGCAGGACAGTCGACGTTTGGAAAATAAGATCGTTTTTCCTGATGAAGAGTTTATGGTCGAACCTTCGACTGTCTTACTCCTCGTATGCTGCCTGACCTGCAGTGTTTTTGCAGCACCACACTTTTGACTACTGTACAGACGTGACCCGTTCCAGGGACGATGCATGCATGTGGAGCTACTTTATGAATAAAGTTTTCATTTTTAGAAAAACAATAACATTCGGTAAAGACTGAACTTTTAACCACTGTCTGGTACCGAAAAAGGAGCTATTGATATTGAACTGGGCAGTGACAATCATTCGATCAAATTCAGTGAATAAGAAAACTGGCTGAAAAAAGAACGTGAAAGAACAGTGGGTGCTGGAAATCAGAAACAAAAGAGAAATTTCTGGTATAACTTAGCAGATCTCGCAACATTTTTGGACAGAAAGCAGTGTTGTAGTTTTGCGTGAAGTGACCCTTCAATTATTCGCAGATGAACAGCTAACTGGGTCCTTTATCACAGCAATCAGTCCAACAGTTCTCTCGGAACAAATTATCTGTCATGATTCCAAAATTACAGGACTGTCTCAACCACAAAATGTATCATAGTGGCACACAGCTCCTTTGTTTCACGAAGGATGTGAACGGCGCTGTATAAATGCATCACGATCGAGAAAGTATTGGATTGTAAAGAGAAGAAATACTGACCATAATCAGTGGCACATCAAGTTTCTAGAAATTCAAAATAATCCGCTTCTATTTTACATTCTCCCAAATATTGACTAGTAAATTAGTTAGATCGCGTTAAGCAGTTTTCCCGGATATACACATCGTTTAAACCAGCGACAGACACAGTTTCCAAACACACCCGAATTGTGTGAGTAGGTCTTCAACACTGTGAGCTGTACAGAAGCTACGAATACATGCAAACATTGGAAGTTTAAGGGAGTGTGGAGGTTGGGGAGCTCTGACACCACAGGAACAGTCATAGAGAAATGAAGACAAAATACTTTTTATTCCATTTCATGTCAATATTCTATCTCGCACAGACTGACAATGATATTGTTGCCACATCTATGTCACTAATTATTGGCCCATGAATGTTTAAGAGAATGTATTCAGTAAACCATAACTCACAGTTCAACAGCTGCAGAAGAAGTAAGTTCACCAGGGTTACAATCATCGTCCCAGCCGGTGGTAGCATATCAAATCGGAACATCAGCTGAATGCTGTTTCACAGATACTCTGCAGCAGTTCATGTATCAAGTAACTCCTCGATTTCTGTCACTGTTAGTTCCTTCACACGGCTTGAACAGAGGCCCGTGTTTCTTTCCAACAACCAATAGATTGTGATGTGTGCGGACTGTGAACTGAACACTGTCTTCTACACCAATGACAAGTGATGTGACCATTAATGGGCACAAAGACACCGGGTTCCAAAAATCAGCTCATCTTGAGAGATCAATGACGTTAAAGATTTTAACTTAGAAGCGAGTCCTCACTCCGGAATCCATATCGTATAATCACTCTACCACAGGAGGTTATTGGTTGCGGATTCATTGAAGACGCTGTGAAACTCAACATCTCCTCGAGCAGCTGCAGAAACATCTCAATTTACACTTCTGCACTGTTCACTCTTCAGGATGCAAAATGGAGTCCAACAACTTCAGAGCAGAAAATCTATCCTTTCTCTGGATTACAAGTCACTCTTTCCTTCTTTGTCTATCCGTCTCCTGTCAGCATTGGTCTCAGCAGAGCAGACCAACATTCACTTCGTCGCCCCCAATCAACACAACCTATTCTGAGACGTAATTCTGTCCTTTACTATAACTGGCGGCCTGTTGTCTTATTCTCTGAGCACACTGACCATCTGTTCCAGTCTCACCTCCTCACCCTCTGTCCACGGTTTGTAAAACTGTCATTCTCCGGAACAGTCACATTGTATTCAAAATATTACCTCGTTTTGTGAGCCCACAGATGCTGCCCGACTTGGTGTCTTTCTGAAAAGTTTGCCTTTGTTTTTAGTTTCACTTTTCCATTTACAAAAATTGTTAATCATTGAACCAACTTTAAAAAAATCTAAAGTAGCTCCCCAAGGATCATATTGTCTTCTAATCACTGATCATGATTCCTATTTGTCTTCTGACAAACTGCTTCACTCATCTTTCTCAGTATACCTACCAATATTTAACTAATCATTATCATTTGGTCGAATTTGTTCAGCAACTTATTTGCGAGAGGAAATGATTGTTTTCCTTTTCTCTTCCTCTGAAACTTCTGCTCAAATTACAAGTTACGTTGATTTTCCTCCAGTCATTGTCAGCTCCTATGGGACGGATACAGTGTAATACAGCAACATTGCACAATCATTAAAATTTGCCAAATATCAGATTTCCTCTTGATACTCCTCACCTTCCAAACGTGCGGGGCCTCACATCATGGCAACTGTGACTTTAAATCTATAGAGTGTAGAACACCGAATATGACAGCGTAATGCAGGCCCTTCTGCCCTCGATGTTGCGCTGATCTGTGGAAAAATATGCATGCTACACAGCTACATTTTCATTCATGTTTATCCAATGACCATTTAAAAGCCCTTAAAGTCGGCGAGTGTACTACTGTTGCAAAGAGTGCCATCCACGCCCTTACTTCTCTGTGAGTACACATCTTGTATATCAATGCACACAGATTGGTTAATTCTTTGGAGAAAGTGTGGACTGCAGATTATGGAGAACAGAGTAGAAACGAGTGGTGCTGGAAAAGCACAAGTGGCCAGGTAACATCCGAGGGATGGATATTATCTTAGACAGCGCTCAATTTTTGAGTGGACCTATTATATGAAAATTGGATACCTTAGCCAAGTTGTGTTCACGGATTTTGGAAGACCTATGTAAAGATCCAACATAATAGACTTGTGTTCAAAATTGAAGCACAAGCTTTTGGAGGAAATATACTTGCCAGGACGGAGAATTGGTTCACAGGCAGGTAAAATAGCGCATACTCAGTGAAAGGAGTTGACCAATGGAGCGGATGGAAAATCGACGCTGGGACCTGACCCATTCACGACACACTTCTGCTATTTTCGCTGAGAGTGATCAAAGGTGACATTTCAATGTTCGATGATGAGAAGACACTTCAATACTTACAGGATGAGTTGGGCCAGTGAGCAAATACATGAAAGATGCAGTCATGTTTGAATCAGTGTAAGGTTAATGACATTGAATGAAAATTGGAGAGAACAGATCACCAGATTTAAGCATTCCGTTAGTGATGGCGAACAAAGAGAGGTGGATGACCCAATACACCCGTAACTGGAAGGAAGGAAACAAGTACAAGACAGAAAGGTGAGTGCTAATTTGACCTTCTTTGAACAAGGGGTTCAGTCCAAGAGTAAGGACATCTTTTCACAGTGCTTGCACAAGACGTTTCAGAGACTCTTGAGTTATTGTGTACCGTTGAGAACGGTATGTCCTGTAAGGAAACATTGGATTTATTGGGTCCATATTCCTCGGAGAGGATCTCATTGAAACGTAAATAATTCTATTGGCCTTGAAAAACACGATGTAGGTTTGATGTTTAATCTGGTTTAGAGTATCCAGGAAAAGGGGTCATGACCTTGGGATATAGGTGCACCATTTCGATAAGGGTGGCAGAGACTTCGTCACTCACACGGTGATGTGAGGGTGGAATTCTCGAAAAGATTGGGATGTCAGTGTGCTCATTCATAGTTCTCCTGCCAGCGTGAAGTTTATGGAATTTAATGGGAAATGTGGCCCCGTTTACTTGGGCTGCTTTCATCTGGATGGGGTCAAGCTTCTTGAATTTTATCGGAGTTGCACCCAGTCCAGTATTTGGGGAGTATTCCATCACCGTGTTTCTCTCTCCACAGATGCAGAGAGATATGCTGATTTTTGCAGTATTCTGGTGTTTGCTTAAGAGCTGAGTGGCTCTGGTGGAACTCAGACTGTCTATGCCGTTCCTGTTTGACAGCACTGTTGATGACCCCTTCAATAACATTGCTGCTGACAGAGAGAATGCGGTTTAGACAATATTTGGCCTGGTTGGATTTGTCATGTGGTTTACATAGGAATACATGTGGTGCATTTTCCGCACTGTTTGTGGACTTTACAAGTACAGAGACTTTGAAATAACGGTCAACGTGCCCAATTACCCTCTCACAGTTGACCACTTCTTATGGAACCGTAGATCACACAGTGAGTGATACAAAATTGGATTGATCACAGAAGACAAAGAAAGTTGTGGCAGTGTCTTTTTTTTCTCTCCCTGTAAGTCTGTGATCAGTGACGTTATGAAGGGTGAGTGTTGGGACCATGGTTGTTTCTAAGATACAAAAGTGTTTTGGCAAAAACTGTAGGTGCTCCGATCAGTGACTTCCTGAATGTCACACTTATCATTAATATCGATTTAGAATCCACGGCGCTCCTTCACAAATGTAAGACCTGTCTCTGTCTTTTTCTCTGCTTCCTCCCCACATCTCTCCCTCGACCATCTTAGATGAACTACACATAAGCTAGCATTATCCGGCCATCTCCAGTTCTGAATAACAGTGAATGGAATCTAAACATTCAAACCATAATTATCCCAAGTGTCTGCAGTGGTTTCTGTTCTAAATTCAAATCGCCAACCTCGTCAGAAATTTGATTGTGTTTCCATGGATACGAAACTTGGTGCAGTTTAGCGCTTTTGGCTATATTAGTTCACTTTATCAACAGTTTCCCGTTTAACATCTGCCGTTTTACTCTATTTGTCTGTGAAGCAGCGCCTGAGCCATGACTCACAGGTGTGCTGTAGAATTTCACATCAGATGTGGGTTGTGTTACGATCGAGGGCAACTTGCCAACCATCTGAAGAAATCTGATCTCTCAGAAAGAAGCAAAATACACAGACACACGTCCTGGTATCAGGACATTCCCAAGCAATGAACTGCACAGAGGACCATAACATGCTGTTGGGAAAAACGCAGAAGTATGTCTTACAGCAGAGCATAATTTGAAACTTGTCAAAATTTATGAAAGGCTCAATGTATGAAAAAGAAGCTTCTCAGTCTGCGGAACCACAGAACAGTCACTGTGCGTCTTGCAGGATGCAACTGGAACCGTGGTAAATTCTGTGCTCAAGCTTTGTAGCCAATTTCTTCTTTAAAATTAAAACATCCAGACGGAGAACGCAGTCAATTTGGATTAAGAATTGAGGCTCCAAATAATCCCATTGAGTATTCCATCAGGGCAAGCTCGTCTCAGGACTAGGCTCACAACAATTGGGGATCTGTAAAAATGTCAAGACGTTAAATTCTGAATCGAGATGCTGATTTCCATTAACCTTGGCACACTAGCAAAAACGTGAAAGAGAACATTTTCAGCATGTCAGAAAAAATGAGTTTGAAGTCCAGTTAGTTCGACGAAACGTGCACTGGTATTGAAGAATGACCCTGTAATATTGAAGAGAATCTGTTTATCAGAGAATCACTGAATCGCAATGTTGTTACAGTGTGGAAAGGCGCTGTTCAGCCAATCGTGTCTGTATTGGCTCTTCAAATTACCATGATCAAAAATGGCAATATCCAACGTGAACCTTGTTATATAGTACAATTATAAAAAAAAAACTTTAAATGCTCTTTGAAATGAAAACGTTAAATGGGCCTTCCCCAAATTTCCAGGCTGTGCCGTTCATATCCTAATATCCCCCTGCAAAATAAAAAAAGTCACTTCTCAGTTTCTTCGTGTTCTCATCACTCCAACTTATGTTGTCTTGTTCTTGACATATGCATGGTAGCGTATAGTTTGTCTCTCATGTCCTCTGTCCAGATTTTCATTGTTTGGAAAATCTCCACAGACACGTGAACGGGCATCCAGTCGAGATATGGAGCATGTACAATTCCTGAAAATCATTGCCATGGGCAGATGCACAAAGGGGAAATCACATTAATCAGGAGCGGGGAGCAAAGGATGGGAAGTAGGCACAGAAGGAAAACCACTGATGTTCACAACATGCAACAGAGAAATGATAGCATATAACAAGCTTTTCAGACAACATGTCAGTACTGGCCATGATGTTATTCTGAAATAATCCCATCTGCCTTCATTTGGTCTGCATCCACGTATTCTCTGCCTGTTCAGGTGTCTATCTAAATGCCTATAAAATGTTTCTATCATACCTGCTCATTCCACTTCCAGTGACAATGCATTCCAGGCACCTACTATCTTGAGTGTTGAAAACTTGCCTCGCACAACGCACTTAAAGTTTCCACCTCCAGGAGCAATGCATGCCGGACACATACGATCTTAAATGTTGAAAACTTTCCTCGCACATCTCCTTTAAATTTTCCATCTCCTATCTTAAAACTATGTCCCTAATCTTTGACATTTCCACCCTCTGGAGACTCTGACTATCCTCTTTATTCATGCCTCTCAGAATTTTAAATACTTCCATCTAGTCACCAGCTCAGCTTCGAAAGCTCGAACGAAACAAACCAAGTTTTTCCAAAATCTCGTTAAAGGTAAAATACTTCAATCCAGGCAACGTTCTGCTTACCTCTTCCGCATTCTCTGCAAAGTCTTCACATCCTTCCTATTGTCCAGTGAGCAGAAATGTGCAAAGTTACTCCTGATGGGGCCTAATCAAAGTCTCACACATTGCAACATGGCTTCCAACTATTATACACAATACCCCGAACTTTGACGGCAAGCGTGCCATATGCTTTCTTTACAAGCTTATCCATGACGAAGGAGGAAACTTAGTCCATAAATGCTCCGCAGTGTCCGGCCATTTGCAGTGTACTTCCCTCGTGCGTTTCCAAATGCGAGTCAATTCTGCCATGAAGCATCTTCTCCCCTGACTTCCCTCGCACAGAAGTAAGACTCAGTGACCTATAATTTCCTCAATTATACCTGTCACTCTTCTTAAACAAACATTACCTGTTCTCCAGTCTTTCAGCTTCTCTCCTGTGATGAAAGATCTAAAGATCTGACAAAGCCTCAATATCTTCCTGGTCACTTGAATCGCTGAATATTCTGGGCTACAACCCGCCACACTCTAGGGCTCGAAATCCCTTTTTTTTCAGACAGCCAAAACTGCCGTCTTCTTTAATTTGATTTGCCCCAGAATATCCACGTATTCTTGCCGAATGTAGCCACAATTCTCTTTTATGAGTACTGACGTGAAGTATTCATTCAGTAACTCATCCACTTCCACCAACTCCACAAATAAATTCCCGACTTTGTCCTTGAGTGTTTCCCCAGTTACCTTCTTACTCCATCGTCATCACGTGCGATGCAACTGCACATATTCGTAAGAACTCAGACAATTACACTCGCACTCACTCACACACACTCGCTGACACACACGTACGTGCTCACAATAGCAAGAACAATTACACTCACATTCTGGCACTCACTGATACAATCACACTCACGCTCACGTTCACACGGAAACACGAACAATTACACACTTGCTCACTCAATTGCACACACGTACAGAAAACAATTGCATTCGTACTCACACTGACTGACACACTCAGAGTAGCACTGATAATTGCATTCACGCACTCACTAATGGCAGACACAAAAGCACACACAATTGTCCTCACACTCTCACTCATTGATACACTCGGTTACACTTCCACTCTTACTTATACTCACTCACCGATATTGATTCTAACACATAAACATGGATGTTTACATTTTTGTTCACAAATGATCATTAAATGACTGCACGGATACTTTGGGAAAATCATCATGAGTTTATTGTACAAGTGAACATGAACCTTTTAAGCGGCTGAAGCCCTTTCCTGGGAATATACTAAAAGACGTTAGGTGCATGTTTTTGTGAGAGCGTTGGTTTGAATGTGCCTGTGGGTGTGTATCTGTATATATGCGTATCTCCATATATGTTAAGTTGTGTGTGTAAAACCTTTGGGTGAATCATATTCTTGGACCGCTGCAGTCCCTGTGTTGAAAGCAGAAACCAAAATGACCTTCAGGAATGCAATCCCAGTGACAATGAGGGAGTGGCGATACACAGGTATTTCCAAGACAGGATGGTGAGTGGTTCAGAGGATAACTTTCGTGGGGGTGTTGTCACATGTAACAGCTGTCCCTTCTCCTTCCACTTCTCATCCTAGTCGCATGCCAGCACCTTCTCTTCGGGATAACTAAGAGGGTATGACAAATGCTGGGCCCAGCCAGCGACACCCCAAATCTGATAAATGATTTTAAAAGAAAACAAGTCAACAGTTCTTTAACAAACAAGATGTGTAATTTATAATTCTCCAGCACTCTGAACGCACTCGTGTATCAAACAATAGTTGAAACGTGATGGCCAATGCCTCGACCCTTGCCACACCCACTTCCTCGTTCACCCACATACATGGCGCTGAGACTGGTCAAATGTTCCTTTTTTGAGTGATGCAGAGACCTGTTGGACTGAAAGAGGTTAATTCAACTGTTTGTTTTGCATCACTCATTGAAGTCAGTCTCCACGGATCGTCGCTGTGTCCCTTGAAGCGTCTCTCCTCCTTTATTAGTAAACAGTGCCTTTCAGTGTGTTATCCGGCTGTGTCGGCTGGAGTGCCAGCTCCTCCACTAACAGAGGAACAACGTTTCCAGACACTGGGAGTGATCAAACTCTGACGGGGATCAGTATAACAATGGATCGAAGCTTCTATGAGGGACTTTACTGGATTTCCCAGGGCTGGATATCTCTACCATCTCGAATTCAGGACGTGCTTTGGATTATTCAAGGCGTCTACTATCCTATTCTAGCTGTAGTTGGCGTTCCTGGTATGTATCTGGTGAGGCCACAATATCCACTGAGGGCAATTTATAAGTATAACGTTCAATTCCGCTCACCCTGCTATAGGAAGGATGTTAATAAACTGGAAAGGATGCAAAGGAGGTTTGAAATTATATTATCAAGTCTGGAAGGTTCGAGATAGAAAGAGAAGCTGGATAGACTGCGACATTTTTTCGCTGGAGTGGAGGAGTTTGAGAGATGAGGTCTATAAAACCACGAGGGTCGCAGATAAAGTGAACAGCCGAGGTCCTTTCTCCGAGGTCGGGGAGTCTTAAGCTAGAGGGCAGAGATTTAAGGTGGGGGGAGAAATATGAAAGGGACCTGAAGGGCAATGCAGAGAGGGCGGTTCGCTCACAGATCAAGCTGCCAGAGGAAGTGGTGGAAGCTGGTGCAATTACAACATGTAAAATACATTTGAATGGTTACATGGCTCGGAAAGGTTTAGAAGCACTTGGGCCAATTGCAGCCAAATAATATTAGTTCAGTTTGGGAAACCTGTTCAGCATGGATGAGTCAGATGACGGGTTTGTCTTCGTGCTGTGTGATGATGACACTATTTTCGTGCGTCCATCAGTTCTAGGGCAGCCTATGCAAATAAAGGTGCTGTTTTCCCCTTAATAGATTTTCTGAAGAGTCGCATCTCTTTCCCCGAACTAGCCCCGAGCACCATTTCATCGAGATCGACACCACAGAATGGATAGGAGCTTCGGTCCATTGAATGACTGATCCGAACTCCCACTTCTTGGCTTTTCTCCTCATTTTGCTTTCCTGATTTAAACACTCGCTCTTTCAACCTCGAGTCAATTTGTGTTCTGGCGATGGCTTTGAGGACTATTAATCTGTAAATTCCCAGTTAATGTTCTGGGGAGCTGGGTCCTAATCCTGCCACGGCAGGGAGTTGATTTTGATACTAATACAAATCTGCATTTGAGAGTTCCTCAGTAACTGAGGAAACGCCCATCAACAAATCTCCACCCTCCCAGTCTTGTCAAGTCTGGAACTCTCACAATATTGTGGAATATTTTCACTGTGCAACGTACAATGCTACGATTGAAGCACTGAGTTTTTTTTTTCATCTTGGAGAGAGACAATAGCCTGAAGATGTTTTACCTGAGCTTTGGGCATCTTTGAGCCTATGGCGCTATTCTGAGCGAGTTGATGACCCCATCAAGTTAGTTGACAGTCTGAAGATGCTGCCAAAGCGTTGCATTCTGTTTTACATTCAGAGAGCCAGCATTTTTGCCAGCCCGCCAGAGAAAGTCAGGTTCACCGTAGGCTCACTCCTTCCTTCTTCATGCCTACTGTCACGGATCTTTTGGGAATCCACATTATAATCGTTACTTGATGACACTGGAGAGGAGGTGGGATGTTGACCGGCCTAGAGTGATTCAGTGATGAGGACGGATTGGATAGACTGCGGTCCGTGCAAACTGAGATGTACAAAATATGGGTAGTGTAGACAGGAAGAAACCTTTCCCCTTGTCGGAGGGATCAATGAACAGGCGGCACAGATTAAGATTTGGGGCATAAGGTTCAGAGCAGGGAGGTAAGGAATAATGAGGGTTTTGACAATGTGGAACTCAGTGTCTGCAAGAGGCAGAAATCCTCATCATATTAGAGAACTAATTGTGATGCCAAAGCAGACTATGCCATGAGCCAAGGACTAGGGAATATGATTAGAATTGTTCAGTCGTTGTTTTAAGCTGCATCGTCTAAATGGCCAGAAGGGCCTTTTTCTGAGCTGGTAGAACACTGTGACCATAACGAGTGCAGTTGTGAAAGTGTGGTGGATTCGGAAAAGAGGGAAGTCAGCCAGCTTAAGTTGTAACGTGGAAGGGAAACGTTTTAGCTGGATGAAGCATGGGGGTGCTTTAGTATCAATATCTCATGTCAAGGAGTTCAAATCCGACACGATTTATTCGGAGATTTTTTTTAATCCTAGGAATTCAAGTGATCAAAGGACAGTTCTGTAGTCCTTTTGTTTGGGAGAGAGGATTGTTCAGCTGATAGAAGAAGAGGGTCGGAATAAATGCGTCCTTCTCTGGACGGCGAAATGTAACTTCTGGGGTGCCGCAGGGTTCATTTCTGGGATCTCAAATACTGAGAATTGAAATAAGTGATCTGCAATGACAGACAGAGTGTAACATAGCAATGTTCACGGATAATACTAAAATGGATGGGGAAGCAGGCAGTGATGAGGAGATAGACATAGATGGATAGTGATAGGCTCGGAGAATGATACAGGATGTGGCAGTTGGAGTTTAATATGGACAAATGCGAGGTTGTCCATGGGGCCACCAAGATGAAAGGGCAAATTCTTATTTAGATCAGAATCAAGTTCACGGTGCGTCAATGCATCGGGATGTGGGTGTCTTTGTGAATGAATCACAGAAAGTGTGAAGGCAAGTGCAGCATATTATAGGAAAGGCAAAGGAAACTCTGCCATTTATTGCAATAGACCGGGTTACGTAAATAAAGAAGTGTTGATACACTCATATAAGGTGTTCATCAAACCAGACCTAACGTGCTGTGTCAAGTTTTGTGTCCCTCGTGTGCAATTTTATTGGTTATTTTCCTTTCCCACAGTTAACATAGTAACGGTAGTGATCCTATCTCGCAAAAAGTGTGGCCTCTCCAAATGTGTCAACTATTACCTGATGGCCATGGCGGTGACAGATCTACTGGTCATTATCATCGACTTGATATTGAGACAAATACCAATCGTTTACTATGTCTATTTTATCTTCCTGTATTCGGTCCACGTGTGCAACATCCACGCCGTCTTGCTTTATGCAGTCACTGACTGCTCTGTCTGGTTCACCGTCGCTTTCACCTTCGATCGATTCTTGGCTATTTGTTGCCAGAAGCTCAAAAGCAAATATTGCAATGAGAAAACAGTACCTGTGTTTCTAGGAACAGTGATTGTACTGAGTTGTTTAAATAATACTTTCTGGTATTTTATGCTGACAAATCAGTATTGGCTAATAAACAGGCCATGGTTTTGTCGTGTCACAAATGATATTCAGAAATCTCAGTTCTGGGTCATACTCGAGTTTCTCCATTACATTCTCACTCCAGCTCTCCCGTTCGTCCTGATTCTGCTGCTCAATGTTTTCACCATCCGTCACATTCTGGTGAGCAGCAGAGCCCGCGGGAGACTCATTCGCCAGAGTGCCAGAGACCCAGAAATGGAGAGTCGAAGGAAATCAATAATTTTGCTGTTTTTTATCTCAGCAAATTTCATCATTTTGTGGTCAATGATAATGCTGCATTCGATTTGGAACCGAATGTCGCATTTAGGCTATCTGTCTGTTTGGATATACGATTTTGTCCAGGAATTAGGCTTCATGCTACAGCTCCTGAGTTGCTGCACGAACACCATAATTTATGCAGTGACTCAAACGAAGTTCAGAAATCAATTGAAGAGTGCATTGAAATATCCCTTTACTTCAATTATTCGATGTACTCAATAGTTCTGGGAAAAGAAACCGGGCAACGGAGATACCAGCAAATTTTTCAATTCATCTCACATTCCCTGTGGGGGTAGCAACATCTACCTAAATGATGCGAACTCTAACTGAGGGTTTGGAGTTAAGGTTTGAAAACATTTGCATGATAGCAGACCAACTGGAGAGCTTGTCGTTATTATAGAAGAGATGAAGGTGAAACCATTCTTGACAGTGACTGCCTTAAGCTTATTTTCGTGCTAACACAAGCGGGGTGGGAATTGTGAGTGGCTTACATTGTTAAGGGTGAGCAAGCTGTCTTGCTCAGGAAAAAGAATTCAGGGTGTGAGGAACGCTCATTGCCGATTCATATGGAAACATTTTCTGCTTAGTATCTAATCTACTTCGAGTATCTGCATCTCCAATTTTACCGACAGTCACTCCCCCATCCCGCTATCAATCTTCAGGTCATCAGAGGTAACATTCATGTTCCAGTTTTATTAAGACATCCTCATTGTGCAAGTTGATAGCCCAGTGATATTTTCACTAAACTCTAAATCCAGACCAAGGTAATGTTCTTTGGTACTAGTTTCCAGTTAAGAACATAAGACGATAAAATACATAAACAGAAATCAGGCCATTCCGATCATCAAGTCTGCTGTGCTGTTCAGGCATATTTGGAGTCATACAGTCATAGAAATGTTCTGCATGGAAACAGAACCTTCGATCCAACCCGTCCATTCCAACCAGATATCTCACATTAATTCAATCCCATATGCCAGCAGTTAACCCATATCCCTGTGAGCTCTTCCTATTCATGTACCAATCCAAATGTCTTTTAAATGTTGGAATTGTACCAGTCTCCACCACTTCTTTTGGCAACTCATTCCTGACACGCAATGCTCTTTGCTTGAAAAAGTTTCCCCTTACATCTCTTTTTAATCTTTATCTCCTCACCAAAAGCATATTCCCTCTAGTTCTGAACAGCCTAAATCCAGGGAAACGACATTGCCTATTTACCCCATCCACGCCCCTCATGATTTTATAAACTCTATAAGATTGATAAATTTCTCAAACACCTTCCTCCACCTTCTCCCCATAACCTTTGATCCGTTCAGCAATCAAAAACCTGTGTATCTCTGTCTTAAATAAACTCAATGATCTGGCGTCCACAAGCTTCAGGGCCAATAAGGTCGATAGATTCATCACCCTCTGACTTATGATGCTTCTCCTCATCTCCGTTCTGAAGGTTGTTCTTTTTACTCTAAGGCTGCGCCAAGGCAAAGGATCGAACTTGAAATTAAATCCTTTTAAAAGCCTGGAATTAAGACTGTAATGATGACCAAAACATCGTTGACGATACGAAAATCCCATTTTGTTCAATAAGGTCCATTCGGGATAGAGACTGCCATCTCTACCTGGTCTGGCATCCATGTGACTCCAGTCGGACAGCAATGTCTCTTAATTGCGCTCTGGTCTATTATAGATGAACAAGAAATAACGGCACAAGCCAGCGATGCCCTCATCCAGTGAATGATTAAAAACAAATTTCAGCCCGCTCAACCACTTGCAATAGCCCACTGGGAAAGACATGATAAATGATGAGCTGCCCTTGAACATTTACCATATATCATTACATCACAAGAATGGACCTTCGGCCATTGATATTGAGCTGATTGTAACGCCAAAATAAACTCTTCCTTTCTGCCATCTCATGGTCAATCCCTTCCACCCCTTGCTTGTTCATGTGATGATCAAAAAGCTTCTTAGACTCCCCTTTCGCATCTGCTTCCAGTTCGATGCATTGCAGTGCGTTCCATGAACCAGCACTCTGTGTAAAAAACGTGCCCCCATATGTCCGTTGAACCTTGAACGTTTCGTTTAAATTCATGACGCCTAATATTATACATTTAAATTCTTGGATAAGGATTCCGATTGTCAAACCTACATGTGAATGCCTTAACTTTAGAGATTTCTACAAAGTGTCCACTCACCCTCTGCTGTTCAAGGACAAGCCGCCCAAGTTGGTCCGGCCTCTCGTTTTACCATCTAATCCAGCCAGCATCCTTGTAAACCTCTTCTGTATGTTGTCCAAAGCCTCCACGTCTTACCTATAATGTGGCGACCAGAATTGAACGCAATATCTTTAAGTCTCATAAAGCTACGATATTTCTCCCTGGCTTTTGCACTCAATGCCCTGACCAATAAACGGAAGCATGTCACAGGTGTTTTTCTAATGTTCTTTCCACTGCGTGGCTAATTTGAGGGAGTTATGGACTTGACACTCAAGGCTATTACAAATTAGATTTTATACACCTGAACCAGACTGGGACTAATGTCCATGGGGGAGGGGTTGTGGTTTGCTACTGCTGTTGGGGAGAGTTTAAATTAATGTGGCAGAGGGCTGGGACCCAGAAGAGAAGACTAGTAGACAGTGAGGTGGAAACCAGAGACAGCAGGGATCAGGAACATGAGGTTAACATTACCAAGAGGAAGAGTGGGTAGAGAGCAGATGAACGCAAATGGACTGGTGGTCTGAAGTGTTCACGCTTTCTTGTAAGGAACATTGTGGTAAGGTAGACGAACTTAGGGCTTGGATTAGTGCTTCGAATTATGACATTATTGCGATCACAGCCTCTTGATTGAAGGAAGGGCATGATTGGCGATTAAATATTCCAGGATATGGATGCTTCAGACTGGTCAGGGAGGGAAGTAAAAGTGGGGAGGGAGGAATTGCATTGCTGCTCAGGGACGATATCACGGCTATACTAAAGGAGGACGCTATGGAGGGCTTAATCAGTGAGACATTATGGATAGATCTGAGAAATAAGAAGGGTGCAGGTACATTTTTGGGGGGTGCGGGGTTAATATATGTCTCCCAACAGTGAGCATGAGGTAGTAGAATAAATAGGTAAACATATCATGGGAAGATGTAGAGGCAACAGTGGGTGGTGATAGGATATTTTAATTATCCCAACAAAACTTAGGATACTCTTACTGTCAGAGGTAAAGATGGGACAGAATTTGTAAGGATCATCCAGAAAAGTTTTCTCGAGCAGTATGTCAATATTTCATCTGGGTACTGTTGGACCAAGTGTTTGGGAATGAGACAGGCCAGGTGGTAGAAGTTCAAGTGGGGAATTTCTTTGGGAATAGTGACCACAATTCTGTAGGCTTTAGAATACTTGTTAACAAAGATGAGAGCGGTCCTCAGGGAAGAGTACTAAACTGGGCCAAAGCCAATTATATCAAAATTCGGCTGGAACTGGAAAATGTGGATTGGGGGCAGCTATTTGAAGGGAAGTCCACTTTTGATATGTGGGAGGCTTTCAAAGATATGTTGTAGTTAGTGCAGAATAGGCATGTCCTTTGAAAACAAGGGATAGGAAAGGCAAGGTTCTTGAAGCTTGGATGACAGGAGAAATTGTGCGATGAACCAAGAGGAAAAGGGAAGCGTGCGGAAGGTCCCGGCAGCTATGAAAGGAACGGGCCTTGGAGGAATATCGGGACAGTAAGACGAATCGTAAACGAGGAATCAAGCGGGCTAGAAGGGGTCATGAAGTAACTTTAGCGAGCAGAATAAAGGAGAATCCCAAGACATTTCATTCATATGTAAGAGGCAAGAGGGTAACTAGCGAAAGAGTTGATTAACTAAAGAATAAGGAAGGAAGGATGCGTGTCGAATGTGAGAAAATGGGTGAGATTCTCAATGATTAATTTGCATCAGTGTTCACTGAGGACAGGGACACTGTGAATGTCGAGATTAGAGATCGAGTTTTGCTTACTCTAAATCATGATGACATAAGGAGGGAGGATGTGTTGGATAGGCTGAAGGATTTTAAGATGGACAAATCCCCAGGACCGGAAGGGATCTATCCCAAGTTTCTGAGAGAGGCGAGAGAGGAAATCGCTGGGGCTTTGACAGATATCTTTGTAACATCTTTAAACACAGGTGGAGTGCCAGAGAGCTGCTAATGTTGTCCCCCTGTTCAAGAAAGGCAGTAGGGATAGCCCAGGTAACGACCAGCCAGTGATCCTAACGTCAGTGGTCGGAAAGATGATGGAGAAGTTTCTGAGGGATGGGATCCATTTATATTTGGAAGAGAATGGACTTATCAGTGAGAGGTAACATGGTTTTGTGCAGGGGCGATCGTACCTTGCCAACTTAATAGAGTTCTGTGAGGAAATGACCAAGTTGATAGATGAAGGAGAGGTTGTAGATGTCGAATGCATAAACTTTGTAAGGCATTTGATACGTTTTCCCAGTGTAAACTATTGGGGAAAGTGAAGTTACATGGTGTGAATGGTGTTCTACCTCGGTGCATAAAGAACTGGTTGAGCAACAGGAGACAGAGAGTATTAGTTGAAGGGAGTTTCTCAAAAGAGTGAACGGTGGCCAGTGGTGTTCCACAGTGATCAGTGTTGAGGCCATTTTTTTTTATATACATAAATGATCTGGAAGAGGGCATTGTTGGTCTGATCAGTACGTTTACAGATGACACGAAGGTTGGTGGAGTAGTAGAAAGCATGGGGACTGTCAAAGAATCCAGGAAAATATAGATAGACTGGAGAGTTAGGCAGAGAAGGGGCAGATGGAGTTCAATCTGGGCAAGTGTAAGGTGATGCAGTTTGGAAGGTTTAATTCTAGAGCGAACTGTCCTGTAAATGGAAGAGCCTTTGAAAAATTTTTGGATGTAGGTTTGCTCGCTGAGCTGCAAATCTTCTGAAAACTCGCTAGCCTTGGGAAACGTTGGTGATCAGGGAGATCTGGGTTCATTGTACCCTGAAAGTGGCTATACAGATGGATAGAGTGGTCAAGAAGACGTATGGTTTACTGGTCTTCATCGTACGTGGCATGAAGTATAAGACCTGGCAGGTCTTGTTAAAATTGTACAAGACATTGTTTCGGCTGCATTTAGAATACTGTGTATAGTTCTGGTCGCCACATTACCAAAAGGATGTGGACGCTTTGGAGAGGGTGCAGAGAAGATTTAAGAGGATGTTGCCTGGCATGGAAGGTGCTATGAAGAGGGATTGAGTCGGTCAGGCTTGATTTCATTCGAACAAAAAGGAGATTGAGAGACGATGTGATTGAGGTCTACAAAATCATGGAGGGTATATACAGGATAAATCGAGATATGCTTTATCACAGGGCAAGGGATTCAATAACGAGAGGTCACCCGTTCAATGTGAGAGGAGAAAAGTTTAAGGGGAATGCACGCAGAAAGTACTTTTCACAGACAGTGGTAGGTGCCTGGGACGCGTTGCGAGGAGAGGTAGTAGAAGCAGGTACAGTAGATTCATTGAAGGTGCATCTGGATGGATGCTTGAGTCGATGGATTGCAGCGGGATACAGATCCTTAAGAATTGGGCGATAGGTTCAGACAGTGGATTTCAATCGGCACAGGCTTGGAGGGCCTCCTCCTGGGCTGTGAAGTTGATTTGCTCTTTCTTCTCTTGAAAGGTGGAGAAGTGGGGTATGGTAGAAAATGAGAGGAATAGGGAGCAAGTGAAAGGGGGAGGGAGATAGAGGAAGGGAAAGAGAGGAGAGAAGATGGAGAGAGACGTGTGGGAGAGAGGAGTGAGAAAAAAAACGTTGTAGCGAGAGCGGGAACATCTTATAGCAGCAAGAAAGACACACACTACACACACACACAAACACACCATCCTGAGATAGACTCACACATAGACATACACAAACACTATGCTGGTTCGGAGTGCAGTGGAATTGTACTAAATGTTCCCTCAGAATGAAACATGGGTCATGTTCAGAAACGTGTCTGTTTCCTCTACAATGTGAAAATTATTTGTCTTTGAACAGTATTCTGATAATTATGCATATTTAATAGAGTATTTTCATTGCAACTGTATCCAGGTACGTCTGAGTGAATCGCTCTTTAAGGAGACATTATTAAACTTCCCGTACTTTCACCAATTTGTAATTTTTCTTGTAATCTACTCTCTCAATTGCTCAGTGAGGAAAGAATTCAAAACTGAGGGAGTGAAACCAACATTGGGTTTTTTACCCTCTGCTTCTGTTCATTATTCGGGGCGACACCGACTGGATAAAACTGCTTGGTATTGTGGTCATCCACAACAAGCTTTCTTGGACTCTTCATGTGGACGCACTCTTTACAAAGGCCCAACAACGTCTCTTCTTTCACAGGCAGCTGAGGAAATTTGGCATGATGGTGAATACCCGTGCCAACTTTTATAGGTGCGCCATCGACACCATTATGTCCAGATGTATCACTACTTGGCATGGCAACTGTACCATTCAGTATCGGAGACGGTTACAGAGAGTGGTGAACTCGGCCCGGGCAGTCACAAAGGCCAACCTCCCACCAAGAGAATCCATCTACCAGGCCCGTTATCAAAGAAAGGCCGGCAGCATTCTCAAAGATCCACCCCACCCTGGCAATGCTTGTCTACAACCTCTACCATTGGGAGAACGTACAGAAGCCTGAACACACCCACCAGCCTGTTTCGAAACAGTTTCTACCCTGCTGCTGTTAGAATACTGAATGGACTCTCAAACTCTTATCATCCGCCTGTACCTGTGTTTTTGTTTTTGCTGCTGTTTACCTATTATTTACTTATCTTTGCTACTTAACTCTGTGATCTGCCTGTATTGCTCGCAAGATAAAGCTTTTCACTGTGCCTCGGTACGCATGACAATAAATTCAATTCAATTCAATTCAATAAAGACATTGTATGAAAGCATTGTGCAACTTCAGAGATTGACAGGCGATGATTCTTTATCAAAACAAAATGCTTCTCGTGTAGTATCGTGGGGAGGCCACCAGAGGGTGACACTGAATCGCTTTGAACAATGATGGAGACTCTGGGTCTTTGATTCGTTTTTTTTTAATTCATTGATTCGTTCATTCATTCAAACTTCCCTCCTCTACAAAGTGTGTCGTATTGTAGTCAGAGTTAGAAGCACAGACACAAAAACACAGGGACACATATGAGGAAATAGACATCAGCAAGACAATCAGCGATGTATCACTGTCAATACAAAGAGGGACAGGCAGAGAAAACGCTGGGTGGGTGTTTCACCCATTTCAACAGATTCACTCAAAAACAACAGAGACCCTCATTGCACAGGCACAGACATTTTCTCTATATCACTGTTCTTTTTTTTATTTCTCTCTGGCTCTCTATGAGTAGCAATTTTGCCCGCGAAATATTGCCCTCAAATTTTATCTCTCAAGAGTTTTCATGTCAGTTCTCACGCTTCCACAATTACCTTGACCTGGAATTTGGGCCTCTCCAAAATTTTGCACCACCTTCCCATCAAATTTGAACTCCAAAATTGTGTGTCTTCCCTATTTTGACAAAGACCACAAATATGTTTTTCCCTATACATTCAGTCCCCACGCATCCATCCCAGGCAGCAATTTGAAAGACCATGCCGATATTGCACCACACTCTGCACCAGACCCCAAAGCTGCACTTGCTCTGTTGGCAGTGATTAATTTTCCCAACAGTCAGAGTCTCAGCATTTTTGCTTGGTTTGGATATTCAGAGCGCACCTAAAAACGAAAGGCGAACCTGGTGAAATTAACAAACAAGAAAAATTGCATGACAAACATTCTAAGCAGCAAGCGATCGATAGAGCTATGCAATCCTGCAAGCAATGCATCAAAGAGCTGAAAATACTTGAATACACACAACAAACACAGAAGCAGTGCTTATTCACTGCAGTGTCAGAGAGCAGTGTAGGTTTCTCTTTCCCTCTGTTTCTCTCTCACACACACACACTTTCTCTCTCTCTCTCTCCCCCCACCTCTCTCTTTGTCCGTCATTGACCATGTCTCTCCTCCTCGTTTTAAATTGGAATTCATTTGATCATTTTCACCCAAAATATCAAACCAATGCAAACCGCTTTTGAAACTTCAATTACAACATCTGGAATTCAAGGAGATCAGCTTCAATGACTAAACTGCCACAAAAAGCAACGGTGCGTTGAGCCACAATATTACCCCTCCCCACCCACCCCCACCCCCCCCCCCCCCCCCCCCCCCGCCGTCCCATCTTGGAGGCTGAGGGGTGACCTTATAGAAGTTTATAAAATAATCAGGGGCATATATTGGGAAAGAAGACAAGATCTTTTCTCTGAAGTGGGGGAGTCTGGAACTAAAGGTTTAGGGTCAGGTGGAAGGATTTAAGAAGTATCTAAGGTGCAACTTTATCATGCAAAGGGTGGCTAAGTGTGGAATGACCTGCAAGAGGAAATGGTGGAGGCTGCTACAATTGCAACATTTAAAAAACATCTAGGTCGATATATGAATAGCACTCGTTTAGAGGGATATGGACCATATGCGAGCATTTGTGACTGGATTAATATTGGATACCTGGTCGACATGGATGTCTCAGGCCAAAGGGTCTGTTGCCGTGCTGTACAACTCTACAACTCTATTAATCTCTAAAAACAAAGAACAGTCGAACAAAGGATCAAGCCCGTTCGCCCTCCAGGACAGTAATGACAAATGGCGAGCATTTGCCATTCTAACATTTGGAGAAGATTCCATCACGCGGTTACTCTCTCCATAGAGGTAAAAACAATGACTGCAGATGCTGGAAACCAGATTCTGGATTAGTGGTGCTGGAAGAGCACAGCAGTTCAGGCAGCATCCAACGAGCAGCGAAATCGACGTTTCGGGCAAAGGCCCGAAGACACAATGAAACATGCAGAGGTTTTTTTCTGCCATTCTCGCGTTTGGTTGGGAGGTCCTTGACCCCTGCGAAAATCAGATTGGCCATCAAACCTTTATTTTTATCTGGTCATATGCCTTTATTCACTACCTCTTCATTTATCTGTCTAGATGTCTCGTAAACCCTTGTCTCCTCGTCATTGGTATTTATATCCTGGGAGATAGTCTTCAGCTATCCATGTATCCACGCCTCCCATCAATTTGTAAACTTTTCTCAGGCCGCACCTCAGCCTCCGACCTTCAGCTGGTAACAAGCCAAGTTCGCCCAATCTCTCCTCGTAGCCAATACCTTCCAAACCAGGCACCATCCTGGCAAACCGTGTCTTTAGCCTCTCCAAATCCTCCACGCCCATCCGGCTGTGTGGTGAGCAGAATTGTACACAGTATTCCAAGTGCGGGCGAACTAAATTTCGATAGCAAGCAACCTGACTTCAAAACGTTATGCCCTAACCCTCGAATGCTGATGGCAAGCATGCCATAAACCACAGTTGCCAATTTCTGAGCACTGTGGTACTCTACACCGAGATCGTTCTGTATATTAATGCATCCAAGGGTTCTTCCTTTAATGCATGCTCCTTTCTGCGTTAAATTTCCCAAAGTACTCACAAAACACAATTACACTCACTCACGCTCACAGACACTGTTGCACAATCACCGATAATTCCACCAACTCTTACTCAAAGACACTCACACACGTTCACTGCCGCACCGACGTCTGCAAAGACACACAGAATCTCAATACACACATGAATTTACTGCATTTTTATTGTTGAAATTCAATTTACCGTGTACATCATCCCTTACAGAGAGATTCCTCACTCATGGAGAATATGGAATTGGAGGGAACATTTCATTCAGCAAGTAGCGGAAGAAAAGTTAGGACAATCGGGTGACTCAACAGATTTTAAACCCTTCTTGGTGGGATATGAACAAAGTAAAATAATTGCACATGGAATCTGTAACAGACTTCATCGATAAATGACGGGGATGTTGCCCCAATAGAGAGTCAAATAATCCATGCAAAGAAATGAATTAATACAACGACTGCAATAATCTCTATGCATTGCATTTCCCCTTTTAATTCATAATAACCCACACGATGAAAATTTTAAAAAGGACAGAATACAAATATAGTTATTTCAATACAATGTCACAGCTGACAAATTAAAATCACGTGAAGCTTAGATTGAGAGAAAAAAGGTATTCAGCAAGGTGTAAATGATAGCGGGTGAGTGCCTGCAATGTCCTTTGTTTCAAGATGTCCCTTTTTGACAGTCTAACATTTACCTGAAATAATAAAGAAAATACCTTGAGTCCACTCGAGATTACGTCATCTGTGGTTATATTTACAGCACATGAACCTGGGAAATCCCACCTTAAGCTCTCACTACAGGGATTGGGAAAGAGACGAGGTATGCCTCTGAAAATTCAAACTGATGAGGTGCCATGTTTCAAAAGAAACAATAACGTGTGTCTCTACCTGAGCACTCATCTGTTTGCAAAGCAGCTTGGAATCTATTCTGCAGAGTAACAGCAATGTATTTCAAAGAATAGAAGAGGAGTGGGCTGCAAGTGATCCGCTGGCAAATATTTATTGTACAATCAGCACCCTTAATGAACATATCATACTGTAATTACCTCATTTTGTGGTTGTGCCTTACCCTAAAGTGCAGCAGAGAAGACATTTCCAAAAGTACGTCATTGGCTGTGCATGTTTGTGCACGTCGGGTGTTGGTAGAAAGGGCATCATACAGAAAAGTTAATTATTTCGTTCGCTCCGGTAAAACAATTTAGCTGCTGCAGCTGGAATCACAAAGCTAGTCTTTGTTTTTCTGAAAGCTGTTCCTTGACACAAGGAGACTCTGTCCTTGATTTATTTTCAGAGGGGCAATAAACTGGGCCGGACTCTGATCAGTCTGGTTTGGTACAGAGGTGAAAAGGATTTTGTAGGCCTCTATTATTTTGTGTGAAAAGATGACACTTCAGGCCACATTGGTCATGATTTAGAAGTGACCTGTATAAAGAAAGGGGAGTGGTCAGCTCTCGAGCTAGCTCATCCGAGCAGTTTTGGTTCAGTCTTGAACTGAGACGTTCAACAGTAAGCTGTGTGGAAAGGCTCTATCTTTCTGCCTTCAACGTCAAGCTATAAGTGGTGTTCCATTTACACTGGTTTTTAAAGGGAGGTTTCTTATTGGGACTGTGGTGTCTATTCGGAACAGCACAGTTAAGTCTAGTTTAACAGGTTGAGTTGTGTAGGGGGTCGTTATTCTGTTCTTTGTGTTTCATTCCATAATTTTGTGAATAATATCTGTTTTAAGATCTAGTAGTCAACCTACCGATTTTACTCTGGATGATTTTCACTGTACACTGACCGCAACAAATTACGTATTTATGGCCTGGTGCTGCTTACTTAAGAATATTTGAGTGGTCTGGCCTAGTCCACAACAGTAGGTATACAATGCAGTATACAATGGAATTCAGGAGTTTGGTTCAGCAGTAGGGAAGGAATACCAACATATTTCAAAGTCTGGATAATGATGCGAACTCGCAGTATTCTTACACATCTGCTGTTCTTCGTCTTTGAGATGGAAATGGTCCAATGTTTGGAAAGTGCTGTCTGAGCAGCCTTGGCAAATTTCTGCAACATAGTTTGAAAACAGGACATACTGCTGCTATTGTTTGTCGATAGAGGAGACAATGGACTTTTTTGCGGATGCAATGCCAATCAAGCAGGATCATTTGTCTTGATGATGCCAAGCTTCTTGAGTTCTGTTAAAGCTGAACCCAGCCCTGAATTTGGAGGATATTCCATCACACTGTTTCTCAGATGTAGTGAGAATCTGTGTGATTCTGTATCTACAGATGCAGCGAGAAGTTCCAGCTTTCTCGGTATTTGTCTGGGAGCTCCCTGACCCTGGTGAAGCTCAGGCTCGGTGTCAATATGCAGAAATTTGATGTATAAGTGTTGCTAGACAATACTGTTGATGATGATTTCAATCACATTATTACTGTTTGACAGTTCACTTTTCAGCCATAATTTCCCTTGTTGGATTTGTTGTGCAGCTTGTGTAAGTGCATATGTGGTCATTTTGCACACTGACTGCAGACAGTATAAGTACAAGGAGACTAAAACAATGGTCAGTATGCCCAATTACCCTTCCTCATATGACTGCTTTATGCTGAACTGCAGAACACATCATTCCTGATGCATAGTTGGCTTGGTAATAGGAGACAAAAGGAAGCTATAGATGTGCGTTTCCTTTTTTTACTTCTCAACCTGAAGGTCTGTGGTCAATGATGTTCCAACAGTATCAATGCCGTGATCTTGCCTGTTTTTAATCTGCTTAAGTGATTTGAATGAAAATGTAGTTGGTGTGATCAGTAATTTCCTGATCGTCAAACTTATCATTAATCCCCATTTAGAATCTTATCGCCCCACTATTACAGTAAGATTGGTCCTCATCTTTTGCCTAGAAAACTCTCGCCATTTATTTCCAGCGAGCATCTTTGGTGAACAACTTTAAAAAAAAACAGCACTATGCAGCCTTCTTCCGTTCTCATTAACTGTCAATAGACTTGGTGTATTAAGTCAATATTTCTCCCGAATTTCTGCATCATTTTCTGTTCTTAATTCAGACTTCCAGAACGTTCCGAATTTTGATTGCGTTGCCACACTTACAAAGCTGAATCAAGTTTGAAGTGTTCGGTTACGTTTATCCACATTGGAAACACGATGCAGTTTCACTTGTGCTGTTTTGCTCTATTTATACACAAGGCGGCGGCTGAGCAACATCTCATTGATGTGCTGCAGAATTTCACATCATTTTCAATTCAGCAGCGGGATGTGAATCTAAACTGTCTTTCCAGTGTCCTATTTTCGATCCATTTTCCAGGTCTGATATTGCCAGGATATGAATTTTCTCAGTCCTCACATCGAATGACCTCTCATTGCCCTGTCTGCTTCCTTTGTGTCGTCACGGTTTCTCTGACTTCTGGCTGCAGTTCTCTGTTTAAATCCTGACCTTACAACTCAAAGTTCAGAGGGGTCTTGAGAATCCACATTATAACAGAGATTTGATAAGTCTGGAGAGGAGGCTGAGGTAGATTTATCAGGATGTTGCCGATCCTTGGCAGTTTCAGTGGTGAGGAGATCTTGGATAGATTAAGGTTGTTTTCGTCAGAGCAGAAGACATCGAGAGGAGACGTGATTGAGATGCATAAAATGATGATGGATATAGATTGGATAAACTGGAAGAAAGTTTTCCACTCGAAGGAAGCTTTAATGAACGGGGGCATAGATTGAGGGTAAGGAGAAGGAGATTTAGAAGAGGGGATGTAAGGAAAATGGGGGTGGTTGAAATCTAGAACTTATTGCTTGTAAGAGGCAGAAAATCTCATCACATCACATAAGTGATTGTGATGTCAACGCTGGCTATACCAATGGGCCAAGGACTGGGAAATTGGATGAGAACTGGTAGGTAAATGCTTTTGACTGTTCCGAACTAAATTGGCTGAAGGGCCTTTTTCTGAGCCGGTCGACCACTGCAGCTCCAAAAAGTGCAGTGAAGCAAGTGTGGTGGACGTGAAAAGACAGAATTCAGCCAACTGTTGGACCCTCTCTGCACTGAGGTCGCTGTCTCTTCCTCTCCGACGGTATGCCCTGATGCCAGGAAAGGCGAGTTCTGAGACCGACATAGGGACTGCCACATTCAGCTCCTGATTTGGAGGATCGCTGCTCCCAGTTGACAAGAACTATTTTGCCGTCGGTGCCACGTGGTTCCTGAGACTGGCAGTTGGATTTCACTGGGCATCTCATCATGTCTAGCGTTTCCAGGTAGGGGTAAGGAGGGAGAGAGGGAAAGAATGGGGTGGAGAAAGGAAGAGAGAGAGAGAGACTGAGAAAGAGAGAAGGAACTACTGACAGGGACAGAGTGGGAGAGATGGAGAGTGTGGGACAAGCTGGCAGGGCGAGAAAGAGAGGAGCAGAAAAAAATGTGGAGACATAGATAGTGGTTGAAAGTGAAAGAAAGAGAGACATGGAGAGAGGGAGGGCAAGAGAGTGAGAGAGAGGGATAGAAGAACAAATAAAAAGAGGGGGAGAGAGAAAAGGAGATAGAGAGAGACCGTGAGAAGGAGCGGGGCAGAGAGTGACAGACAAACAGAGACAGAGAACCGAAGAAAAGGTGAGAGGATGTGAGGAGAGAGACACAGGGAAAAGGTGAGAGTGAGGGAAGGAGAGAGAGTAAAATACGGACGGACAGTTTTCGAATGAGGGAGAGAGAGTGAGAGACAGATAGAAAGGGAGCGATAGACAGAGAGGAAGAGAGAGAAGGGGTGACAATGGAAAAGATAGCGAGGTAGAGGGAGAGAGAGAGGGAGAGAAAGGGGAGAGAAAGGGGAGAGTGAGGGGAGACAGAGAAAGCGTGAGACCATGAGAGACATAGAGAGAAGAGAGAGGGGGGAGAGACGATGGAGAGAGGGGTGCAAAAGGGAAGGAACGAAAGAGATCTCGGTAGAGAGAGAGAAAGAATAACTCAGAGCAGCAGTAAAGGCAGACACTCACCACACGGACACACCAACACACACACACACTAATACAACACAGACTCGTGGAGGGCGACCCCGGTATCCACAGAATCAAGTTCTGTGGTTTGAGTTACCCTTGGACTACCACTCCCCAAACATACTATCAAGGTGCAAGGTACAATGGAACAAGGTACCAGGAGACTGCTGGGAAGGGACATTTCCCATTTAAATGAATGGGTCCGCTCCTATCCACTGTTTTGGGCTTTGGTGGTAGGCCCTGGAACATATCTCCCACAGGTATGGGGGCAACTGTACACTACACAGCCATAGACGCACACCACACTGAGATAGACTCAGACACAGGAACACACAAACACTATTGCGGTGTGGTATAATTTGGAATTCCACTAAGTGTTCCCTCAGTGTGAAACATGCTGATGTACAGAAAAGTGTTTGTTCTCTCTGCAATGTGGAAATGATTTGTCTTTGATCTACATTCCTGAGATTTTGCACATTTAATACAGGATTTTCATTTCAACAGTATCCAGGCACTTCAAGAGAACCGTTTTGTAAGGAGACATGATGAACCTTGACGAACATTGTGCAATTTGTAGAAAGTGAGGACTGCAGATGCAGAAGAATCTAAGAGTGTGATGCTGGAAAAACACAGACTTTCAGCAGCATCCGAGGAGCAGGCGAGTCTATGTTTCGGGCACATGCCATTAATCAGGAATGAGGCTCTACAATTTGTAACATTTTGTACTCTGCATTTCAATTGATGAGTGAGGAAAGATTTCAAATTTTGCTGAAGCAGTCCAGCCACTGGAGTTATTCCTATCCTTCCACTCATATCTCAGGGGCAGCTTGGATCAGACAAAAAATAACTGCCCTGGGTCTCCAAAAACATTGTTTGAAGAACGAAGCGATTGTGCAACCTGATAGATTCACAGGCTTTGATACTTTCTCTAAGACAAAAAACATAGGCTTGTGTAGTGGCATGGGGAGGCAATCAGAGGTTGATATTCTATTATATTGAACAAAAGAAGGAGACGCTGAGCCTTTAGTGCATCATTTGTTAAATAATTCATTCATTCAAGCATCCCTCCGGTACAAAGTGTGTCCTGTTGCAGCAAGCAATAAAAAAATCAGACACAAAAACACAGGGACACACATATGGAAACACACATCAACATGATTAGCAGCATTGTATCACTCTAAGCACAAGTTGGACAGATAGAGTGAAAAGCGAGAGTGTGTTCACTCCATTTCAGTGGATTCACCCCCAAAATCAAAACAGGTCTCATTGCACAGATAGAGACATAGGTATACCATCGGTTTGTCTTTTTCTTTCATTCACCAAGTCTCTTTTATGTTTTTTAGTTCCCTCTGGCTCACTTTAACCGTAATTTCTGCCCACAAAATATTTTGCTCAAAATTTTGCCCCTCAAATATTGTCACCTCAATGCACATACTTCTGCCATTTCCTCGCCTGTGCATTTGTGCTCCTCCAAAACATTGTACCAGCACCTTCTTCTCAAATTAGCAACTCCAAACTTTGTACCTTCCTAATTTTCCCATTCACCACAAACTTGTGTCGTCCCAAGTACTTGGTCCCCACACACACCTCCAACACCAAATTTGCAAGACCCTCCCAATTTAGCATCACAACCTGCGCCCCGCGGTGGTGGTTAAATTTCCTGGCTGTCAGAGTCTCAGCATTTTCGCTTGTTTCGAATTGTCAGAGCACCAGACGGCACACCGAAGCATGTCAGGCAAATCTGGTGAAGTTAGCAAAGAAGAATACATTAAAAATGTTCCCACTCCCCAGTGTTGGCATCAACTCCCTCAGATTTCTCTCCTTCCAAATACTTAGCGCCGCCTCTGTCCCAGTTTGCAATCCCTTTCAGATTTGACAACAAAGCCTGTGTAGGATCCCATGGATGCATCCTGCTCCATCGTCAGTTATGAATCTTCCACAGGAGCAGGTCTATTCGCCAGCGAAGATTGCAATGACACATTGTGACTTGTTAAACTACAAACCTTTTGTTTCAAGATGACCATTTCCCTTTACTCCATGCTTACTCATACACAGCGTATCTGTCGAGATGTCTCTTAAACCCATGACCTCTCATCACTGAAATTGCTGACCTGGGTAAAAAGGACTTCAACTATCCATTCCATCCGTCCATCCCATCAATGTGTAAACATCTGTCAAGTCGCCCCTCAACCTCTGAGCTTCAGGTGACAACAAATCAAGTTTGTTCAATCTCTCCTCGTAGCCAACACCCTGCAAATCAGGCCAACCGGATAAGTCATGTCTTTCGCTTCTCCAGGGCTTCCACATGCGTTCAGCAGTGTGGCAAACAGAACTGGACACAGTAATCCAAATATGGCCGAATTAAAGTTCTATTACAAGCCATCTAACAAGATATTGCTCTGGGACGGATTTACAATGACAAGAATGACATAAGCCATCTTGACGACAATATCTACCTGCGTTGCCACTTTCAGAGAATTGTGATTCTCTACTTCAAGATCCCTCTTCGTGTTAAGATTTCTAAAGTCTCCACTATCTTCTGAATACTTCCTTCCTGCAATAACCATTTCAAATAGTCACATTGACACCATTACACTCGCATTTGCAATCACAGATACAGTTACGTTATCACAGATAATTACACCCACTCCTATCCATTCACTGACACTTGCACACATTCGGAGAAACATTGAAAACTAAACTCACACTCTCATCCACTGACGCTGATATGCATTCATGCAAACACAAGGAACGTTCACACTCACGACTGACACTCACACATGCTCACGGTGACACTGACGTCGGCAAAGAGACACAGAATCTCAACACAAGAACCAATTCACTGCATTTTTATTGATAAACAGCAACTCACATTGTACATGATCACTAACAAAAAAATTCCCAATTCATGGATAATATGGAGACGAAGGAAACATTTCATTCAATGACAGTTAGGACAATTATTTGATTCGACATGTTTAAACCCGCCGTCATGGGCTATGATAAAGCGAAGCAATTACACATAGAATTCCTCAATATGCTTCTTTGATAAACGACAGGATCGTTGCCCAAATATATAGTCAAATGATCCATATAGAAATGAATTAGATGATTAGTACAGGCATTACAATGATCGATGCACTCTTTTCACTTCCCATCTTAAGTCATGATAAATCACAAAGTAGAAGGGACAAAAATAAAGAAAAGAATACAATTATAGTTAGGTCAATACAAAGTAAATGCTGATGAAGTACAATCAAGTGAAGCTTATGTTGAGGAAAAAAATATTCGAAATGTTCGAAATACTACTGGATGGCTTCTCGCAATGTTATCTGTCTTAGGACAGTCCGTGCCGAAATAGACTCTAACATTTATCTGAAAAGATAAAGAAAGCAGTTTCAGTCTAATTGAGGTAATATCACCTGTGACTCTATGTACAGCATATTAACCGGCCAAACCCCTGCTCAAGCTCTCACTTCAGGGATTGGAGAAAAGATTAGATCTGCATTTGAAATGTCAGACCGATGACGGATCATATTTCAAATGGAGCATTGATGTGTGATTCGACCTGCGCACTCATCGGGTTGTAAATGACTGCCTGAAATCTATTCTGAAGATTATAAACTATGTATTTCAAAAATTAAATACTAAAGGTGGCTCTTATCCGTTTGATGTGTCTGCTGCAAGATTTTGGCATCGCAATTTCAGTGCACCTCATCACTGAAGGCACAATGGATACATGAGTTATCTGAAGACAATGCATGAATTTTCCGGCAGGCCATCAGAGAAAACGCTACAGGGCCTGCCTAGCATGTGATGCCCTGGGCTGAGATGATTCAAGTAACAATTGGTATCGTTGAAAGCTGTCCAGGAAGCTGCCCAATTGAGATGGTGTGAAGGTGGTGATGACTTCATGTCAAAGGTTGCATCATAGAATCATCGAATCATTTAGTGGTCAAGAGGGTCTTTGGCCAACGGGGTCTGCACTTTCAAATAGATGCAACTCTCTATATTAGTGTCACGGTCCTGCACTAGCCTTTAATGTTATAACACTTCTAGTAGTCAAGACAGTATGTTTTAAACGTTTTGAGGAATCCTATTTCCTTTACTTTACAGACAGTGTTTGAGGGTCACACACTGCCCTCTGGGTCGTCATTTGTTTCCTCACGTCCCTTCCAAACCTCCTGCCATTCTCTTTTAAATTTTGTCATCGATATTATTGACCCTATAGTCAGGTTGATAATTATGAGCAACAGATGTTCATAATTATCAGAATCACGAAGGATTTAATTTGTTAAAAATCACACCACACCAGGTTATAGTGTAACAGGTTTAATTGGAAGCACACTAGCTTTCGGAGCGTACCAACTGATGAAGGAGAGTCGCTCCGAAAGCTAGTGTGCTTTCAATTAAACCTGTTGGACTATAACATGGTGTTGTGTGATTTTTAACTTTGTACACCCCAGTCCAACACCGGCATCTCCAAATCATGATTTAATTTGTGGCATTGACAGGATATATTTAAATATTGTGGCAGTTGGAAACTATATTTGGAGAAATCGAATATGTAGTGTTGTAGTTTACACTTGAAAAAGATTGGAATGAAGTAAAGTTAAAACGGGAAATGAATTTGACTCGATGCAGCAGCTTGGTTGGTAGTGTGGTAAAACCGATATTTTGGAGGACAGATCTGTCGACAGGTAAATAACCAAGAAATGACCTCAGTGAGGGCTGCAGGATGAACTAGACAAGAATCCAAGTTGGTCACTGGAATAGCTAGGAGGATTGGAGTAAGTATGTTTCAATAACCGGTTGGAAATGTTGAAAATCGCTGAGCTGCTGATGAGATTGTCTGAATTTTTTTGGAACGACGCTCATGAATAACAGACAGTTATAATGTCCAGGTTAGAAGCACTCAATGTGGGGCAGCACAGTGGTAAGCACAGCTGCCTCACAGCACTCGGCATCGGGGTTCAATTCCCAACTGGGGAGACTGACTATGTGGCACATAATCCCCATGTCTGCGTGGGTTTCTTCCGACAATCCAAAGATGTGCAGGTTATATGAATTGGCCATGCTAAATTTCTCATAGTGTTAGGTGCATTAGTCATGGGTAAATATAGGGTAGGGGAATGGGTTACTCTTCGGAGGGGAGACGTGGGCTTGTTGGACCCAATGGCCTGTTTCCCATACGGAAGAGAATCTAATTTAATCATTCTTTCTTGGAATTGGAATGAGTGCAGTTCCACAGAGTCATCCTTCTTGACGAAGCTGCTCCTTCAACAAGGTTATGTTGTCCTCGGATTTTTTTTCAGAGAGGTCGTCAAAGACATAGGCTCTGAGAAGTCGAAGTTGACGCGTTTTATGGTCAGTTTGATTATAGCTGACAGATATTGCCTCAGGAAACAGCCTTTCAAGTTTAACAAACAATCAACACTTGTAAATGAAAGCGGAGTGGCAGATTCTCCCAGCTCAGTTTCTCTCTGGTTAGGTTTGATTTCATCATGGTCGCTGCTCGATATAAAGAAGCAGACCCAGGCTGGTACATTGTTTCTAACTTTCCTTCAATAAGACCCTGTCTTTGATTTTTCCTTTTGCGCCAAGAGGTGTTTAAAGGGATCGTTGCAAATATTGGAAGCCCATCAGTAAGTTCGGATCGTCTGTTGGGTTTTTGAATGGGTTAAGTTATTCTTTGCTCTGTTCTCTTTTGTTTGTGTTTCATTCAGCAGTTTGATTGGGCAGTGGCAATGGCCAAGTGGCATTATCACTGGACTTTTAATCCAGAAGCCCAAGTAATTTTGGGACCCGGGTTCAAATCCCCCACGGTACTTGGTGAAATTTGAATCCAACAAAAACCACAATTAGCAATCTCAAGAAGACCATTAATCCGTTGTCCATTGTCCTAAAAGTCCATCTGGTTCACTACTGTTCTTCAGGCAAGGAAACTGCGATACTTACCTGGTCTGGCCTACATGTGACTCAAGATCCATAGCAATGAGGTTAACTCTTAAATGCTCTCTGGGCAATTAGCGACGGGCAATAAATGCAGACCTAGCCAGCGACATCTTCATCAGATTCACGAATGAAGGGGAAAAAAGGTAACCTTTAACTAAATTCTGTTTTGTTTAAAACTAAGAAGTTTTACCAGCAGCATCTCTCCAATAATATTCACTATATAACTGCTTAAAATAACTCACAAAAGTAGGTTCTGGACAGACTTATTTGATTTTACAAATAAAATCCACAGTGTCTGTTTTCCCAGTGAGCAGTAAGAGCTTCATCACTTAAAACTTGGAGCTCTCAAAATCCCACCTTCCTTATTTTAAATCCAGACACTCGCTGCTACATTGTAAACAGCAGTTTTATTGACTTTCAATCTCCTCAGTGGGTGAGGATAGTGTCTGCCATTCAATGAGCTGACAAAATGCAGTATCTGCTCAATATCAAAGTATTTCATAAGTTAAAATAAGTTAATTCTCCATGGTTTTGTAATTCAGATCCTCTCCAGGAGCACAACAGTTTCTCAGAGACAGTTTGTTGAGATAAGGCTTTCAATCTTGTTTGTAGATTTACAGTAAATTCAATATCGATCAAGATGGAAATGAATGAAGGCAGTGTGGACACACAGAGCGGTGGTTAATATGTGAGTAACTGTAATTCAACTCACCGAGTGAACAAAGACCATTCTCAGCATTTGTTAGCGCGAAGGATTCATCCGGATCGCTGTCCAATTGTGACTGACTATCCTGAGATTCAGTGTCAACGTCTTTGCAACTGCCATGAATTTGATCTTGAGAAAAACGAATGATTATCACTCATTGCAACACATTACACCAAGAGCACGAAAATGACATTCGTGCTGGAATATAACATTAGTGCTGGAATGTGGAATTGGAGGAGTTAGATGGTTTAAAGGAGCTCAGCGCTCGATGCATGTGCAGATCAACAGCAAATTAGGTCTGCTTTCTCTCTAAATTAGAAAGCTAAGCAGAATATTGAAGGCATTAAAACTATCAGAAAACTAATAGATAAGGATAAACTATCTGCAATTGATGGAGATTCCAGATCTCACGGTCATAATCGATGATATTAAGAGAGGTAGTTCTAGATGTATCACGAAGAAGAAAGGCTGGGGGTGAATTGGAATTGTCTACCACTCAAAGCAGCTAATTCAGATCCAATGTCAATCCTAAATATGAGACATATTATATTCTTTGTCCAACAAAATCAATAAGGGCTATGTGCCAAAGGCAGGTATCTGTATGTGGACTACACATCAGCCAGCCATGATCTCACTTAACGTCACAACAGGCTTTGGTGGTTGAATAGCTTGCTCTTGTCCCTCATTTTCCTATTTGTTTCCATCGAGCTGAGGACACTGAGGGTTCATGAGAAATTACAAAGGACATATGGAGGTAGACAGGAATGGTTTTTTTTCTCTTCAGAAGGTGAGATAAAAGATCAGGGGCATCGATTTCAAGGAAGGGAAGGAAGAATTAGAGGGTTTGAGAAAAATTGCTTTCGCCTGGGACTTGGTGAGAATCTGGGTGTTACAGGCAAAAGATGCTGGTAATATTTCACAAGTACTCAGTGGTATTGTTGCGATGTCAGGCCACATAGGGCAATGATCGTATATGGGATTAAAATAGTTAGGTTGTTTCTTTAAGAGACACGACTCAATGGGCCATGTCTCTATGACACCAAACCAACAACATTATTTTTAATTAACATTGCTCATGTAACAGTTATGGGGGGAGCGTCATTCTCAGTCTTGTGAACATTGACAGCTTTATGTTTGGACACAGAGAGATACAGAGAGAGAGAGGGGGGGGTGGGAAACAAAAGTGAACTGACAGAAACTGAACGCATGCACACCCGAAATACTGGTGGTGTTCACCTCAAGTTTTACTGATGCCGGATTATTGTCACTCAAGCTATGGTTGGTGTAGAATTCGAAGAGATTGAGCGAATCAAAGGAAGCAAAATTTACTAAAAACGAAAAGGGTGAGTTATTGTCGGGTTTCATGTCAAAGTGAAGGCGCGACCCAATCAGACAAATTTTGTTCAGCCACATGGTGGTGGTTCTGTAGAATTCATTAACTCAAAGAGCTCTGGTTGCCATGTTTTTGACTGTAAGAACGGAACAATAAATGGATTCTGCGTGAGTAAAGGGGAATCTGGGAGAATTCAGGAGAAAGTGGTAGAGGAACCTGTTAGCTATATTGGATAAAAAGCGAACTGGAGTGGCCGAATATCCTGACTTGGCACCAAAATCGCTTAGTCTATTAGTTTATGGATTCATCACTAATAGTCTTAACTGGATCAACGCAGTGAAAAGCATAATCCCTTCATCTTTTCTCTAATAATCACTGGAATATTTTCAATGCAACCTCTTATAGAAAAAACATTCAATGCACAGATTGCAGTGGGTCAATGGAACTTTACTCAACTTCAATATAATTGCAATGACATGCTAGAAACAAACATTTATCCTAATATCAGACAAACATTTTTGGAAGCATTGTGTTCAATTACTTAATTCTCAATATGCACAATTAGGTCAAAGTATGTGAGAAGGTGAATAGATTGCTTTCAGTCTCCACACAAACAAAAAAATGTCCAAAAATAATGTGCAGGTTACGTGAATTGGCCATGCTAAATTGCCCGTAGTGTTTGGTGAAGTGATAAATGTGGGGGAATGGGTCGGGGTGGGTTGCGCTTCGGCGGGTTGGTGTGGACTTGTTGGGCCGAAGGGCCTGTTTCCATACTGTAAGTAATCTAATCTTTTTTTTTTAAGAAAACCTCTTTGTGTGTGATTCGCTTTTAAGTGTTCTTAATTCGGTGACACAATATGTATTTGTTGAATCTATTAAATGCCATTTCCGCATTTTTGCTTATGGTTATATGCCATTCTTTGAGAATGCTTCAATTCATTACTTTTCAGTATTATTTCGTTTGGAAGCATAGTCAATCATTTCAAATATGATCATGTAATATTCCTTCTTACTTGTATCACCATGATCCTAAGATGAAGATCGAAGTCTCCAGTTGTAACATAAATTCTATGGACTTTCTGATTTGACTCGGTCCTCATCAGCACTACCTTTCTCACAGTATCAGTGAAGGAACCATGTAAAAGTTAGAATTCTCTTTTGATTATTCTTTTACACTGGTTCAAGTGGGCAATTGATGATTATTTGAATACAAGTTGTATTCAGAGACACTGGCAAAGGCAGGCGAATCAGCATCAGGTATTCGAATTTGTGCTGCCAAATTGGGCCAACCGACTTCTGGTTGCACTGATGCTACTTTGGTGACTGTCCATATTAATTCGTTAAGTATCCTTCCGTGATGAGTTATGTGTAACTGACAGTAATGACTATGATTATATTGTTGTTAAGTGAATCGGCGAATGGACTGATTAGTCACAGGTTCAGATACCTGATAGATTCAGTTTGGAATCAGGGTCTAATTGGAAATTGACATTCTGTTCGTATTTAATTATAAATATCTGGAATGTTCTTCTTGCCGCAATTAAGGACAATGACAATTATAAAACAACAAATATGTCTGTCAATAAACACAGACAAAGACACATTCCCTATGATCGCTGCTTTCACATGACGATAATGATTTAAAAACTAGTCATGTTCAATTTGGTCACGTCTCATTGAAGACTGGAAATTAAAGGGAAGCTGAACTTATCCAGTTATGAGTCACTGCGGGATCGGAAATGCATACAGTACCGGCTTCATGTTTCTCAGACGGCTTCTTGCCACGGGAAATGTCCTCAATTTCTTCATAAATTCCTTGGTACAAACCAAGATTGGAGTCTTTGCCACGCGTGTGACGGTCTGTGGAAGGATGGATAGGCAGGTCAGCATTAGGAGCTGGACTCACACAACAATCGGGACTTTATTTCTGGAGCAATGTTGGAACAAAACACTAATAGTTCGTGAAATTCAGGGAAGACAAAGGCTTCGCACAGGACTGTCAGATTATTGAGGGTCGCACCAATTTGGACAAGCAAGTGAACAGGCCATGATTAATAGTCATTTCTCATCGGTATACAAAAACTTTTTATCTTGATCAGTGAGTGTGAAATGTTGCTTTTTGGGATGTATATGGTCCATTGTGTTCGAATCACGAATGGCCCCTTCTAGATGCAAATACTTATTCAAAAAATTCTCAGCTCACAGTGTGAGGTATGATGGTGACAGTCGTAACTGAAACTGCTTAACACAATGACAAGGAAAAATGTTCCTTTTTTATTTCTCGACAAAAGAAAAAAGCCTTGATGACTGTGAGGCAGTTACACATCAATGTTCAAGATGACAGAGCTGAAAAAAAGCATAGAATGCTCCGATGTTTTTCGAATTTGAATATTGTAACAAGACAATTGTCTAGTTGTTAACATTAGTTGAATACAAAAACGTGAGACACATGAAATATGGAGAAGCTTATTGTCATTTATAGCCAGAAAATAAGTTTACACCTTTGATAGCTGGATGCAACCTGAATTTAAGATGATGTAAAACATGCGGAAACTAAAGTGTTATATAATTTGTCGAAGCAAATTCCTGCAAATGCTGCAATCTGGAGTGAGAACAGCAAATGCTGTAGATCACACTGGTCAGACATCATCCATGGAGAGACAGTAAGCTAGATGAATCTTCAGCAGAGCTGCATGGACATTTTCTGACCCGTTGTGAACTCCAGCATTTGTCCTTTTCAATATATTGCAAAACTTGTGTTGATCGCCATCGCCACCCTGTGGAAGACAAATTCTTGAAATCAGTATCAAATGTGAACAGGTGTCTCAAGGTCACCCAGTCAAATGATGACTGAGAAGTGCATTTAATCCTTTCGCTGATCTTGAATTCTGGCATCAGCAACATGAAAGTGAGGAACTGTAAAGAAAACCTAACTGAGGAATAACTAATTAGCGGCAGAGGGCCAACGTTTCAATAAAATTAAAGGCACACTGTTATAGTTAATAACTTCTTCTGGAATGCCATGCGCAGATTAATTAAAGAAAAGAGATATTCGATCTTTACGTTTCTTGCTCGTTGATAATGATTTGGGACAAAATTTGTGTTGTAGGTTAATTCTGTTGCTCTCTACAGGTATTGAGGGACCAATGTATGTTTAACGCATTTCTGATTTGCTTTTAAGTCCTATTTGCAGTAGTTTCGTGTTCTTTTTTGTGTCAATTAAAATGAGGCGATTCAAGAGGAAATAAAAAGCCAGAAACGGCCTCACACTCATCACCATCAAAGCGAAGTGATGGAAAAAGTGTAACAGCAATCTACAACTCCGACACAGCATGCAAAAAGAGCAGAGGTGCAGTGTTAGCTCGGTCGGGAAATGTGAGGCTCACCTTTCATTTGAAATTTTCTCTGCATTACAACGAGCATTACAACGATTAAATCACAGATTAACAGGAATCCCAAGGTTAAGCAGATGACGACTGGTATGGAAATAGATGTACTTGCCTGTCCTTCAAGAAAAGATTACAGAAATATTTAGCTGAGTTACCATCTTCTTTGTATAACTGTATTGAGTCCACACATCAGAAAACACTGAGCTAACAGTTAACATTGCGAAAATGCCATGAGTATCAATGCCATTAGGCATAAACTTTACAACACAAATATTAAAGACATTATCAATCATAAATACCAGCAGGTGGAGCCGAAGGGGATGTCAGCAACAAATCGGGTCCTGTAAAGACATGTTCAAATATTCGTGAATTTGATATTTTATTCAGGAGAACAAAAGCCAGCACTAGATTGCAAAATTAATGATGAGCGATTGGAGAAAAGTTAGCATCATGCTTACCAGAACAGATCACACTGGCAATTTCCTTGTGATTGCACTCGCTTTGCATTGATTTCATGGAGAGACAGTCGTATAGGGAGGATTCGCTTCCCTTACACTTCACATCATTCTGCCAGGTAACACCTTTAACCTGAGAAACAGTCGGCCCTCCTCTGGCCGATACGGCAAAGCCACATCCCAGCTGTCTGCAGACAACATTGGCATCAGTTGTATCCCAGGAATCACCACACAACGCGCCCCAACCTTTACCGCACAGGATTTCCACTCTCCCAGAACAGTTGCTGCTTCCTCCAACCAGGCTCACGCTGTGTTGCGAATCTGTGATAAAGAACTGGTTATTACTGAAAGCATGACAAAGCAGAAACGCCATTCCGAGAGTTGATCCATTCATGAGGACCCACCTGATTGCTGATGACAGGAATTTGAATTGAGGGACTGTTCCTTTATTACATTGGTCTCTGTAAAGAGGAGAAACATGTGGACTATATTGCAACTCGGTGTTTGAAATGTCATCTGAAATTTGGGATTTGTTGTGTTACCTGAACAAACGACACCAGCGTCTTCCCTGTGGTCACAGTTGTGTTGACCCCACGGATTTCTCTTACATTGCCACAGGGTTGGCTCGTGTGACAGGCACTCCACGTCATCGAGCCAAATAGGTCCCGTTCCTGCTCCGAATACCTGAGTGTAATAATCAATGGATTGCAGAGCACCGCACTGCAACTGTTTACAAATCACTTCTCCATCGTGGAAGTCCAGACTTTCCGAGCACACCGTCCCCCAGGCCTCATTGTAGAACACTTCCACTCTCCCCTCACACCGATGCTTTCCATTCACCAGCCGCATCTCCTTGTGTTCTGTTTACAGAATAACAGATAGCCATATTGACAGATGTTTATGTCATCCGTACGGAACAATGACTGTCCTCTAATATACAACTCAAGTTCATAAATTAACATAGTACACGAGGAAACCTATTATACGTTTGGATGAAGTTCAAGACACATAAACTAGAAGCAAGGCAGAAGATGCATTGTTCATGGAATTTGAAAAGACGTTTAACAACGTGCTCGTAGAATCTTGAAACGATTGATTATGCAAAATTGTGGAGATAAGAAATTGACAGTAAACCGAAAGTCTGTGGCCGAAATAGGTTGTCAGATTTAGCACTGCTGCCTCACAGCACCAGAGACGCGGATTCAATTCCCACCTCAGGCGACTCTCTGTGTGGAGTTTGCACATTCTCCCTATGTCTGCGTGGGTTTCCTCCGGGTTTTCCGGTTTCTTCCCACAATCCAAAGATGTGCAGATTAGGTAAATTGGCCATGCTAAATTGCCCATAGTGTTAGGTGAAGTGGGAAATATAGGGGAATGGGTCTGAGTGGATTGCCCTTCGGCGGGTCGGTGTGGACTTGTTGGGCTGAAGGGCCTGTTTCCACACTAAGTAATCAGTGTGAAAAAGTTGTCCTTTGGGTTCCTTTTATATCTTTCCCCTAACCCTAAACTGGACTTCCTAACCCCAGGGAAAATCCCATCCATGCCCTCATGATTTTAAAAATCCTTTATAAGGTCACTCTTCATCCTCCAACGCTTCAGAGAAAGCAGTTGGAAGCTATTATTCCCCTCTCGAAGGTCATTATTTGAACTTTGGCAACATCCTTGTTAATCTTTTCTGAACTCCTTCAACCTCTACACATCCTATCATAGGTAGGAGATCAAAATTAAATGCAATAATCCAAACGTGGCCGAACCAATGTCATGTGCAGTCGCAATATGGCTTCCCAACTCTATAGTCAATGCACTGACCAAATAAAGGAATTCATACCAACATCTTCCTCTATGTCCTATCTGCGACTTTATTTTCAAGGAACTGTGAACCCATACTCTAAGGTTCTTCGTTTAGCAACACTCCCCAGGATCTTACCATAAACTGTGCAAGTCATGTCTGATTTGTTTTTCCAAAATACAGAACCTTACATTTAACTAAATTAAAATCCATCTGCCAATCTGCAGCCCATTGACAAATCTCATCAAGATCCCATTGTAACCTTCGGTAACCTGCTCTGCTGTCCACTACAACTCAATTTTGGTGTCATCTGTAAACATGCTAACTATACCTGTTATGTACATGTCCAAACCATTTTTGTAAATGACACATGGTTGTGGACATAGCACCGATCCTTATGGCACATCGCTGGTCACAGGCCTCCAATTTGAAAAGCAACACTCCACCACAACCCTCTGCTTTCTACCTTCGAGCCAGTTCTGCATCCAAATGGTTAGTTCTCCTTGTACTTTATGAGATCTAACCTGGCTAACCAACCACCCATGGGAAACCTTGTTCAACACCTTACATAAATCGATAAAGATCACGTCTACCGCTTTTCCCTCAGCAATCCTCTTTGTTACTTCTTCAACAAACTCAATCAATTTCGTGCGACATCAGTTACCATGCACAAAGTCATGCTAACTATCCCTAATGAATTCTTGCCTTTCCAAATATATATAAATCCCGTTCCTCTGGATTCCCTCCAACATCTTTCCGAGTACCAACATCAGGCTCACCGGTCTCTAGTTCCTTGGATTTTCCTGACCACCTTTCTTAAATAGTGGCACCACGGTAGCCAACCTCCAGTCTTCCAGCACCTCACCTGTGACGATCAATGATATAAAATTTCTCAGCAAGGGGTCCAGCAATCACATCCCTAGCTTCTCACAGAGTTCTCGGGTACACCTGATCAGGTCTTGGTGATTTCACCATTTTTATATGATTCAAAACATTCAGTTTCTCCTCCATTTCTCCACATCATCCATCATCCAATGTCATCATCCATTTCTCCATATTCTTTCTCTTTCATGTCCTTCTCCACAGTAAACACTGAACTCGGTGCAGCATAGGCATTCAATTGCCGCCTCTGCTGTAAATACTCCCTAATTCACTATGCAATCATTCACATGAAGCTTTGTTGATGACATTGTATGTCACGAACAACATTGAGAGTGTTCTCACCTGAGCACATTATTCTGACGTCCTCTTTATGAGAACAGTCGTCTTGCTGACCGAATGGTGCTGAAGGGCATTCCCAGAGAAATGATTCGTTTCCAGAACAGTTCACATCTTTCAACCAAACTGGCCCTGAGCCAGGTCCGCAGGAGGAAGGAAGTGCCCTTTCCAGTGCACCTCCACAATCCAGTTGTTTACATACCACTTCAGCGTCTCTCACATCCCAGGAGTCATCACAAACTGATCCCCATGTCCCTTTGTAGTAAATTTCCAATCGACCAGCACAACGGGTTCCTCCATCTGACAGCCTTAATTTGATATGTTCTGTTAGACAATAACACAGATGATTATAATTTCAATACTCATTTCCTGCTTCGTTCAATGCAGTGTAGCATATTGAATCAGGTAAAGCGAGCTGTACGTTTTCTTGTGAGATGGAATAAAACCCTAAAACAGAATATCTGACAACATTAATATTTAATCAATCATTTATCTGTGAAGCATCTTCTCACCTGAACAGAGGATGCCTACGGCACCGCTATCAGTGACAGACGAGTTCAAAGGGTTGGAGATGTTGCAATCCCGGAGCTGTGATTCCTGTCCATGACACTGGATACTGTGCACCCACGGACGTTCATCACTCACCCTGTAGTTTGAAGTGTTATGAGTTTCTAAGGCATAACCGCATCCCAGCTGTCTGCACACAAGGTGAGCTGCATTCAGGTCCCACAGGGTGTCCTGCACTCTGCCCCAGCTTCCGTTGTAGTAAACCTCAAGTTGGCCATCACAGCGGTTACTCCCATTCACCAGTCTTGGAGACCAACTTTCATCTGAAACATGATATTAATTTAGAACAGTCATTAAACTGCATACGGTACATTCGAGAAATACCAATCAAAGGAAAATTTATGAAGTTTAAAAATCATTGCTGATGGCGTCTCCAACAGTTTTGCAGAAAGTTGCAGTTATTGTCATCACTTTTCCTTTCCAAACAACGGGGAAAGTTCTGGAGAAGCAGGTCCTGTTAATCTGAACTGATGGGGAAATGAAATGGCCAGTGAAAGTTCCAGTGTGGTTGTTGGGAAGTGATGCAATGAAATTCAGAAGCAGGGAATTGAAATACCCCCTGATTATTCCCAATATATCCCTGCAGACTGGCTATATTTTGCCACAGGAAATATTAGTGAGAATTCCACGTAATGCTCTCAACTTCTTTGTTTTTGTCATGTCTGTTCTGATGTTGCAAACTTCCCCCAAAATGCTGCAATGTGTCAGAGCATTTGTCGCTCGGATACCCTCACCACCTCAGAAGCGGTCATAGAATGTGCACGAGGAATCCAGTGAGTGTGGAAACATCTTTGGGGAGAGACATTTGATGTTTGAAGGATGGTCTAGATACATGCAAAGATGACGATAATTGATTGTCGTCTCATATGGTGTTTGTGAAAGCTTCAGAATTTCGGAAAAAGTATGGATTTAAGACACGTTAAGGTCGAAAAAATCGCTGTCATACCACAGAAAATCGTAGTGCCAAATAAAACATAGCACTTTGTTTAATAAAACGATGCAATGTGAGATTTAGAAAGATTGTCTTTTATTTTTACATTTCGGAATGGCCACTGATGGTGTTCAAAGTAAGTGAATAATCTCGGCAGGAATTGTATTCTAAGTAACGGTGACATGGAAACCAACATCAATTGTCCAAAAACCCCAACTGGATAATCATTTTCCTTCAGGGAGGACATCTGCCAGACTTACCAGACACACCCGAGCAGATGACATTGGCGACATTTCCCTTGGAACAGTTGAAACTCTCCCCCTGTGAGATTGGACAGTCCCACAATCGTCTCGCGTTTCCATGGCAATTGTACTTATCCGTCCACACCGTTCCGGCTCCCCTCCCAAATCGATCATCTCTGGGGATCGACCTGACAGTCCCACATTGAAGGTGCTCACAGGCTACTCTGGCGGTTCGTGAGTCAAAGTGATCACCACACAGAGTTCCCCACTGTTCTCCATGCAGGACCTCGACTCGCCCAGAGCACCTGTTCTCCCCACCAACCAACCGGGGTCCATGGTTTCCTGTTTGTAGTGAATAAAAATACAGATGTTTGCAAATTACTGTTATGCCAGGCACTGGTGCAAGATAAAATCGAGAAAATAAACAGTACCTTATCCATCATAGTTCAGTAGATGGACATCACACATACAATTTCTTCAAATTTGCGTTTGCTTCATTAACCTGCTTGTAACAGTCACAGCGAAAGGATCTTCCTAAAACAGTGGTTATGATGTATTATGGAGGATCCTGGATAGTGTAAGAATTGAGAATGCATAGGCGTACTTGTAGCAGTCTATGGTTATGTCGCATCTGTGCTATATTTGGTCACATTTGCTCACGATGGGAGATTGCCATTCGGTGTGATTCAGTGAAGGTTAAGTCGCCAAAGCTCTAATTATCATGTGGCCTCACTCTCCTTAGAGAGAACAGACGGAGAGTGATTGAAACTGATGGTCAACACTCGACAGGTGAGGGGCGTGCAGATTAAGACATCCATGGCAAACTCAGACTGTGGGGTAATGCAACGGTGCTGTTGGCATCACGTGGCATCTCAACCCAGCCATTCGGCCAACTGAGCTGAGCAATGCTCGTGAGGGATGCTGCAGTACAGTGTGAATAGAATGGCAAAGGTATCAATATTTAGTTTATGAAGACAATTTCATGAAAAGTTGGCAACAAGAGAATTTATTAGCTTGACGTAATTGAGATGTGTATAATGTTGAAAGGCATTTTGTGGAATCAGATGCAGAACATCCAGCGCATCAGATGCTGGTTCTAATATGCAACAGCTCCAGTTCGATATTTATTCTCCAATCGAGCCCACTGTCATCTTTCCTCACAATCCAGATATATCACCCTAAACCTATGTTCCCTTATGCTTCTTGTGTTCCTTATTTTCACATCAAACAATTAAACTTATTGGTGAAAGGTAAGTAACTCAATTGTGTAAAAACATCAGATAATCAGGAAAAGGGGCTCCTTGAACATTACATGTCAATAACAAGCCAAGCGTTTGTGGTTTTTGTAAAATGGAACATGGACTTCGCCAACTCTGCATTAAGATGCAAATTAACATTTTAAAACTACCACAAATATTAATTTGTTTAATGACAGATTCTCGTTTGAAACATTCCAACACACGATGTTGGTTTGGTGTCCTGCCAACATCATTTATGTTTACCCCAAATTCCTGCCCCTCAGGTGGTCCAACAGAATGCGACGTTCAGCCTACAGATGTACTATACAAAGTGATTCAGCCAGTCATCATACCAGACATTGATGTGTTCAAACCTTTATTATTGGAGGTATCGATTTTAGTAGGGAATGCAACGGATAGCAGAACGGATAGGCAAATGGCAGGTGGAATGTCATGCAAAGAATTATGAGGGTCTACATTTTGGCATCCAGGAAAATGATGTGAAACATATATTCAGTGGCTTTCAATTTTTCACTATGAGATTTTGCTTGGGAAGAAAAGTCTCAGGTTTCAAAATCTGGGATATTTGCTGCTTATACAATATTTGGCAGAGTAATAAGCAATGCAACTTAAATCTAAACATGAAAATAGAGTTAAATAGTGCAGAAGCAGATTCGTTATGGTGATTGTTGCTCAGTTGTCTTTCGGTTGATAGAAAAAAAACCTCGTGTACAATTATGTGCAACACATAATTCACAAAGTTCGTCATGGTCCTTGAGGAGGTGCACGATTCTCGAATAGGCAACTATTTTCAACAATGGTTTGTCGAGCCACGTGTAGCTTTCATTGAAGTAATGGAGGTGGTGCGGATAGACTCATGGGGAATATGACTTGCTTGAACAAGGCAAGTGAAGAAAAAGAAATTAATCACTTTAGCTGATGGCCAGAAGGATGGTGGACATCAATGATAAGATCTATGGCAGGACGTGCAGTGTGTATTGGAATCATACTGATTCGGACAACGAGGTAAAAACAATGACTGCAGATGCTGGAAACCAAAGTCTAGATTAGAGTGGTGCTGGAAAAGCACAACAGTTCAGGCAGCATCCGAGGAGCAGGAAAATCGACGTTTCGGGCAAATGCCCTTCATCAGGAATAGCAACCGAACAGTGCTGTCAAAAACATATTCAGCAAAAATATATTCAGCAATTTTTTTTTTAAAAATTAAGCAAAGTAAATTCAAACCAACGTGAAAGGCGATCAACGGGAAGTATCGGCTCCAGACCCAATGTTAGGTTCAGAATACGACGGTGGAACAAATGATCATGATAATACATGTCAGGCGATGATGTATTGTGAACTGGAAATTCTTGCTGAAGAATCTCTTGCAAAGAGTGGTGTTTAATTGTTTGAGAATTTGGAAACGTTCTTTGGTAACATTATTGGGTTCAGGAAGGCATACTGGCTTGACATGAATTTAGTTTTTCGATATTTCAGATAATATACTTCAGTTAACTTGTGCTCACCATAACCCTAATGACCTACTTTTAGACAAACCAGACAATAAAATATGCTGAGTGCAGACAGTTTGCAAATCTGACGAAATCTCTTTTCCCATGCAAATGTATACATTTAAGAACATCTTCATTTCCGATTGCTGTGCGCACATGTCACAACATTGCACCTAATGCGTGGCTACTTTGGAAACCTCAAGGATAAGTTTAAATTTGACACTCTAAGAGCAATGCCAGAATTCCCAGCGCCATCACTTTCACCAACATTAAAGTGAAAAGTTTGGGGTTTTTTCCGTTAAGTCTGAACTCACCAGAACACGTCAGAGTGACATTGTTGTATCCACTGCAATCGTGGTGAGTTGTTGAAGACCGAGGGCAATTCCCCAGTTGAGTCTCGTTGCCCGTACATTCAAAAACCTTCGAACCCATGAGCACAGTACTCCCTCCAGAATGAGCAGAGCTTGAAACAGACACGGCCACTCCACAATGAAGCTGTGCACAGACCACATTGGCGTTCTTCAAATCCCAGTCAAGACCACACACTGTTTTCCAAGTGTGATCGAACTGGACCTCCAGTCTGCCGAAGCATTCGGAATTTTGAGGTACTAGCATGACTTGCTCTGAAACAAAAAAAACTGAATCATAACAAATCACAAGAATAACAACTGATATTATTGACCGACGATTATTCATTTGATTCATGAGAAATTCGCATGTGAAACATTCCAACACACTGTATTGGTTTGGTGCCCTGTCGACATCATTAACGTTCACTCCCATTTTCCTGACCCTCAGCTGGTCCAACAGAAAGCGACTTTCAGCCTACAGCTGAACAATAAAAATTTATTCAGCCAGCCAACACAATGTCGAATCTCATTATACATTGGGTTGTAAATGTGATAGCTGCAGCAGTGCATCTCTCTCAATGTGGCCTCAAGTGACATCACTTTGGACACCTGCCCTGCCCCTTCAACGGAATGTAAACAGTAACAGTACTCACCTCTGCCATTACCTTCAAATATTCACACATTGTACAATGATACAAAATAAACCAATGATTCGTTTATTACAGCATGAACAATTATTGCACATTTGTGGTTCTATTATCATATCCCTTTCTTGGTCCAGACAGTGCTGGGTTCTGATGCAACGACACTGAAACAAGAGCAGATTTCTACCTGAACAGATGACACCAGCATCATCATTGTGTGGTTTGTTGTAGCGTTTCAATTTCCATGATGTACAGTCCAGCAGAGCGTGCTCAGTCCCATTGCACCAAAAATTCCCGGTCACAACGGGTCCGGTTCCTGGTCCAAAGTGAGACCCACGTGGAGCAGAGATCGCGGTCCCACAGTCCAGCTCCCGACAAACCACAATGGCATCCCGCAAGTCCCAGTTAATACCACGCACAGACCCCCATTGTCCCTTGTAGTGAATTTCCACTCGGCCAGCGCAAGGACTGACCCCGTTCTCAAGTCTCAGACTCCTCGTCTCTGCAAAGTACAGAAATAGCAATTAAGGTTTACAGTGGTTAAACATGAAAACTCCTAACACAGTCCAGATTCACTGTTCACCATGCGATGGCTATGAGGGGATGGTACAAATGCGCTCTGTCACAATTAAGTCAGAAATCGAACTGTATTTGGTGAAAGAAAACGGGACGTTTTAATAAGTGGTACACCGTCACAGAGAGGAAGTGTTAGAGAAATGTTTCCACAGAAACAGTTAATCTAAATTGGCCAACGTGAGAAGGTACTTATTCTTCATTCATGGGATATGGGTTTCACTGCCGAGGTCAGCATTTGTTACCTGTTCTGTGTCGCCTCCTTGAGAAAATGGTGGGGGTGACCTGCCTTCACAAATTGCTGCAGTCCAGTTGCTGTAGTTAGAGTCACAATGTCCTAAGAGAGGGAATTCTAGGATTCTGACCCAGCAATATATTTCCTGGTGTGTGGTTTAAAAGGGGGACTTGTAGTTGCTAGTTATCCCAAGTATCTGCTGTCCTTTGTCCTTCTAGATAGAAGTGATCGGGTGTTTAGCAGGTGCTGACTCAGGAGCTTTGTGGAATTTCTGCTTTGCCTCTTGTAGAAGGTGCACACGGCTTTGAGTGAACAATGATGGTGGAGGGAGTGGACGGGGTGCCAGTGAAACCAGCTAATTTTTCCTGGATAGCATTGAGATTTTTGTGATTTGTTGAAGATACATCTATCTCGACGAGTGTTCAGAAAAAAATATCAACTTCAGGAAAACTGAGAAGGGCGGGGTTAGGAAAGGTTTGCTTTCCATCGTGCTCAGCAATGACTGGCGAGAAAAGAAGAAGAACTTGTTTTTTGGAAAATCAGAAAATGAAACGGTAATTTCGCTATCACAGCCAGGAATATTGTGATTTGGAGACGCCGATGTTGGACTGGGGTGTACAAAGTTAAAAATCATACAACACCAGGTTATTGTCCAACAGGTTTAATTGGAAGCAGCACCTGATGAAGGAGAGACGTTCCGGAAGCTAGTGTGCTTCCAATTATACCTGTTCGAATATAACCTGGTGTTCTGTGTTTTTTTTTCTAGGAATATTGCGCGATGTGTGGTCACGTGAGATTGATGTCTCTGCTCAATAGTGTGTGAAATGATTTAAATGTGTCTCCAACAACAACGCTGAACTTTCGTACTCTTCCCCAATCATTGTCTCTATATATGAGAACAACAGCGTGAGTGGAGGATTACTGCTAATACTCTCGTCCTCGGGCATCCTGGACATGAAGACCTTTGGGAGTAATGCATCCCTCTTCGTCCTGAACTGATGGACCCGAATAAAGGGATGCTCTTCCATATGATAATGACATGCAATTACCTGTGCTACTGGTCTGAGTGTCGTCAGGTCTTCCTGAAATATAGGAATATGAATAAAGTGTCAGGAAGCAATTTTTTTTTAAAATACCAATAATGTGATGGTAACAATTGTTATTAATTTGAGAAATATATGATATATGGAATTGTGAAATCATAATTTCAAGCAATAAACATAAAACAAGAAATACAATTTCTGCAGCAAACATGCAGGGCCAGTGATCTCCCTTAATGTAACCGAATTGTTTACGTACAGGCAGGCTCACTGCCAACGCGATGAACTGGGACCTTGGTGAGCCTCGAAGTGATCCATGTGCTGACAGTGTGTGCTGTCGACTTACTCAACGTCGTTATGATCCCTATACAGAGCATTAGTATTTCCGAATAACCAAAGCAAGGCACCTCCAACAAAAGGTTGGAGGAGTTCAAGATTTTGACTCGAGCAACAAGACTGAAATAAACAACAATTCACAGTAACTAGTCAGCAAATAAACCAGAAAGTAGGTTTTCTTTTCCAAATGTTGCATATGTCAACTTAAAGATTATATTTTATTCTGTTGCCTGCCTAACTAGTAGCAATAAGTGTCATTCATGAATAACGTCTAATAGAAATTCTCTTATTTCCTCAAATCGAATATATGGGGTTTTACCATGGATCAATAGACACAGTTCAATATGTAACTGATTACAAACAATTCCAGTGGTCAAAAACAAACCAAGAAGGTCAATCTGTCCAAGGATCCGATGCTACCTCTTCTAACATACTGCTTAACTAACTTCATCTCCTTTCCTCGTTTGTATTGGACTAGCTGTGTTTGGCTTTTAAGCAGTAGCGCAGACACAGGAAGAGTAATACAAGAATGTGATTTGCTCCATCAAGGCAGGAGAAGAATAATAATTGATCCCATAAGCTGATCCTTGGAAGAGTCATGGGCATAAATATTAAGGTTATGGGAAGAGGCGTGTTGTGCATTGGAATGATACTGAATGGGACAGTTGATGACACAGACACTATTGCAAACTACACAGTGATATTCAATCAAAGTAACTTGAAACCAACGTGAAACGTGACAGAATGAGAAAGAGCAATTTAAGATGTATGTTAGGTCCAGAATACAATGGTGGAATAAATTACCATGATGATACATGTCAGAAGATGACGTATTGTGAGATGGGAATTCTTGCTGAAGAATTTATGGAAAAGAATGATGTTCAATAATGTCAAACCGTTCAGAAACGTTGTTCAAAATTATTTTCAGGGCATGGATGGTAAGTTTTTAAAAAATGCTGTATTGACATTAATTTAATTGTCTGATATTCACTTGACTGTCTATATATTAACTCATTCTCACTATTATCACAATGATTTACCTTTTGATAATTCAGACAACAACGTATGTTGAGTGCAGACAGTTAGCCAACTTGAATAAATTTCTTACCAATACATGTGCAAATGTTTTGAAACATCTTATTTTCCGATTGTAGCGGGTATTTTTTACCACATTGTACTTAGCACATGATCACATTGGAAATCACAAGGATTGGTTTAGATTTGACACTGTTTGACCAATTCAGGAATCCCTTCTGCATCACCTTCACAAACATAAAAACAAAAAGTATCTCTTTTTCTATCATTGACTCTGGACTCACCAGAACATATCAGGGTGACATTGTTGTGTGCACTGCAATCCTGGTGAATTGCTGGAGACCGAGAGCACTTCACCAGATGAGACTCGTTGCCCTTACATTGAATGATCTCAGTAGCCATGAGCACATTACCGCCTCCCGAATGAGCAGAGCTTGACACGGACACGGCCACTCCACAATGAAGCTGCGCACAGACCACATTGGCGTTCTTCAAATCCCAGTCAAGACCACACATGGTTTTCCAGGCGTCACCGAACTGGACCTCCAGTCTGCCGAAGCATTGAGAATTGTCAGGTACCAATCTCGGAAGGGTGTGGTCTGGAAGAAAATCACTGAATCAATACAAAATTACAACAACAATAATTGACATTATTGACTAATGAACATTCATCTGATTAATGACAGATTGGCACGTTCGCTTATGAAACGTTCCATCATTCTATGTGGGTCTGGTACCCTGTCGACCTCGTTTATTGTCACCACTGGATGCTGGAGACTCAGCTGGTCTGATAGAGGGCAAAAAAACTTTCAGACTGCAGGTAAATGACACAAAGTGATTCTGCCAGTAAGCACAATATTGATTTGTATTATACGCTGGAATAAATTTGTGATAGCTCCAGCGGTACAGCTCTCTCAATGTGGGTTCAAATGACATCACAATGGCCACCTGTTCCTGCCCCTTCACCGGAGAGTAAACAGCATCAGGTCCTCATTCTCACATTATCTTCAAATATTGAACGCATTATAAAATGATAACGGTAGTGTTATAATGATATTAATAGTTGTTGAACAACAGCTGTTCTGTCATCGTATTACTGTCTGGATTCACACAGTGCCGGGTTGTGATACAACTAAACATAAACTGCAGTCGATTTTTACCTGAACAGATGACACCAGCATTATTGGTGTATGGCCCGATGTAATGAGACCATCTCACTGATTGACAGTCCCGCAGAGCGCGCTCGGTCCCATTGCACTCAACGTTCCAGGTCATAATGGGCCCGGATCTTTCTCCAAAGTAAGCCTGCCTTGGGGCAGAGACCGCACTCCCACAGTCCAGCTCCCGACAAACAACAGAAGCATCCAGCAGGTCCCATTTATCATCATCCACAGTCCCCCACAGCGAACGGTAGTGAATCCCCACTCGACCAGCGCAAGTACTGCCCCCATTCTCAAGTCTCAGCCTCACCGTCTCTGTAAAACACAGGAATAGCAACGGAGGTTCACAACTTATAAACATGAAATCTCTTATCACAGCCCAAATCCCCACTTCACCGTGCAATAGCTGTGAGGGGATGGCACACGCTACACTCTGCAACAACATAACCCAGAATACGAGCAGCACATGGTGAACGTGGAAGGGATATTTAGTAGGATGGTACTCACTCATAGAGAGCGAGTGTCAGAGAAATATTTCCAAAGAAACAAATATTCTAAACACGACATCATGCAATATTTTTAGTATTCATTCATCGGACATGGAAGTCGTTTCCTGAGTCAGCACTTATCTCTGATCCGACTTCGTCTCCTTCACTAGGTGGTGGTGAGCTACCTACTTGAACCACTGCAGTGCATGTGCTGTCGGTAGAGTCACAATGCCCTCAGGGAGGGATTTCGAGAATTCTGAATCAGCCATATATCACTAAGACTGGATGGCGGTGTTGGTTATCCCAGGTATCTGTTGTCCCTTGTCCTTTCAATGGAATTAGTCGACTGTTTGGCAGATGCTGACCAAGGAGCATTGAAGCATTTCAGCAGAGCCTCTTGTCGAAACTTCACTCTGCTGCTGTTGAGCATCGGTGATGGATGGATTGGATATTTGTGGATTTGGTGCCAATTCAGCGAGGGCTGGTGTCAAGCTTCTTATTTATTGAAGCTGCAACCATCCAGGCAAGTGGTCCGAAAATATTTCGGCTTCAGGAAAGCCGAGAGGGGCGGGTCAGGAATGATCTGCTTTCCATCGTCCTCAGCACTTACTGGTGAGAAAACTCCATGGACCCGCCCTGGCAGCATCAGAAAATTCAACAGTCTATCATAGCCAGAAATATTGTGGGTTGTGTGGTCATGTGAGACACATACAACTGTTCAACAGTGACTGAATTAATTAAAATGGGCTTTCAACGGCAGCACTGTGTTTGTGGATGATTTTTTCACACTCTCCCCGTTCATTGTCTCTCTAACTGATAACATCATTAAAAGTGGGAGCTGATCGTTCACACCCTTCTCTGCAGGAATCCTCAGTCACTCACTTGCTACCTCGGAACAGCAGTGTTAATGGGAGATCAGCGCTCAAACTGTCACGTTCAGAATTCTTCAAAATAGAGAACTTTGGGAGTAATGCATTCCCCTTCAGTTATGTAACCACAGCTGCTGCACACATGAAAATTAATGCATGGAGATTAACACCACGACCTGGTATTTGGATGGAGGCACCAGAGTATAGCGAATCTACTCCATATGATAATAACATGCATTTACCTGTGCTAATGGCCTGAGTGTCGACAAGTATGCCTGAAATAGAGGAATGACAACAAAGTGTGAGGAATCAATGCCACACTTAGAAATAAGCTCGACAGATACAACTGAACTGCAGATAAGCATTGTCATTAATTCACGAAATAAATGATGTTTGGAAGTGTGACATCATGATGTCATGAAAAATATATAAACCAGGAGATATGATTTCCGCAGGAAACAACTATGGTCATTTCTTTGCAAGAGTTTAAACGATTTATTTCCACACAGGCAGACAACCGAATGGACTGGGGCCCTGGTGAGCCCGTTTGTGATCCATGAATTGTCAGTGTGAAGTTCTCACAAAATTTCTGATTGTTCTGTTTGATACTGCACTGAGGACGTACACAACATCCTTGTGATCCCCAAACAGCATTCATATTTTCTAGTGGACAAAGCAAGGCAATCACATCAAATGTTTGCAGTAATGTAAGATTTTAACTCGCACATCAATACTGGAAAGGACAATGGCTCACAATAACTAGTCAGTAAATAAATTCCAAAAGTGGAATTCTTTCTCAGGGTTGCATTTCGCACCTTGAACATTATGTTTGAGCCTGTTGCCCTGTCTACCTGGCAGCAGCAAGGGTCAGTATGAAGTAGTTAATGGCTCAGTGGTTAATGCTACTGTCCAGCAGCGACCCATGTTCGAGTTTATCCGCGGGTAACTGTCTGGGTGGAGCTTGCATATTATCCCCGTGTCTGCATGGGTTTCCTCTAGGTGCACTGTTTTATTTTTCACCCACAATCCAAAGATGTACAGGTTAGGTGCATTGGATTTGCTAAATTAGCTGTAGTGTTCAGGGATGTGTAGGTTAGGTGTACTATTTGGGGGGAAATATGGAGTAATTGGCTACGGAATTGGGTCTGGGTAGGATACATATTAGAGGGTCGGTGTGGACTTGTGTGGCTGAAGGGTTTGTTTCCACATTGTAGGGACTCTATGATTCAATCATTCAAACTCCAAAACAAAGAGTTCTATTATAGGTAAATGGAGAGAGTTTGATGTGTAATTGTCCAAAAAATAGTTGAAATGATCCAAGCAAAGAGATCGTTCTGTCAAAGAAGCCTGCGCTATTCTTTCAACAGACTGCTTACTTAGTTCTATTGTCTTTCCTCATCACCCTCAAATTGTTATTCTGAATATGTACTTTCACGTTCATTTGAACTGAGGACGGGATTTGGCATTTTATAAAAGTTCTTTTATTTATTGAGTTTTTCCTTTTAGTTATGTTCATTGATAATATATTGTACTCCTATTCCAATTTCCCTGCACGTGTCATAAACTTTGATAATATTTAGTTTCCTGTGAGTTCTTTCCCATGCAACTTCTAAATAATCTGCAAAACTTAAATTCATTGATTTCCATCTCGGAATCATTTAATTTCTGCCTTTACGCATTAAGCCAAAACGGGAAGTTCATTAGATGTGTTCACAAATGGTCACTCACTGGCTGTGTTACATTCAGACCCTCATGTGGAAATTCTCTTTCAAAAATCATTCATCTACTTGAACCATATTTTTACCCGTTTATGGTGCATTGGCAATATCCCTACAATTCAATGCTAAATATATATATTGCTTTGATTTTAATGTAGTTCGTCATGATAAATGAACAATAAAAACCTAAACTAATATCTTACCAGTTGATACCTGCACTGGGTTATTATCCTTTTTCATCCAATAAAATATAAGCCCTTCCTCTTTCTCAGCCTGCACTTTTTCACCTATTCGACAACACATCAGATCAGCTATTGTCCCATATACTACTGGATAATTGCTATGTTTGTAAGAATTTGAAGCAATTATTTCATACACTGTTCCAAATACCCCACATTATTTAAATTTGCAGGAGCTCAGATAATTTCGAAGAGAAAAATAGTTAGGAACGATATTAAATATCTTTTGAAACTGTCGGCACAGTATTACACATGTTAGGCTGCTGGCCTCAATCTGATATAGCAGACTTCTGCTGTTCCTCAATATCAAGGCAGTTTTGAAAACAATAAATTCACGTCAGATCAGTGGCACTATTTCGAATACAGTAATTAATCGGAGCACTGTTACAAACTTGGACCACTGAAACAATTTTGTTTGGCATAGTAGACTGGATGCTATGACAGACAATTCTGATTATTTCAGAACATGCATGTGCGTTTGAACACTATTTTGTTTTACTTCACATGATAATTCTATTGCAACATTGCAGAGGACAAATCTTTCAATGTGAAATGAGCTTCGAGTGGGTGTAATTACTGAGTTCTACACATTTCACTTTGGTATACTCTAACCTTACGTCTATTGCTGACTACATCTAGCTGAATAGATGTTATAGCATGATGACACATTTTTTCCAGTCTACTTTAACTACATACGGGGAAGAAGACTTTTCAGAAACATGCATTGTTTATTTAGACTTCAAACGTATGTATGATTTGTCTGAAATCTATATAATGCAATTAATTGATAATCGTGGAAGGCAATATGATGAACCAAATTACTGACAGTGACATAAACGCAGGACCATTCACACTTTTGAATGTGGATTACGATTTAACATACATTTCATTAAAAATGTGGCCTTTATTTTATTCATGTCTCGTTTTACATGATAATTGTCATTGATCAAAAAGAAAACAACGTCCTGAATGCAGTTTGAATTATACCTGGGTAGTGATTAATTTTGGGAATGAAGAACACAAGTCAAATAAAAGAGAAACAATTGAATGGAACATTGCTTCCTGTAAGTCTTCTCCCATTTGTTTCTTCTTAATGGGACATGTTTATAACAAAAACATTTGTCGATCAGCGTCAACTGTTCATAACCTCGGTATGAGATGAATAAATTATGCAATTTCCAAGTTCATATTTCATGCATTATTTAATAAATTATCCACAAGGTTATTTATCGCTGACCTGAGATTGTTTTTATTTTTGGATAGATAGATGTCGTATGAAACAAACCAATGTGTCTAACAGCTTCACAACTCTGAAAGATTGAAGTCGAATGAAATAACAAAATGTACAAGAGACCTAGATCCAGAGTAATTTTACTTCTCTAACAAATCTGCTGAGTTGTCTTACTAGCTTCTTCTAAGTTCTTTTTTGGTGGGCCCTGAGAGATCTACTTCTGGGATTCTTGTACACCTGAAATATTAGACAATCTCAGCATTTTTAGCCATTCGTGTAATTCTAACAAAACACTCCTGTTCATGACGATTCACAAACTAAACGCTGAAAGCTTTTATTCACTGGTTCTGAACACCTTCCTTGACTGTGCGAAATTATTCTTGCATCGCTCCCCTGTCAGGTCTCCTTCCATTTGATCCCCAAATGTTTCAAATTAAATTACCTTCAACGATTTCATAACTTCTATCTCTGATCTTTAACCATTATTTCGTGCAACAGTATAAATGCTTGATCAAAATAGACGAAAACAAGTTAGCCATCAGGCGAAAGGAATTCTAATCTGCAGTGTAAAAGTCTGATTCAAATACAGAGAACGCTGGAGGAACCCAAGAGGCCTAGCAGCCCCTATAGAGAGAGAGACACATGATAATTTTGCGAATCTGGTATTACAGATTTATTGCCTGTTCTTCAGTTCTGAAGAATAGTCATACCAGACTCGAAATGCTAAACATGTTTTTGCTTTTATAGATGCTGCCCGATCTCCTGAGCTTTTCCAGAATTCTCGACGTTTCTTTAAAGTCATGATTTGCAGGTGCAGGTGCTGGACTGGAGTGGAGAAAGTTAAAAATCACACAATACCAGGTTATAGTCCAACAGGTTTATTTGGAATGCATAACTTTCAAAGCGTTACTTCTTCATCAGGTGTTTGAACAAGCAGCCCTTCAAAAGATAATGATACCAAATAAACCTTTTGGACTATAACCTGGTGTTGTGTGATAAATTTCTTAAAAGTATGAACCAGTTATACAAACACGACAAGAATTGTTGTTAACATACAGATATAAAATTCCTTTCACCATGTGTTAAACAGTTTGTAAAATAACTTATACCGTATTCGAATTTCTCGAATGTGAAACATAGTTATAGAGCAAAGTAAACAAAGTCGCTGCACATTTCTTTTTCTATCTATTGCCACACTGCTGCCTCACAGCGCCAGAGACCCGGGTTGAATTCGCACCTCAGGCGACTGACTGTGTGGAGTTTGCACATTCTCCCCGTGTCTGCGTGGGTTTCCTCCGGGTGTGTCGGTTTCCCCCCACAGTCCAAAAATGTGCAGGTTCGGTGAATTGGCCATGCTAAACTTCCCGTAGTGTTAGGGGCAGGGGTAAATGTAGGGGAATGGGTCTGGGTGGGTTGTGCTTCGGCGGGTCGGTGTGGACTTGTTGGGCCGAAGGGCCTGTTTCCACACTGTAAGTAATCTAATCGAATTTAATCGGAGACGCAAAAGAGAGCAAGTAAAATTAAAATGAGACGACATAAATTCGGCATTAGCGATATAAAATCAAATTATTATCAGTTTAATATGTTCCAAAAAACGTGGTCTAATTTAGTTAACCAAATTTAGAAGCATTAATAACTCTGTCCTGGACAGTCGCTTCCCAAAAGGCTGCTGTAACTATTGAAACATGCTTAATGAAAATTATCCCGTTGTGTCAAACATTTAATGTATCCACGACCAAAGCTCAGCCATGAATTTAGCACCAAGAACTCAGCTAAGTTCCTTTCCAACCTCACAAAACGGCAAGCAGACCGCCTTCAAAGGTGCACAGAAAATAGAAACTCCGCCAAATGGAATTGCCCATTCTGACTGGAAAGACACTGGTTTTAATTGGCTGATGTTTGAACACGATTCTGTAATTCTCTTCCTTGGGTATTGTGGATGTGCCTAAACTCAATGGAATGCCTTTGTTGCTGAATGTAGATCACCAACACTCATCCGGAATTTCAGGAGTGCTGGTTCAACCAGATATTGCCATATTTTTGAAACGAAAACAGAAAAAGAATCGCAGGATTATTATCCTAGTATTTTTTTTCACTTAATGTATTCATCATCAAGAATAAGTAAAGCAAACGTTTCAGTCAGGATATTTCAGAGACGTGACTTTTTGGAACGATTATGGTATGAACTAATATCAATGGAAAACTATCAGTTCTGCATAAATATGTCCATACAAATTATGAATGCAGTTTTTATGACTTAATATAGCACTTATACATGTTACTTATATCACAGAGTGGTCAAGCGGCCCTTGGTATAAGCACGACGGGAGAGAAATGTTTGTGTTTGTGTGAGTTCTATTAACTTTTAAAGACCGCATTGACTCGTGTTTTACAAGAATCGAGTTCAAGATTAGTCCAAAGTCCACTGCACCGACATGTAACAGAAAATCCTTTCAGATGCTTAGATTTTCTTAACAAGTCTAAAAGTTGCTGTGTTGTTTGTTTGACTTATGCGATAACACTCTGGGCAAAAAATAAATGCAAAACAAGACAACACGTGCAAACTGTCTTGCTACTTCTGTTCAGATCGTCTCTAAGACTACGTTTGGTACAACTCTAAGCAGAGAACAGGCATAATGGCTAAAGCTGATGTAAATTTTTGAAGAGCTAACACCGGCAGCAAATTGTTGTTATTATCAGCCCTGCCTCAAGATGCAGCAGTCTAGCGGCTGGCTCAGAAAGGCAACACATTGCCAGCAGCGTGAGAATGAACTGTTCGCTGAATGAACGGCGCGGTACTGAATGCAAATTGCACACTTGTTTTAGTCTCATCAAGATTCTGTCGGAAAAGGAAAGGGTTCATCCTGTGGGGATTTTCCCTCAGCCGACTGTCCAGGTCATTTGGCCATATGCCACATCACCAGAACATTCCAACATGTAGTAAGAGTTCACTTGGCTGGTGGTGAGAAGGACACTTTGTTGAGATACCTCGTGCACACTCGGTTGGTCTGTGACACCACACTGTGCACTCGAAGAACCTGCCTGGGTTGATTGGGGGGCATGAGACTGTCACACATCTCCTTCTGGAATGTGCCTTTGCAAAATAAGTCTGGAGAAAAATTCAGGGCTTTTGACGTGGTGCTTCTGAGCTGCTCCCTGATGCAGGACGCTGTGCTTATTGGTGTGTTGCCCAGGACACACACGACAAATACCAACTAGAGGACAATTAACTCGTTGAAAGACATTTTTTGGTTGTGCAAAACTTGTTCATCTTACAGAACAAGGAGATGACTTCAAACGAGTGTTGCAGACTTGGCATATTCCAATTCCTGGAGTAAGCGCTGCGTAATGCACTGAAACTTGGGACGCAGCCTGGAAAGACCACTCATTGAGGCCTTCCTGCTGAAGTCAACTTGGGGTCCATTCAGCTATTGGACACTCCTGATGCCTTAAATATATATAAGTGTGACGTTATAGAATTCAGAAATGGCTTTGATTTCTCGACTGGATGAAGTCAAACTCCAGTAGTTTTTTTTTCGTCAACATGGTACTGTACAGAACCAACGTGATTCAGTGAGACACATGAATATGAAGATATTTTAACAAGAAAGCAACTTTTTTTGTAAAAGGAAAAGAACAAAAGAGAGAAGTCTCTTGTAAAAGCGCCTCCGGCAACTGTGTGTGTGAAGTTTGCGTATTCTCCCCGTGTCTGCGTGGGTTTCCTCTGATTGCTCCGGTTTCCTCGCACAGTCCAAAAATGTGCCGATAAGGTGAAGTGGCCATGCTAAATTGCCCCTAGTGTTAAGTGAAGAGGTAAACGTAGGGGAATGGGTCTGGGTGAGTTGCTCTTCAGAGGGTCAGTGTGGCCTTGTTGGGCTGAAGGGCCTGTTTCCACACTGTAAGTAATATAATCTAATCATCAAGACGCTAAATTGATGATCTACCTGAACTCTCAAAAACAACTATTCAGAAATAGGCATAGGACATTATCCACAATGCCCCATGCAGTCAGAATCTTTCGACCAAATCCATAAAAAAAGGGATAACAGCTCAAAACAAAAAAAGAACTGCAGATGTTGGAAACCAGAAACAAAACCAGTCATTTTCTGGAAAAAGTCAGCAGGTCTGTCATCATTTACGCAAGAAAAGCAGAGTTAACGTTTCGGATCCAGTGTCCGTTCTGTCCTCCCATGACAAACAGCTAAGTGTGCGCCTTATCACAGTAATGTCTGTAATACTTTTCTTGAACAAATTGCCTGTCACGTTTCCAAACGTGATTTGCCTCGACAACAAAAGTGAATCAAATTGGCGCACAGCTCCTTTAATTTGCCGAGGACAAAACGGCGCAAAGTAAATGCAATACTTCCTCAAAGATGGTCGTGGAATCTAAACAGCCGAAATACGAGGCAAAATTAGTGCCAGCACAGACTTCTAAAACTGCAACAAAGTCAGTTTATATTTTGTATTCACCCAAATATTGACGAATAAATGAAATAAATGTTTTTCAGCAACTTTCACTGTTACACCCAATGTTAAATAAGCGAGAAACATGATTACTAACAGACCCAAATTAATGAGTAGATTTTTAACTCCAATACTTGTACTGAAAGCATGAATAAAGAGCCAAGAATTTGGGGAGTGAGGTTGGGGGTTGTGATGCCTCAGGAACAGTTGCATAAACTGTCAGAAATAAATGAAGAGAACAAAATTGTCATTCTACGTGGTGTCAATATTTGCTGTCACACAGACTGATCATTATATCATTCCCATAGTATCTAAGTAATGATCGGTCAACCAATGGTTAAGGGGATGCATTATAAACTACATAACTCACAGTTCAACAGCTGCAGAGCAAGCACATTCAGAAGGGTTCCAAACATCGTCCCAGTGCGAGGTACCAGGTGAAGTCTGAACATTAACTGAATGCTGTTTTACACATACTTAGCATCATTTAACGCATCTATTGACTCCTCGATTTCTGTAAGAGTTAGTTCGTCAGCCAAGGATTGTAAAGAGGCACGTGTTTCTTTCCATCAACCAATAGCTTTTGATGTGTGCGCACTGTGAAATAAACTCTGGTCTTCTACTACACCAATTAGAGGTGATGTGACCATTAATGGGTATACTGAAACAGAGTTCCAAGCATGCACTCATCTTGAGAGATCAATGACGTTTAAGGTTTAGACTTGGAAGCGAGTCTCCACTCCGGAAACCATCTCATTGTATCACATAACCACAAGAGGTCATTGGTCTCGGGTTGTTTGAACACATTTGCAATTCGGCATCTCCTCGGGCAGGTGGAGAAACAGCTCAATTTCGACTTCCGCACTTCACACGCTTCAGGACTCAAAATGGAGTCCAACAACTTCAGAGCAGAATCTCTGTCCATCCTTTGGAATACTGTTCGCCATCTTCCTCCTTTCTTTATTTATCTCCTGCCGGCATTGGTCTGAGCAGAACACACCCATTTTCACCTCATCACACCAGCAATTAGCATCCATGTATGACCTTGTCAAAGGCCTTGCTGATGCCTGCATTAATTACATTAACTGCAACATTCTCGGACAGATACTTAATAATCTTTCCAAAAGACTCAGCTAAATTAGTCAGGCAGGATTTCTCTGTAATACGTCAATGCTGTCGATTCCTTGTCAATCCCATGCCTTGCAATTTTTTATTTATCCTGTGAGATAGTGAGGACTTCTGTTCCAATAAATTCACTCCCCTGACATCAGAATAACTGTTCTGATATTAGCTCGCCAGTCCCTCCTGCCTTTTAAAACAATCATTAGATATACCCCAATCATCTGAAACATTCCGTTGGGTCAGCATAGTGTTTACTATATCCTCCAGGGCTCCAATAATCTCCTCTCTTTCTTCTCATAGCAGTTTGGGATACATGAAATCAGGGCCTGAGATTAATAGAACTTGCTGCCCGCCACAGTATGAAACATATCTTCCTTTTTAGTCTTATCATGTTCTGGAACGTCACCATTCGACCTGAAATCTCCAGCTACAATTTCTTTCCTCTTTCTGAATGGAGATTAGAAATATTCATTTAAAACCCCAACTACGTCTTCTGGCTCCACGCACAGAGTGCCACTTTGTGTTCTGTTAGGCCGCACTCCTCTTCCTCGTAATATACTTATAACATTATTCTTCTTCCTCGTAATGTACTTATAAAATGCCTAGGGTGGAAGGTGAACATGATTTCCGTGTTCCTATCTACTAAAGATACGTCGTTACTCCTCTTTTACCTGTTAACTTCTATTTTAAAAAAAACATTATGCATTCTTTATCCTTTTGAACAGCCTCTCCTTTTTTTCAGGGCATGCTCATTGATATATTGTTTCATCTTTTCCTTTATCAAACGCTCAACATCCCTTTGAAATCCAGAGTTCCCTCAAAGTTTATGCCCTTGTCCTTTACTCTTAAAGAAGCACGTTAGCCATGAATTCTCATTGTACCACGTTGAAAGACTCCCACTTTCCAATTGTAGGCTTACCTACAGCAGTGACCCCAAGTCTACGTTTGGCACATCTTGTCTAATGAGATTGAAATTATACTTCGTTCAATCTAGACACTAAAGTTCTGCAATATCCGTATTTCTGTCCACAATGAATTTGGAAATTACAGACTTATTGTGAGTATTTCCAGAATGCTCGGCCACAGACACTTCGATCACTGAACCAACTTCATTCCTCATATTAGCTCCAATACAACTTCATCTCTATTGGGGCCATCTTCAAACTGATACAAAATGATCACATGGGTTCTCTTTAAAAATTCCATCCTGTCTAATCCTTCCACACTGATGTAATACCAGTTAATACAAACAAAGATGAAACATCTTGCAAGCACCCTCTCACATAATGAATGATGGACCAGATTTGTTTGACTGAATAGATTACCCCTGCTCTCATTTTGTGTTTATTTACGAGAATTCTAGATGCAATTTCACATGCTTATTCAACTTTTCGATAGATGCAATTTCCTTTAAACTGTCTACTGCAAAACTCTAGGACAGACAATCACAATGTTTTTATTTCAAATATTTATAGGCTTTTTGATGCAACTTAGAATTCTCCAGATTGGTCAGCCTTTTTACACACATCTAACTGATTTGGAACTGAATGGCTTGCCAAACGAATTCAGAGATCTGATTGGATACAACTGCTGTACTCTCTTGTGGCTTCAGTTATGCAAATTGGCAAGACACAATAAGTATGCAGATTTCCTTACCCTCTTTACCATAATTTAAATACGTGAATTTTTAACATAATGGATTCATGGTCAGATCTAATTTCCTATTTCAATTTATTTAAATCTTTATCGTCTATGAATGCATGATTAGTAATAAAGGCCCTTGGACATCTGGATAACCTGTCCAGTGTCAATTCATTCGTGTCACTGTCTCGCCTCAAAATCCATGTTCCGCTCGATATACGACCTCATGGATGCAAAATCTCGAAGTTGACACTCGAAAAACATTGACCCGCGTGCGCATGAATGGTTACCTACGGTCATGTCATTTTGACAAAAGATTCAGAGAAATGGGCAGCGTAATGGATGGGCAATATAGTGACACATTCAGGCCAATTTGGAGTTCAGGCAACTGCTTGTTTGCACTTTAGAACAGAAAGAGGGACCGATCGGAGTTCTAATGTATACAGTTGTGAAAGTAAGTGCAGAACATGCTGTTCACACTAAATGATGCCCCTGCGGCCAAAGACACATGACTTTTTCAAATTTAGCGATGGGCTATTGGCATTGTGTGCTAGGCCAGCATTTAATGCCCTGCATTATCTTTGTTTCCAGAGAAGCTTGTTCTTGTTCATACTCACTCATGGGCTGGAGGCATATCTGGCTAGTCCAGCATTCATTGCCCATACCTAATTGCCGAGAGGTTCCTTATGAGTCAATCACATTGCTGTAGGTCTGGAATTGCATGTCGGCTGGACCCACTAAGAATTCAAGATTTCCTTCTTTAAGGAACATTAGTGAACCAGTTCAGCTTTCCTTCAATTGACATGGTCATCATTAGAACATTTTTCCAGTTCTTTTTTTATCAAATTCAAATTCAACCAACTGCGACAGCCGGATTTGAACCCGGGTTCCGAGAACATAACCTGAGACACTGAATTAATAGCCAACTCATAAATCCGTTAGGCTATTGTCTCCCCTAAGCTGCCTTCTTGGATATCTGCCATCCATATCCTGTAGGTGAGTGTACATTATAGCCGTTAGGAAGGGATTCCAGAGTTTTAACATAGCAACAGCGAAGGAATGTTTGCATATTTCCAAATCAGAATGAAGAGTGGTGGAGATGGGAAGTCGTGGTGCTCCCATATGTCCGCTATGACAACTTCTTTCCAGAAGATTTTGTCTGAGGAGCATTTGTTAATTGAGCAGAACATTTTGAAATTAGTACACACTGCTTCTACTGAGTGTCAGTAGTGGAGTCACCGGATATTTGTGGATGTGGTGGCAATGAAACGAGATACTTTGCACTGGATGTGGTCCAGCCACTTATATTTGGTTGGAGCTGTACGCATCCCGCCTTTGGGAGAGTGTTCCATCATTTGGCTTCTCTCTTCACAAATACAGCGAGACATGCTGAGTTTTTCCAGTATTCTCGTTCTTTGATTTGGAGCAAAGTCGTCCTTCTGGAACTCAGATGGCATCAGTGTGAAGTTTATTGTCATGTGAATGCTGTTGCATAATACTGCTGATGACCAGTTCAATCACATGAAAGCAGATTGTGAGCATCCTGTTCGGTCATTAATTTCCCACGTGGGCTTTGTCCTGCAGTGTATGTAGAAACACAAGTGGTCAATTTTCCACACTAACAGGAGATAGTATAAGTAGAGAGAGAGTAAAACATCAGTCAATGTGTCCAACTACCCTTTCCCAGGTGACCACGTTTTGTCGAAGAGTAAATTACATGGTATGTGATACGAAATTGACTTGTTCACAGAGGGAATAGGAAACTGAGGAAAGGCATTTTTCTGCTGTAGGACTCTAATCAGTGTTGTTCCACAACATTCAGTGCTGGGAGTTCGGATACTTCAACGATTTGGATCAAAATGTTCTTGGTCTGATTAGTAACTTCATCAAAGCCACTCTTATCCTTAAGATCCATTCAAAACCCATATAGTTCCGTTGCGACTGGCAAAACTGCTTTTTGTCTTTTGTTCTGGTTAAATTCTCTATCTCTTTCACTTCAGCATCTTAGGTAAACAGCTCATACACCAACAACATCCCGCCCTCTTCAGTTCTCAAAAGACACTAAATATAAACCCTATGATTCTCCCAAGTGTCTCCAACTTTTTCTGATCTTGATTCAAAATTCCAAAACACTTAGCACTTTCATTGTGTTAGTACGGTTATGGAACTGCATTAACCTTAGTCTGTTGGTTACATTTATTCACATGACCAACAGCATCCATTTTAACATGAGATGTTTTACCCTGTTTGTCCGTATGATGTCGCCTGAACAACGTCTCACAGATATTCTGCAGAATTTCACAACATATGCGGGTTGCTCTACGATGCTGGGAAACTTGCCAACTACTTGAGGCTATCTGATCTTTCAAAGAGTAGCAAAATTCATGAACACACGTTCTCTTATCAATCATTCTGGACATTCCCCCTTATTGCACTGAAGCGGGGAACCATGGCATATTTCCTGAAAACATGTGGAAGCATTTTTTACAGGAGATGATCGTTTGGAATTAGGCCAGATTTATGGAAGGTTCAATGTATGAAAAACAATTCTCAGTCTGCAGAACCACAACATCCTTTTGCCGTGCTGTTGAATCAACAGGAAACACCTGGTTGCCTGGTAAATTCTGTGTGCAGGTTTTATCGCCTTGTCCCCCGACAAAATTAAAAGTGTCAGCTGGAAACAGAATTCGGAATTAGCATTCAGAACCTGTATAATCCCATTGATTATTTCATTAGGGCACAGCGCATCTGTGCACCAGGTTCAGAGCAACTGGGAATAAATAAATATATTAAGACTTTAAATCCTGAATGGCCATGCAGACTTCCATCAATCTTGTCAGAAGAATACAAACACGTTAGAGAAACGTTCGGAATATTAAAATAAGTAAGTTTGAAGTCTATTCATTTAGAACAAGCTTGTACTGGGATGAAAGACTGGCCCTGCCCATTTGAGGATAACAAAACGACAAATGAATCACGTGGTTTTGCAGAGCTGCAGGAGGCTATTCTGCACTGTGTCTGCACTGGCTCGTTAGCAATCGTCACTACCTAGTGCCAGTATTCTGCTTCAAGTCCACACCTTCGTCCGCATTTCTTCTTAATACTTATCTCGTGCGCTTTGTAATCAGAAATTTGCACATGCCTCCCCCAGATTTCATAGCAGTGGCCCCATATGCTAACATCCCTCTGCATGAAAAAAATCCACATTTCACATTTGCTTCTTTACTGATCATTTGGATAAATGTCCCCTTGCTCTTGATTATTTTTGAGAAAGAACTGCTTCTCTTCATCTGTTGTGTGCAAACGAATTATGATATGGAGGTGTCAGGTTTGGACTGGGGTGGACAAAGTCAGACGTCACACCATACTAAGTAATAGTTCCACAGGGTTATTTGAAATCACATACTTTCGGGGAGTGAAGTACGACTTGACATATAAGAATGCTCCAAAAATTGCGATTTTAAATAAACCTTTTGGATTGTAGACTGGTGTCGTGTGCAATCTCCTGTGAGCCACGCTGTCCCAAGAACTGTACCAACAGCGATGCATGGAGGCATCGAGATACACAGAACAAAGTGTCCATTCGGTCTGTGTCGAGGGTCTAACTGTCAAAAAATAAATACCTAACTATTCCAATCAGATTTTCTAATCCTAGTGCTTGCTCATAGCATCGTATGCATCAACATTGCAAGTGTGCGTCTAAATATAGTTCAGGCAGCATCCAAGTAGCTTCGAAATCGAGCTTTCGGGCAAAAGCCCTTCATCAGGAATCCTGATGAAGGGCTTTTGCCCGAAACGTCGATTTCGAAGCGACTTGGACGCTGCCTGAACTGCTGTGCTCTTCCAACACTACTAATCCAGAATCTGGTTTCCAGCATCTGCAGTCATTGTTTTTACCGATCTAAATATAGTTTCAATGTAAGGCAGTGTGGCCCAGATTCACACCGCACAATAGGTGTGAGAGTTTTTCCTGATCCAGCTGACAATTCTTTGCATCCATGCCCAGAGTCATTGATCCCTCCACTAAGGAGAAAATGTTCTTCCTGTCTGGAATATCTCTATCATTCAACATTCGAATTATCTCAGTCCTGTCCTCCTTCAGTCTCCCGAGAACCAAGCAAAACAACCCCAGTCTGTTCGATCTCTCTTCACTATTAAAATACTGCATATGGGCAACAAGTCAAACGTCTCAAATGCATCCTCTGAAGTGCGTAGCCCATTTGACCAGACTGTCTGAATCCTCCTGAAATATGACAATATCCTCTTTATGATGTACCACCGACCAATTTGTGCACCCGATGCAGAACTATTAATCAATTCTATTATATGGAATAGAAGGAAAAAAAAGGAACTGAAGATTTTAAAAATCAGAAACAAAAGCTGGAATATTTGTCAAGACGCGTAATACAATTTGGCGAAAGCCAAATTAATTTTTAAGTATCCATGATGGAACTTTCAGATGATGAACTGCAAGATGAAATTACAAAGTAAATGCAAAATCCAATCTGGGCATTGAAATGCAGAAAGACATTGGAGTCCCAGTCCTGAAAGTGACAACACGAATAGATAAGATGAACAAGAAAGCTTATTGCAGGAGCTTTAACCAGTCTAAATCCTGATGTGGCAAACATTGTTCCAGCTGTGTGAAGCTCTGAGATAGGTGACATTTGGAGCACCGTGTTCGGTTCTAGAACTGATACGAAGGCTTTGGTGAGGGTGCAAAAGATGCTTGCTTGAATTGATATGCATGTGCAAGAAGGAAATGTTCGACAAACTTTGATTTTTTTTTCACTGGATTGTTGTAAATTCATGGCCGATCTGATCAAAGTATATAAAACTCTGAGAGTTATTGATTGAATCGATCGGTAGAGTGTCTTTTTCTTTCTCCCAGCATTAAAATGTCAAGTATTAGGGGTGTTAAGTTTTACTTGCGACTGAGAATATTTGAAAGAGTTAGACGAGGCATTTTTTATTTATTATCAGAAACTTGGCAGACAAATGAATGGGTCAATGTCGGCCCGGGAAAGTGTTCAATACATCACCATGTGCTTTGACCAACATCTGTGTCACGGGTTGCTGCCGTTCTTGAGTGAGTGTCAGCACAAATTGGAAGAATTGCACGACATTTCCGCTCTAACATCTTTCACCTTTCTCCACTCAAAGTCAAGTTCACTGCTTTTAGTGCCTCAATAATTTCTTCTGTATCCTTACCTCCAAACTCCTCACGCCAGGTTTTGTCATCACATGGGCTATATCTGCATACACTCACACAAGCACAGACAATTGCACTCACACTCTCACTCACACCCTTTGAATCAATTAATATCACGGAGAATGAGAGTCACATTCACTCACTGATAACACTGGCACTCACTCATTCACATTCAATCATAAACACACAAAGGCACTCATACTCAATGGTAAACAAAGAAAAAAAATAGAACAAAGACATTTTACAGCCCAGGGACAGGCGCTTCTTCCCAACAAGCTTGTGCTAACCCAAAGACACTTTCAAAACCTATCGCCCGATTCCTAAGGATCTGTACCTCTTTGCTCCCCACCTCCTCATACATCTGTCCAGATGCACCTTAAATAAATCTACCGTGCCTACTTCTACTACCCTCACTGGCAACGCGTTCCAGGCACCTACTGACCTCTGTGTAAAGTACTTTCTGCGTGTATCCCTTTTAGACGTTTCTCTTCTCACATTGAACACATGATCTCTCATCATTGAATCCTTCACCATGCGAAAGAGCTTGTCTCTATACATCCTGGCAATACCCATCATGATTTTGTAAACCTGAATCAGGACCCCCGCCCCCCCAGTCTCATTTTTTTCTCATGAAAATAATCCTAACCTGCTCAACCTCTCTTCATAGCTAGCACCTGCCATAAGAGGCATCACCCTCGTAAACCTTCACTGCACCCTCTCTAAATCATCCATGTCCTTTTGATAATGTGGCGACCAGAACTGCACAGAGTATTCTAAATGCGGCCGAAACAAAGTGTTGTACAATTTTATCGTAACCTGCCAGTTGTTATACTGAATAATACGTCCAAAAAAGGCAAGCAGACCATATGCCTTCTTGACTACACTATCTAGCGGTGCAGTCTCCTTCAGGGTACAATCGACTTGAACTCCCAGATCTCTCTGCTGATCAACCGTTCACAAGGCTCTTCCATTTACAATATAGCTCGCTCTAGAATTAGACCTTCCAAAATGCATCACCACATTTTGCCTGGATTGAACTCCATTTGCCATTTCTCAACCCAACTCTCCAGTCGACGTATCTTCTCCTGTATTCTTTGACAGTCTCCAATGCTTTCTGCTACTCCATCAATCTTTGTGTCATCTGCAAACTTACAGATCAGACCTACAATACCCTCTTCCAGATCGTTTATGGATATCACAAACAACAGAGGCATCAGCACCGATCCCTGCTCACTTTTCTCCATTTCGAGAAACTCCCTTTGACTATTATGTTCTGTCTCCTGTTGCTCAACCAGTTCTTTATCCACCTAGCTAGAACACCGTGCACACTGTGTGACTTCACATTCTCTGTTAGTTTACCATGGGGAACCTTATTCAAATGACTTACCATATTACATGTATATCATATCTATATCCCTTCTTTCATCTGTCAATTTGTTCACTTCCTCAAAGAACACTATTATGTTGGTAAAGCACGATCAGCCCCGCACAAAACCATGTTGCTTATCACTGATATTCCCATTACCTTCCAAGTATAAATAGATCATATCGCTCAAAACCTTCTGCAGCAACTGTCCCATCACTGACATCAGGCTCACTGGTCTGTGCTTACCTGGAATATCCCGACTACACTTCTTGAACGGGGGCCAGCATTAGCAACTCTCCAGTACTCCAGCACTTCACCTGTGTTTAAGAATGCGACAAAGATATCTGTCAGGGCCCCAGCTATTTCCTCTCTCATCTCTCTCAGGAACCTGGGATAGATCCCATCCGGTCCTGTGGATTTGTCCATCTTAAAATCCTTTAATCTACCCAACACATCCTCCCTCCTTTTGTCAACGTGATCCACAGGAAACAAACGTCTATGCCCAATCTCAACATTCATCATGTCCCTCTCCTTAGAGAACACTGATGCAAATTAATCATTGAGAATCTCACCCATTTTCTCAGGTTCGACACACAACCTCCTTTCCTTATCACTTAGTGGACCAACCATTTCTCCAGTTCCCTCTTGCTTCTTATACATGAATAAAAAGCCTTGAGACTCTCCTTAATTCTACGTGTTGAAATTATTTCATGACCCCTTTTAGCTCGCTTGATTCCTCCTTTAAGATTGGTCTTACTCTCCCAATATTCCTCCAAAGCCTGCTCTGCACTCAGCAGCCTGGACCTTACGTGCACTTCCGTTTTCCTCTTGGCTCGTCACACCACTTCTCTTGTTATCCACAGTTCACGAACTTTATCTTCCCTTTCCCATGTTTTCAAAGGGACATGCCTATCTCGTACTATCTTCAACCTATTTTGAAAGCCTCCCACATGTCAAATGTGGGCTTCTATCAAGTAGCTGCCCCCAATCCACATTTCCCAGCTTCTGCCCAATTTTGATATAATTGGCCTTGGCCCAGTGTATTACTTTTTCCTTTGGACCACTTTCATCTTTGTCTAAAACATACATAATTGCGGTCACTGTTCCCAAAGAAATCCCTCATGCTTCTTCTACCACTGGGCCAGACTCATTCCCCAACACTAGGTCCAATGTGGCACCTTCCCTAGTTGGACTATTGCCATACTGCTCCAGAAAACCTTCCTGGGTGCTCTTTCGAAATTCTGCCCCATTCAATTCTCTGACATTAAGTGTATCTCAGCCTATATTGGGAACATGAAATCTCCCATCACCACCACCCTTTTGCCTCTACATCTTTCCATAGCTTTTTGACCTATTTGTTCTTATACCTTACGCTCACAGCTGGGAGGCCTGCAGTACAGTCCCAACAATGTAACCGTACCCTTTTTATTTCAACTAACCAAAACAAAACAATGACCAAATATATACCATTTCTTTACCTTCCCGGGAGCCAGCTAGTCTCACGTCACTTCTGCTCTGTTTCCCACTGATCCAGAACAGGGAAAAAGGCCATGGGCTTTGAAGGTAATTATTTATTCTGTTCTTTTACCTTCTTGGCAACCTGCTGTTCTCAACATCGCACCTGCTTTGTCTCCAGGACAGGAAAAGCACACAACTACACTCACTGGCACTCAAAGAATCATGGATAATTATGCACACACATTCACTGATTGACGCACTCATTACCCGATTGTCCTCACACTCTTACTCACACGCACTCACTAATATACCCACATGTTCACAGAAAATTACACGTGCACTCTCATTTATTTTCTCACTGACACACACTCACATTCTCAAACACGAATAATTGTACACTCAATGTCTTTTTATTTCTTAGTGGACTTTAAGTGTTCACACAGATCCATTGTGTAAATGAACATGATTGATTGTAGAAACGAACATGAGTCTATTCAACGAATGAATGCTTTTGCTGACAATATACAAAGTGACATTGCGTGTGTACATTCGTGTGTGTATGTGTGTGTGAGAGAGAGAAATCTCTGTTTTCATGAGTCTGTGAGTATCTGTATGTCTGTATCCATGTACGAGTGTGTGCAAATGTATGCTTGTTTCTGTGTCTTTCTGCATGTGTCTGTCTATGTGAGTTTGCGTGTTTGTGTGCATGTGTATGTGTGTGCATTTGTGCACCTGTGCATACCTATAATTGTGCGTTTCTGCCTTTGTGATGTGTCCGTGTGACCGGCTGTGGCGACAATGGGGCACACTTTGTCCTAGATGGTAATTAGAAGGATAAAAGCAAGATGAATCAAAGGCTCAGCATCTCTCTCTCTCTCTTTCTCTTTCGGTCCGTCTTGTGTATAAAGCAATATAATGCCACCCTCTGCTGGCCGGCACATGCTATTGCACACTCTGGGTTTCATTCGAGAGAACATCAAATCTTGCACAGTTGTTTCCTTCATCAAAGACAGTCAATCCTCTCTACAGTCAAGGACAACGGGGGCGCATTTTGTTCTTTATCACAAAACACAAAGCTGTCATCTCCCTTAAGTCTATTGTATTTGAATTAAACATATAAACATAAAAGCATAGAAAATGCTTGCAACAGTAGGCCATTTGGCCTTTCCAACCTGCATTATCATTCAATATGATCACGCAATTTCAGTATCCCATTCTCACTTTCTTTCCATAGTCCTTGATCCCTTTAGCCACAAAGGCCACGTCCAGCTTTCTCAGTGTTTCTGAGCTTCATATTAATGAAGCAAAAGTAAGGAAGTTATGCTCTGCTTGTTTTACTGAGATGATGCCGGGAATCCTGTAAACAGCTTCTTCCATCATCCAGCCAAAGTCTCTAGCTCTGTTGTTCACTGTTTATTTATTCATTTTCATATCTCCAACTTAGTCATTATCATTTACAATTATGATTGCCAGTGGTGAAAAAGCAAAGGTAAAGATTCGAGATAGTGAGAGATTAAGTGGATGGAAACAACACATGGACAACAGCGTTTCCATACGAACAATCCTGGGCGCATTGTTGGCAACACGTGGCTTCTGCTATTCCTTGCATCTGCTTCCTGGACCTCCAGCGGTACACCTCAATCACTGAACAAATCGACCACCCAGTCCACCAGGAGAATGGATGCATTCACCATCAAATGGAAAACCTGGTCGTCTACGAGGATGGACCTTTCTGCCATCAACTTGATCACTCAGTCCTCCAGGACGAGTGGCTTAATCCCCTATATCGAGCATCCGTTCCTCCATTAGATGGGTGAAGCCCCAGCATATCGATCACCCATAACTCCAGAGGGTGTCTGATGACCTCATATTGATCACCCAGGCTTCCAGAAGGATTGATCAATCAAATGACGGCGCACACTCGAAGGAACGAATTACCATTCCTACTTCTACCTAGCTTGGTATTATATGATTTTAAATATTTAGAATTTAGAATTTAAAAAGCACGTGCCAGCACAATAACCCAACACAATTAAACACCATGTCAAAGATAGATATGAATAGATTTCATGCCCTAGGGCATCAACGGGTCGGAGTTGCTAGAATAAAAACAATATGAGGCCATTCGACCTTGATAGGGAGGGTATACGTTTGAGTCCATGCCAGCGCACTTGCTAACAGAGATTCTGAAATTCTGACTTGAGGGCGACATCGCCCTTCCAAATGAAATCGTTGACACCACAGTTGTCCACAGCCTCTAGCTGTTACTCCTTACTCCCCTTTCTCCTCCACCAATCCAGGGGAATGTAAAGGTCATGGAATGAGCCACTTTGTGACGAAAGCTCTTGAGCCTGGATCCAGCGAGGATGACGAAGGCGATAACATATGATCGTTGTGTCACGCTATTCCCCCAAACCCAGGTGGACCTGTGTGTTTTCTCACACGCCCTCTCATTTCCCTGTCACTTGTCAGACTGGGTAAATCCCCAGTGGATTGTAAAGTTTAAATACAGCATTGTGAAGGATCATGGGTTGAATGAATGTGACTGAATCCAGCTAATAAACTGACATCAACAGAGGGAAACAAAATGCCAACACAGTCATGGAATTATCACGGTTTTATTGATGAACTCCAAATTCTCTTTTATATCATCACTTACAGAAAGAACCCCAGTTCATCGAGGGAATGGGGTTGGTGGGAACATTTTCATTCGATGAACAGGTAAAGCATCTAGGATAACTAAATGACTGGAAAAGTTTTAAATCCTTTCTAATTGGGCATGAACCAGTCAAGCAACTGCATATAGAATTCCTCAAATTACTTCCCTGAAACAAAACGATCGAGACATCGCCCCCAACAGTTTATTAATTCATGCAGAGAAATGAATTATGCAATTAATCCAAAAACTAAAATGGTCTCGATATACGCTGTTTATTTCCACTTTTTCAGATGAATTGCAATCAAATATAGTTTGTACTGAAAAGAAAATATTCATCATTTTGGAAACAATAATGGATTTCTTCTCACAATATGAATCGCCTTAAGACACCACACATTCAAATGTAGTTTAACATTTACCTGAAATGAAGTAAACAAATGGTTTGAATCTTTTTGAGTTCAAGTCACCTGTGAGTCTATTAAAAGTACATGAACCTGTCAATCCCCAACTGAATCTCTCGCGCCAGGTATTCCGAGGAAAGACTAAGTCTACCTATACAATCTCAGACTAATGAAGGGGCACAGTTCAAAGGGGAGATTGAAGTGAGTCTCTATGTGCTCTGATGTGTGAAAAGGACAGTCTGGAATCGATTTCGAAAAGTAGCAGAGGAGTTGGCAGCGCGGGATCCCTCGGCTGATGTTTATTCTGCAACTAAAAACCTCAATAAACATATTGTACAGAAATATTGACCTTCTGAATTGTGGAGTTTACTGCTTTCATTATGGCTGCGCCTAATCCTCAATTACAGCAGAGAGGATATTTCTAAAAGTACAACATTGGCTCTGCACGATTTTGCACGTTGGATGGTCTTTTTTTGTTTGTTTGTTTCTTTCGCAATGGGGAAAAATATCCCATAATTTCTGCGACACGATAATATGCACTTTATCTTATTAATTCGAAAATTCCCATCACAAGCATCTTTCATTTCACAGATAAACAAGTAAACTGATAATAATTGTGATGATTGTCGACATTAAGTAGTGCATTTCACAATTGTACAGGATGCTAAGTACATCCCATTCTCGACTGTTCATCGGTGACAGTACAACTAGGAATAAAAGATAACTCATTTCAGTTTAATGCATTTACCATGAAGTTTTTCATCACACTTTCAGTGCGTGTCAGTACTGTCTGGACAGTGGTCCTTTGCTTAATCAGAAGGAAAATGATACATTGTCTGAGAAGGCCACAGAGGTACCGCTCGAAGATCAGCCATTGCATGTGAAGCCCTTGACTGAGACGACTCGAGCAACAATTGGCTCATTTCAGAGCTGCCAAGGTCAGTGGACAATGCCAGTATGGTTCACGAGGATTATGTGGCGAAGTCAGAGGATGTAAGATACTAACATTAAATCATACATCATGGAAGACGCCCTTCTGCCCATCGAGTCAGTACTGCCAAAAATATACTACTACCTCCAAAAGTCTCACGGTCCTCCACATAGCTTTGAATGTTATGACTGTTGATAATTCATACAAGAATGTTTTATAAGTCCTAAGGTCACCCACCTCAACTACCCTCCGATGCAGCGCATTGGAGACACGCAGCAAACTCTTGAGAATGTTTATTTTCTTCAATTCCCCTCTGAATTCCTGGTTTTCACAATTTTAACTTTGCCTTCCCATACACCCGCAACCCGTCTTGGTATTATCATAACATTTATTACAATGACGATGAACAACGATTATTAATTTTTTTTTGAAGTCAACTGGATTTTTTATTTCATTAGTTTTGATTTATTGTTATCGAATGTGCCTGTGGACAGTGAAATGTTTGTGATCTTGATAGTTGATGTCGAAATTCTGCAACGTTTGTAATTGATACTGGAGGGATTGCAATATCCTTTTTCCTCTCACATTTTGCAGGGGTTGTACTGGTGAGCTTATGTGTGTTGATGTTGAAGAAAAAGTCACAGGAGGTGCAAAAATAAAAACAAGTGGAACATGAATGCTGGAAAACAGAAACAAAACTAGAAATTGCCAGAAGCACTGAGCAGGTGTGACAGTATTTGTGGACAGTCTTCTGAATTAATGATGCTGGACCAGTGACACTTCTTCTGAGGAGATGCATGAACTTGGTGGGCCGTGTGTTGAATGCCACTTATTGGATGAAAGGTTTCACAATGAGTAATTAAATGATACAGAGAAATGACCGAGCTGGGTTTCAGAGGGAAATGGTAAAATTATGCACGTTGATCATTGGAGAAACGAGGAACTTTGGAGTAAGTTTCTTCCAATGACTGATTGGAACTATTTACCTGACTAACCAGTTGAACAGATAATCTTGGTTTTCGTGAGAAGGGCATCCATGAGTTACTGACATTTATGATATTCAAGTTAGTGAGGCTAATTCCCACTCGGGAATTGATATGAATGCAGTTCACCAGAACAACCACATCCAACCGACCACTGTTTGGACTGCACATGTAAACGTTCTGAGGCTCTGCCTTCCCTGTGAGCACCAAAAACTAAAACATTTAAAACGGCGAGACTTAAAAACCAACCGTCTATATTTTCCATCGACCCAGATGACAATCCATTGAAACAGTAGTCATGTTGATTTGTAATTGCACCATTGCGTGAAGTTCGGTTATTCAAAGAGCTGACAAAACGTAGTTTATGGTCAATATAATCGAATTACTGTTTTGTTTCAAAAGTAATACTTCATGACAATGAAATTAAGATAAAACTCCAGGAGTGCACCCCCTTCTCAGTGACGGTTTGTGGAGATAAGGCTCTGATCGCTTTGAATGTTGACCTTCGAATTTAAATGTGTACAATATTGGTCACAGAATGGAAAAGAATTAAGGCAGTGGGAATGCATAGAGATGGGCGTATCTGTCACTCAACTCGCCAAGTGAACAAAGACATCTTCCCGAATTTGTCAGTATGAAGTAGTCATCAGGATCACTGTCAGTTGTAGTTGTCCATCCTGAGATTGAGCATCTTCAGTCTCAACATCATCATCACTATCTCCATGAATTGGACCTTAGAAGAAAAGATGGTTAAACTGAAACAAATTTTAACACACAGAACCAAGAGCTGGAAAATGAGATTGGTGCTGGCAGATAAGATTAGAGCTGGGAAGAAGGATTAGAAGAGTTAAGTGGTTCAATGCAATTTAAACGTCATGGCATGAGCAGAGGTAATGCAAAGTAGGGATACATCCTCCAGAAATTAGAAGATTAAGAGTGATCTGGTCGATTTCTTCAAGACATTATAAGGATAATACGGTGTAGCTAAAGATAAACGACTTCAACTGGATGGAGAAAACTCAACCCAGTAGCAACTGCTGAGAATTGTTTCCAGACCATTCGGGAGAGATATTAATAACAACAAAATCCGAAACACTTTTGGAATTATATTCCACAAAAGGCAGATAATTTAAGGAAATTTTAATTTTACATCTCAGCTCGATTATTGTTTTGTTAATCAAAGATATTAAGCAATGTTGTTAAAAAGCAGGTCTATGATCTTATGTCAGAATTCAGTCGGGAATGATTTCGTTGAATGTTTCCGTATTATTCTTTTCTCGTTGGAGCTGAATTCTTTGAGGGTTGGGCATGATTGAAATGTATTAAGAACATAAAGCCATAAAACCACAACTAAATTATGAATTGCGACAGCCATAGGTGGGGCAGCAGGAAACTAATTTTACACTTTGGTGGAGAAATTAAATATTAAGGGTTATAGATTTAAAGAAAAATTGGATAAAGAAAGGAGGTGGAGAACTAAAGCACAAATGAAGACGAGTGTTTAAGCCAGAGGTTGGTGGGAATCTGGAACTAACTACCTTAAAGGATGGCAGAGGCTCAAACTCTCATAGCTCTAAAGAAGTATTACTCTTACATCAAGTTATCGAATTAAATGGAATATAAATAGGCCCTTCAGTCCAACGTGCCCGTGTTGAAGAGATATCCTTAAGTGATCTGATCCCATTTGCCAGCATTTGACCCATAACCTTCCAATCCTTTCCTATTGATGTACGCATCCCAATAGTGTGATGTCAAGCCACACAAGACTATGGGCCAAGTGATTTCAAATTGGATTAGAATAGTTAGGTCTTTGTTTTAGACAGGTACAGACTCGATGAGTTATGTCTCTATGATATGAAACCAACAAATTTCCTTTTCAATTATCAATGCTCATGAAGCAGCCACTGCTTTTCGTGTCGTTCTCAGAATTGTGAGCGTCAACATCTTCAAGTCTGGAAGAAAGAGTGAAATACATAATTGCATTGACAGAAAGTGAACACATTCTCACCCTAGTTACTGTTGGAGGTCAGGTCAGAATTTTCTGAAACCAGATTATTGCCACTCAGGTTGTAGCTGGTGTAGTATTCGAAGTGATTGAGTGAGTCAATGGAAGCAGCAATTCCTGAAATCAAACATGAAGAGTTAATGTCAAGTTAAATCTTCTAGTGAAGCCATAATTCTCTGGAGTTATCTTGAGGCGAAATTTCTTCAGCCAGAGGGTGATGAATCTGTGCAACCCATTGAAACAGAAGGCTATGGAGACCAAGATGTCTTCATGGTAGAATGAGCGAGGTTCTTAATTGGCAAGGGGAAAAGAGCTTAAAGCGAAAAGGCAGGAGAAAGTGACTAAAGAAACTCAGTCATGAACGAATCGCAGAGCAGTGTCGATGATCCAAGTGAACAGATTCTGATCCCCTAACTCGTCGATTTATGGAATATGGTTTAACTTTTTTGTTCCTAATTCGAGTTTGAAAATGCAAACTATTATTCTTTCATCGTAACTTTGGCAATAACTAGAATATTGTCAATGGAACCTCTTATGGGAAAACATTCAATACACAGATTGTGTTGGTTCAATGGAAAATGAAATGCCAAATCACATCGATGAAAGATGGGAGCAACCTTTTGCTCTCACATCGAACATACACTTGCACATGCAGTACATTTAATGTTTGAATTCGTAGTCTCTATCAGTAGTTGAGAGTACATGATGAAGAAATTTAAATGGGTTCAGTTTCCCCAGTAACTTCCTTCACTGTGTCTGATTAAAGTGGCATTAGTCCTATCACACAAAACACATTTCGTGAGTTTATTAAAAGTCATTTACATGCTTCTGATCATTGTTATGTGACATTCTTTGAAAATGATTTCATTTTATTTCCAGTGCGAAAAATCAGTCAATTATTTCCATTGTGAGTTTGTGATGTTCCTTCCCAGTTTTATTGATATGAATTGTCAGATCCACACCTCCTGTCATTACCTTAATTCTGATTTCTTTTGTTCCCCATTACCATGCTCAATAGTCAATTGCTCTTTGGAATTCTTGCACTCTTGGTTGACAGGGATCATTATTTTAGATACATATCCATGTATCTGCTGCATCAAAACTATCAGCCAAGTGACATTATAGAAGCCAAACATCCCTTATTATTCTTGCGAACAGGTATTAGAACCATTGTAGCCACACTGGACAATAGGTCTTCTGTCTGCACTGTTTACACCTTTGTAATTGCTCATATTTGCCTGCAAATTAATTCTTCTATTTCTCTTCCATGGCAAAGTCATGACAAAGATTATATTATTGTAAAGTCAAATAGCGAATGGATTTATTGTTGAGATATTTGAAGGAATCGGAGTGAAACCATATTGAATTTTTTAGTGTTTCCAAACAAATGCCAGAAATAATCTTTCAAGAATGAAGGACAGTGGAAATTATTAAATGCAACTCTTCCTCTTACTAAACACAAACTGAGATTCGTTCACTGACAGCATCCTTCACACGAGCACACTGATTTGACAAGGAATCACATTCAGCCAGTTCATTGATCATTGAAATTGAAGGAAAGCTATACTTATCCAGTAACAAATCACTACGAATTCGGAAATACATGCCTCGTCCATGTTTCTGATCTGTCTTCTTGTTAAGTGGAATATTCTCAATTTCTTCATAACTTCCTTGGTAAAACTCAACAATTGAGCCTCTTCCCCTTGTGTTAAGATTGACTAAAGGAAAGACAGACTGATCAGACTGTTAGGTAGCTCAATAGCTAGGCAAAAGTGAGGACTGCAGATGCTGATAGCTAGCTAGGTAGATAGATATTTAGATAGATAGATAGATAGATAGATAGATAGATAGATAGATAGATAGATAGATAGATAGATAGATAGATAGATAGATAGATAGATAGATAGATAGATAGATAGATAGATAGATAGATAGATAGATAGATAGATAGATAGATAGATAGATAGATAGATAGATAAAACAAATACCAGAAGTATTTGCACAGATCTTTGTGGAAAACAACTGTCACTGACCTGCAGACAGGAAAACATAAACATTGTTCTGCAGCATTCCTTTATCCTCAAAGTTCCATTCAATTCTGCACCAAATGTTCCATACCAACATGGATTCCTTAGTGCTTCGTTTTCTGGACGAATCTACCATCGGTAACTTTATCAAGTAATTTAACCTTGACTGTGATGTAATATAATCATGACCTTTAATGAAGCAGTTTCCTGTCAGGTTTGACATCCCAATTGAATCATCTTACAGTTATTTGGGTCAAACTCTATCTGCTATTTCTCTGCCCAACATTCCAATTGCTCAATATTTTGCTGTATCCTTTGACGCACTTACTCACTACCCACAATTTTCGTGTTTTCTGAAAACGTACTAATCAGATCACTTAAATAAATTTTACGAACAATAAGGTTGACAATAATGATCTTTGTGGAAAACGATTTGTCATAAAGCTCCTGTCAGAAAAACAGCTCCAAAGTTTGACTCTTTCTTTTCTCGCCAAGCTAATTTTCGATTTATCTTACAAATTCACAACCATGGATCCCATGTGGTTTTATCAACAAGGCATACTGAGCTTATTCGTTGCTTTAGTAAAGTCTTTGTAGGCAACAATATCTACTCACTACCCTCCTCAAACATCCTCATCACTTCCTCGAAAATCTAAATCAATTTTGTGAGTCACGACATCCCCAAATCAACCCATGACTCCTATCATTGATATGCATTTTCTTTCCCAACTGTGAGTAAATCCTGCCCGTAAAAATCTTCTAAAAGCAGTCACCTACCACGGATGAAAGACGCAGCTACATGTAATTCCCTGAATTGACGCAGTTGTTCTTTTTAACCAAACATAACACATTGGCTATTCTCCAGTGCCATGTGTCCTCACCGTGACGAAAGAGATAAAAGGATCTCTGACAAAGCCTTAGAAATCACCCCAGCCACCAACCCCTTCAATATCCTCGAAACAAATATTTTTCAACACACCTGAAAACTCCTCCCTCCTAACATTGGCATGGCCCAGAATAACAACACGCTCCTCTCTAAAATTACCATCATCCATCTTGTTCTCCTTTGTGAATACTGATGCGAGATATCCAATAACGACCTGACTCCCTTCCGCTTGCTTTCGTCATAAATTCCCTCCTTTCTCCTTGAGTCTGTTCACAACGAACTCTTGTTCTTAATGCAACAATAAGTTGACTTAATGCGACCTGCCAAGAACATTTATGATCTCTTTCAGCCCTCCTGATTCATCTGTTAATATGAATATTGCTTCCTTTAGATCCCTCAAGGGTCTTGTTCAATTTCAGTTATCTAAACACGTGTTTCCTTTCCTAGTTCTGACGAAACTTCCGATATCGCTTGTCATTTGCAATTTGTAAATCTTGCCATCCTGAACTGTCACCCTCACAGGAATATGTCGATGCAGATACTGTAACAAAATTGAAAAGACATTTGGACAGTTATATGACTAGGACTGGTTCAGAGGGATAGGCTCCGATTCAGACATGTGGGGCTGGTTGAGTTTGGGAGTAGATCAAAGAGCCTGTTCCCGTGATGTACGACGCCATGTTTCAATGTCGATCCCAAATTCTGATCAATTGACCTTTAAATGACTGAAAAACAGGCTTCTCCTCAAAAACGTCGACGATATTTAATTTCACCAAAGACTGTCTCCTTCTTCCTGAGGACGATGATCAGTTATTTTGTTTTGCTGACGCGAAGAGACAGGTTGTTATCATTGCACGAAGCCATCTCTCTCCTTCCTGCTTTCCGTCTCATCGTTGTGTGATATCTGGGTCTCTAATGGTGCTGTCTTCAGTGAACTTGTCGATGTTGTCCAGGTGAAATTTGGCCACACGGTCGTGAGTGCACAGGGTGGAGTGTAGGAGGCTCAGTACGCATCCTTGTGGGGCACCGCTGCTGAGGACGATGGCGGAGGAGGTGTTGTTGCCTGTGTTTACGGATTGCAGTCTGTGGATCACAAAACTAAGGATCCAGTTGCAGAGGGCGGTGCCAAAACCTGGGTGCAGAGTGGTGGGGGTGGTGGTGGTTGGGAGCCGTGGCCTAGTTTTTCGGAGTTTGCTTGGGAGTTAATTGTTAAGGGCAGAGCTACAGTCGATGAGCAGGAGCCTGATGTAGGTTTCCTTAATGTCGAGACAGTTTCAGGGATGAATGTTGGGTCAAAGAAATGGCGACTGCTGTGGACCTGTTTTGCTGCCAGGCAAATTGCAGGACATGGAGGCAGGCAGGAAGGTGGAGGTGACATGGGTCCTGACCAACCTCTCGAAACACGTCATGATTATGGAGGTCCGATCCAGCGGGCAGGAGTCGCTGAGGCACGTTGCATTTGTTTTCTGAGGTACCAGGATATCGGCAGCTCTTCTTGAAAATGTTGGGGTCTTCAGATTTTAGCAAGGAGAGGATGCCAGGAACTCCGTCTGAGCCAGTCACTTTCCTTGGGTTTACTCCAAAAGATGTGGGCGGCACGGTGGCACAGTGGTTAGCACTGTTGCCTCACAGCGCCAGAGACCCGAGTTCAATTCCCGCCTCAGGCGACTGACTGTGTGGAGTTTGCACGTTCTCCCTGTGTCTGCGTGGGTTTCCTCCCGCAGTCCAAACATGTGCAGGTCAGGTGAATTGGCCATGCTAAATTGCCCGTAATGTTAGATAAGGGGTAAATGTAGAGGTATGGGTGGGTTGCGCTTCGACGGGTCGGTGTGCACTTGTTGGGCCGAAGGCCTGTTTCCACACTATAATGTAATGTCATGAAGCCAGTCTGACGTCTAAAAGCGTGACTGAGGAAACAGCTGCATCCAGGGCAGTCGGGGCTGGAATTCGACTCAAAATGAGCATCCAAAACTTTGGGCGCATCAGAGTGAGATGTGTTTCTGTCTGCTACTGTGTTCTGCCCAATTTTATCTACTGTCATGTCGCACAGGTCTTGCCACAAATGGCTTGTGTCCATGTGGACAATCTGGGCCCCTACCTCAGTCCAGTGCTACCTCTGGCATCTTTGTTCGTCTTGCAGAGGTCATATCTTCAGTTTTCCTATCAGGGCTCATGTCGTCGGACGTGAATGCCGCATTGAGAAAGTGAGGATCGAAGACGCTGGAGTGTCAGAGTCCACACGTGTGGCGCTGGAAAAGCACAGCTCGTCAAACAGCATCTGAGGACCAAAACATAGACATACCCGGCCATAAGCCTTTCGTCAGGAATGTAGAAGGTGGTGGAAAGGGGGTAAATGATAAATACACATACGGTTGTAGAGGTGAGGTGAAGGCAGCTGGGTGGGAATTCGTTAGGTGCAGGTGGGGGTTGACGGGGAAAGGTCAGAACAGACGCTGCAGCAGATAGGTTGGGAGGAAGATGGACAGTTCGGACAATTCAAGTGGGCAGTGCTGAGGCAGATGCCAAGGAAGGAAACATGCCTAGCCTTGAGTAGGAAGTGGATTCTCCGGTTCTTCCAAGTAGTATTATTGGGAACAGTCCTCGATGAAATTGTTCATGATGGTGATGATGTTGTCATCTCAGTTATCCATTGAGTTCTTAAATATGGCTGTAGTCTACCGATTCGAACTTGTTCTGGGGGGCGTTCTTCTGCTGTCTCAGACCAATACTATACTACTTTCTGTGATGGGTTCTCTCGTTCCAGCTTCAGCTGGTGAGGTGGGAGGAGGACACAGTGCCTTGATCTGCTTTTCCAAATTGTGGATGGGCTATAGAGCGGAAGGCTTCGTCGCTGCTTAAGTAGCAGTGGTCAAGTGTGTTCGGTCCTTTGATGGGGCAGCAGACACGTTGGTATTCGTTGGTGACAGCCTCTTGAGTTTGGCCTGTTTGAAATCGCCTGGCACAATAAGTTCGTGTGGAGTTTTGTTTCTGGAGTGCTGGTAGTGGGGTAAATTTCATCCAGGGCATTGTCTATCTCTCCCTGGGATGCTACGAAGACTGTTGTCAGAATGGTGGAGGAGAACCTGCGCAGCTAGTTGTAAGGATGGCAGTTCACGGTGAGATATTCTGGCTCTGGTGAGCAGTAACTCGGCAGGATAATCGCATCTGAGCACCAGGATGTGTTGGTTAGGAGGCAGATCCCTTCACCTTACGCAAGATTTTGTGCTCTTCCATGTAGTGCATGGAGAAGCTATCAGCCTGCAGGGTGCAGTCAGGTACTGCAGGAGACAGGCATTTCTCTATAAAACAGAACAGTCTTACAGCTCCCACTGGAAAGTAAGTCACGGCTGAGTTCTTCTGCTTTGTTTCCTACTGCTTGGACATCAACTCGGAGCATGCCAGGGGAGGGTGAAGCACTTGAAACCATGTTATTTCAGTCACACCAGCCCGTCCTACTCTTTTCTGGGAGTGTTCATACATGTAGGCAGTCCCCAGTGTGTCGGTGATGCGAATCTGCTGTTTCAGAAGATAAGGGAATCGGGTCAGATATTCCCGGTGATGATGAGGAGAAAGGTCGGAGTTCAGTCCAGGGCTGGTTTCGCCACCTCACAATCAATTCAATGCTGAGGCTGGGTCGGGTCACCGTGGGATCGGATGGCTGTCGGGTCAGATTTGCAGTCTCAGATCCGGGCTCCCTGGTGGGATCTGTTGAAAGCTGATACTTTCACTAAGGGAGTGGGATTCCAGCATCAGTCATACCTGGATCTGAAATTCCGTAGAATCTTGTTATGGGCCAGGCCAAAACCCTCAAAATATTTCAAAAATTTACCACAGGCCCTAACTTCACCAGTTGTTTCAAACAGGTGTAGAGTGGATATTCCAGGAGTGATGCAGCTGACCGAACCACTCAGTTTTAAATAAAACAAAATATATTTACACACTAACAAAAGAAAACCAATTTAGAATAACATAAATATTTCAAAAGACAACCGACACCAAAACACAACTTAACAAAGAACTGTACAGATTTCAAGCAACATCCGAGATAGACACCCCATGACAAAAAGTTAAATTAAAACATAAGTTCTTACAGGAGAAAGATGTGAGGGGTGGGGAATCATTATGGAGCTATTTCTTTCGATCCCCAGCTAAAACTAAAAGAAAAATGGAAGAAAAATCTTAACTGGGAGAACTGACAACTCTCTTTTCATTGTTGGAGTGTTCCAAGATAAAGATAAAAGCCTCTTCAAGTAGATCTTTCCAGACGTATCAGAACGTCTGGAAAATAAAACAAGGACAACAAAACCTTGAAAAAGAGCAGCATCTTCACAATCTTTAGATATGAAAGGAGATGTAGAAGAACATTATTGGTGGGTTCTAACTCCGAGTAATTTATTATAGCGAATTGTAATTTAGTTTATCTTCTGAAAGGTCATTACGATAAAAGAACTGAATATGTTCTAATTGAACGACACAAATTTATCCTGGTCACGTGTGTAATTTCATCTTTGTTTCTTTGTTTTCCATTCCTCACAGTTAGCGCCCTGACGATTATGATACTATCCTGCATGAAATGTGGTCTCTCCAAAAGTGTCACTCGTTACCTGGCGGCTATGGTAATGGCCGACCAACTGGTGGCGATCCTTGATCTGAGATTGAGACATATTTCGATGTTTTAACGTCAGCAGTTCACTTCCGTTCGCAAAACTCCCGGGTGCAATAGCCAAGCTGTCCTGCTTTGTGCAGCCACTGACTTCTGTCTGGCTCATGGTCAGCTTCACTTTTGATCGAATTGTGGCTAGTTGTTGCCAGAAGCTGAAAATTAAACATTGCCATGAGAAACGGCGGCTGTGGTTCTGGGAACAATGTCTTTGCTGAACTCTTTAAAGAATTTTTTTACTGGTACTTTATGTTAATTGGCGGGTATTGGATGCAGAACGACTCCTGGTTATTTTCATCAGGGTGCACGTGACCAATTCTCCAGCTTAGGAGGCATTCGAGTTAGTCCACAACATTCTGAACCCCTGCATCCCGTTCGTGCTAACTTTACTGCTCAATGTTTTCATTGTAAGGCACATTGCAATGGCCAGCGGAGCTCACCATCAATCAACTGGTGGTTATCCATGACCTGATATTGAGACACATTCCAACTGTGTGTCTGGGAGACAGACAAAGGCAGACCGAAACTGATCTGGACAGCCTGCGACAGAGAAAGCCACAGAGAGACAGGGAGAGAGAGAGAGACAGAGAGACATGGGGTAAGACACAGACAGACAGAGAGACAGAAAGAGACTGAAATCGAGACAGAAATACAGAGGGGGGATGACGGGGAAGAGGGGCTGAGACAGAAAAACAAAGCGGAATGGGGGCAGTAATTGAGAGACATAAATCGAGATACAGGAAAGTTAGGTTCAGACTGAGCGAACGAGAAGAGGTGATGGCTTAGTGGTTTTATTGCAAGGTTATAAATCCATAAAGTCAGCTAATGTTATGGGACGGAATTAAAATCTCACCATGGTCGATGGAGGAATTGAAATTCCATAAATAATCTGGACGTCAGTGTCTAATGACGATCCTAAAACCTTTGTCGGTTATATGGTTCATTAATACCCTTGCCATCCTCAACTGGTATGACCAACATTTGACTTCAGGCACATAGAAATGTGGTTGACTGTTATCTGGTCTCAGGGTAATTATGGATAAACAAAACATGCTCATGCTCACGTAATTAGTGGCTCCCTTACATAGTGAATTACCCTTTATTTAAAATAAATGTCAGAGAAGCAAGAATGTTGTCACAGAAAATTTGAAATATCAGAGTGAAATGGAAAAGTTAAGGAAACAAGATGTGAGAGAGGTAGGATGAGAGGGACATGGAGAGGGAGAGAGAACGACATAAAGAGAGAGAAAGAGCGCGGGAGAAATATGTGGAGAGATAAATACCAAGGCAGGATGACAAAGAAAGAACCAAAGGGAGATAGAAAGAGAGACTGAAGGAGCTGTATTGAGAATGAAGCAGAGGTAGAGAAGGTCAGAGAAAAAAGCAGGGCAACGAGACAGAAAGAAAGAGACGGAGCAGAAACGTTACCATAAAGAGAATGCTTAAAAGCAGATTTGACGTGGCGTGATGGGAGCAGGGAAGCAGTTCAGAGAGATGGAAGGCATCAGCGAGATGATCCAAATGATGGGAAAATAGGATGTATTAGATCCAAGTTCTGAGGAAGGGTCACTCGACCCAAAACATATCCTCTGATTTCTCTACACAGATGCAATCAGACCTGCTAAGCTTTTCCAACAATCTATATTTTTATATCTGATTTTACAGCATCTGCACTTCTTTCAGTTTTTTTTAATAAGTCAGATCCCATTGTGAGCGCTGGATTGACATTCTGCTTCGTGATCAGTTCGTGAATGCAAGAGGTTATAAATATATTTTGAACAAAAAAACACCAGAAGAGGGGAGATAGACACGGACAGAGAAAAGTGGATAGAGAGAGAGAGAGGGAGTGAGAGGGGTGGAGGAGAGAGGGAGACATAAAGAAGGCTCCATGTCTCTCACGTTCACTTGCACTCTCTCATGCTCTCCCTCTTTCTGTCCTTCCTGTATTTAAAATGGTACAGTGGCACCCTCTGCTGGCTTCCCCAAGCTACTGCATTGCTGATGGCAGAGAGGGAAATCCCTCAGAGCATCAGTCAGATGCGCACACACACATACACACACTCACACACACACACACACACACACACACACGCACACACACGCACACACATATGCACACACACGCACACACACACACACACATACATACACATACGCACACTATTCTGGCGTGGAGAGGATTCCAATTGTACTGAGAGTTCCCTCAGAGTGAAGAATGCTGGGATACAGAAATGTACTTGATCCCTCTGCAACATATGTGGAAACGATTTGTATTTGGACAGTATTCTTGAGATTATACAAAAGGCATAGCGTACTTCCATTGCAACTGTATTCAGGCACCTCCGATTGAAAATTGTTTGTCAGGAAACATGGAGAATTTTATTGGGATTTCTGCAAATTGTAAAGTTTTGTGAAGTACTCTTTCAGACTCTAAGTGAGAAAAGTATTCAAAAGTGGAGGCGGTGAGACCAGCGTTGTTCATCTCCTGCTTAGGGCAACATCGATCAGATAAAAGTGCTGTCTGTTTCCAAAGGCATAACTTAATGAAATAAACAAACGTTTAACCTGAGAGATTCACAGGCTTTGGTGCTTTCCCACAAACAAACCTCTTGTTTGTGTAGTGACGTGGTCATGGCTTTGCAGGGCGATATTTCATTGCTTAAAACACGGGAGTGGCAGTGGAGGTGAAGAAAAGGTGGACAGAAAGGCAGTGAGAGACAGAGCCTTGGTTCCATTACCTTTTTTATTAACTTGCCTCCAGGACAAAGTCTGTCTCTCTTTGTCTCCATCAATACTTGCCCCTCAAAATATTGCTTCCCAAACCCTTATCCCCAAGAATTACCACCCCCATTCATACCCTTCAAACTTTTCTGCCCCTCTCAATTTGTGCTCCTCCAAAATATTGTTACACCCTCATATTTTCACCTACAAACTTTTGCCTGCTTCTCAATTTTGGCGTCCAGCCCTAGATTTGAATCCTGCTAAAAGTTTCGCGCCGGCAAACAAGTCCCTCCCTTCCCCACCTTCCCAAGACCGTCGTGATTTGACACTAAACTGGATACTACAAATGCACCCTGTTCAATCGGCAGTGATGAATTCACCGAAAAATCAGATTCTGGGTTTCTTTTCCGCATATTTAGAGAGCGGTGTCAAACAGTGTGGCTCTGAGATATCACAGCAAGTCAGGCAACATCTGAGGACCAGGAGAGTCGACGTTTCAGGCATAATCCCTAGCACACCTAAAAATAAACGATCAACCTGGTGTAGTGATCAAACCTGACTGCTTTCATGACAACAGTGTGGACACCAAGTGACAGACAGTGCTACGCAATACTACAGACAACTCATCCATTAAAAAATTCCAAAACATAAAACGTCCCTTCAGCTCGCCAAGACAAACTTAACACATTACAACTTTCCAAACCTGAAGCAATTTGGCTCTACCTGGTCTGTATCCCTCCATTTTCTGCTTATTCCTATATTAAGATTTATCTTAAAGATTGCTATTATTTCCGCCACCAACAACTACTCTGGCAGAGATATCACACCTCAACTATTCCCTCAACTACTGCATTCCAGAAAAGCACCAGCCTCTGGGTAATGAATATTTTCCTCAAATCCACTCTGAACTCATGTGTATCTCTGTTAAAATTTGTGCCGCATTCTATTGACTCCTTGGTCAGGATAATAATGATGAGCAATGATTATCAATCAAATTCAAAATCACCTACAATTTCATTTGTGACTTTGATCAGTGATATCTTAGTATTGCAATGTTTGGGAACTGCAAGTGTAGGAATTGAAATACACTATCATACTCCATATTTCGCAGAGATTTAGCTGACGAGTTTACATGTAGTGAAGATAAAGATGGAAAAGTGTTAAGGGAGAAGCAAAACGCTAAAGCAGCTGCGGATTCTGGAAATCAGGATCAAAAGCAGAAATTGCAGCACAACCCAGCTGGACTGTCAGCATCTATAGGAGAGCAAACAGAGTCGTCGCAAAAGTTCCAGAGATACTTCATGGTTGGCAGTGTGATGAGTGGCACATTATGGATGATGGTTCAGACAACAGGTAATTAATGGCTCACAGAAATGACCTCAGTGTAGATGAGGAAAGAAACTAAACATGGAAGCTGATCACTGATGAATGGAAGGAACATTGAAGTAAGGTTCTACCAATGGCTAATTGAACGTTTTGAATTGAATAAATGGCAGGTTGGGAAGTCTGAATTTTAGTCGCAAGGGCACCCATAGCTTTTATGATGTTCAAATCAGAGAGAATCATTCTTCCTAGAATTCCCCATAAAAGTATCAAACGCACCATTCCTTGTGTTTTGCAAAAAATGGTCCTCATGGTTTAACATTCCAGTGCACACCTGGAATGACAACATTGAAAACATCAAATACATAAGACCCGCTTGCATATTTTCTGTCCAGCTAGATGGTGATTCATTAAAACAGAAGTTTTTGAGACATGCAACCTTACGATTTGGGTGAAGTTAGGATCGTATATTCAAACAGCTGACAAAACGCAGTGTCGAGTCAATATCTTCGTATTTCATTTTTAAAAATCATTTTTCATTGCCTTGAAATGAAGACCCCTCTCCAGTAATCGAAGCTTTCACAATGACAATTTGCGTAGATAACGTTATGATAGCATTGAATGTTGTTCTTAAATTTACAGCAGGTGTAACATCAATCAAAAAATTGAATGGAACCAAGACAGTGTGAACATGCAAAGTGTTAGTTAATGAGCAATTATCTGTAATTCAACTCACCATGTACACAAAGACCATCGCCAGTAGTTGTCAGTGTGAGGGGTTCATCAGAATCACTGTCTAGTTGTAAATGGTCATCCTGAGATTCAACGTCTTCTGTCTCAACATGGTCATAATCAAGCAGTGGACCTTTGAGGGAAAGGTGATTATCACTGACACAAATTGTAGCACACAACACTGAGAGTTGGAAAAGGAGGTTCGTTCTGGAAAAAGGAACTTAACAGTGGAAAACTAGATTCGTGTTTGAATGTAAAATTTGTTCTGTAAAGAGACATTCGATGAGTTTGATTCTTCAGTGTACTTCAGGAGTCACAGTATGAGAAAAGACTATGAAATTTAAGACGTCTTCTTCTAGAAATTAGAAGGTAAAGAGTGATCTGACTAAAATATTAAAGATATGTACAGAATGAGACATGATAGTTAACGATTAACCACTTCAATTATGAAACCATTCTAGGATCTAGGGGAATATTCAGAGAATTGACGCCAGACCCTTCAGGAGAGATGTATCAATGAATAAAAGCTACAGTTGATATCAGATCAGTTGTTAATTTTAAATCTGTGGTACATTATTATTAATGAAAGTTATTAAGAAATGTGGGCCAAACGCGGGTGTTTGGATGTAGGGCACCCAGCAGCCAGGAGGAATCTCATTGAATGCAGGAACATGCCCTCAGGGATGAATGGCCGACTGCTGTTTCTGCGCTACTTTCTTTTTCAATGGACTTCAGGACTTTGCGGGGGTGAATGTGAATGAGAAGCATTATGAAATTACGATGAACAGATGTGGATAGCAAGAAATGAACTTTACTCTATGCTGGCAATATTAAGGAAGGGGGGTCATATATATCGCGGAAGGTGGACTAAGGTTAGAGCAAGAAAAATGAAAGAGCCAGTGAGGGAAATGAGTTGAACGGAGACTAGTGTGAATCTAGAACTACATGCCTCTCAAGTTGGTAAAGGCACAAACACTCGTAGCACTTAAGAACTATTTACTTGTACATAAAGTCATAGAATTAAAAGCATGGACACAGATCCATCAGTCCAACGTGTCCGAGCTGAGCAGACATCCAAAAAACGACTGGCCCCATTTGCCATAATTAACCCTACGAACCTCCAATCCCTTCCTATTCATGCACCCATTCAGATAAAGTGATGCCAAGCCATACAAGACTACGGGAAAAGTGCAGGTAAATGGGATGAGAATACTAGATGAGTGTTTTTTTTTTCACACGGACGTATTCAATGCACCATTTCTCTATAACTCAAAACAAGCAATTTTCATTTTCACTGGCAATGCTCATGAAACAGCCATTGGTGACGGTGTCATTCTACATCACTGTGAACATCGACATCTTCAGCTTTGGATAGCGGATAGATTGAAAGACAAGTGTGAACTGACAGATTATGAACACATACGCACCTGGACAACTGTTGGAGTTCATCGCAGGATATTCTGATTCCAAATTACTATCACTCAAGTTGTGGCTAATGTCGTATTCGATGTGATTGAGTGAGTCAATGGAAGTGGATATTGCTAAAAACAAAAATCAAGAATTAATGTACAATTCAATCTCCTCGTGAAGGCACACCGCTCTGGAACTGAACTGAGCTGATTTTTTGTGGCCAGAGGGTGAAACCTATTGATACAGAGGTCTGTCGTGGACAAGTGATTGAGTGTCTTTAAGACAGAGATAGGCAGGTTCTTAATGAGTAAGGGAATAAAAGCCACCAGGAACAAGGCAAGACATTGCATTTGAGAAGCTTATTGGCCATGGTTGAAAGCAGAGCAGACTGAATGGTTCAAACGATTTACTTCTAATCATATATCTCTCAGTCTTATAAACTCTGATTTTATATGTAATAGACTTAGGAGGAGCGTTAAAATAGAACACATTATTATTTTATCATCTTTGTAGCAATAGACAGAAGACTGTCAATGGAACATATTATGTGAAATCAATCAAACACAAATTTCGTTACTTTAAGGTAAAGGGAAATGCAAAATCACTGTGATCAGAAATGAGAAATAAACATTAGTTTTCACATCGAACAAACTTTCACACACAGAGTACGTTTGATGATTTAATTTCTAATCTCTGTCATTTGTTCACTATATATGAAAAAGTAAATTGACCGCCTTCGGTTCCCCTCGCCACTTCTTTCAGTGTTGTCTGATTTGTCATGAAATGTTATTAATTCTATGACGTAATTCACATTTCTTGAGTATATTAAATGTCTTTTAAATACTTCTGATTATTGTTGTGCGATATACTTGAGAATGCTTTCATTTAATTTTATTTTCAGTGGTGTTCTGAGATAGAAATATTAGTTAATCATTTCAATTCTGATCATGTAAAATTCTTCCCATTTTTATCTTAACCATTCATATGTCAAGATCAAAATTCCCCATTGTTGCCTTTATTCTATTTTCCATCTGATGTTTCGCATTCCCAATCCCAGGTTTAGAAGGCAATCCTCCCCAGTGGCCTGCTTCCAATGTTGGTCAACATGAAACATGACAATCCTTATGCTACATATCTAAGTATCCGCTGTTCTGACATTATCAGTCAAGAGAAGTTATGAAAGTAAAACAGCTCGCTTTATTATTATTCTTTGGCAAAAGTTATTAGAACGAATTGAGACACGATGGAACAAAGAACTGTTTGCACGTACATTCCTGTAACTGTTTGCATAGCAATTCCTCAGTTTCACTTGCACTATTAGGTGCTGCATAACCAACATTCGTGACAAAGATTTTAAAATTATAAACTCAGTCAGTGAATGGATTTATTGTTCAGATTTCTGAAGGAATCAGAGTGCAACCAGAATCGAATTGGAAAGGGTGGTTCGGTTCGTGTGTGCAAAAATGTCAGAAATAATCCGTCAGGAATGAAGGACAGTGAGACTTGTCAAAACTACGTCTCATTCAACACCGACTAAAATTCATTCGCAATGATAACTTCCTTCAAACGAGTGCACTTCTTGGATAACTAGATGTGATCATTCAGTTCACTGATCATTGAAAAGTAGAGATTGAAACAAACCCATCCTTGTGCAATCGTGACTGACTATGCAGTAAAAAATACATATCTGGTCCATGTTTCTAATCCTTTTCTTACCAGGTGGAGTATTATCAATTTCTTCATAAATTACTTGGTATAACCCAACATTTGAGCCTCCAGTACCAGTGTGAAGGTCTGCTGAAGGAAGGATAGACATGTCAGTATTTGTCCCTGAACACGCACAGCAACACGATGTGGACCAGAGAAGCTACATATGTGAGAAGCAGTTGGAGTTAATGCAGAGCTAGAGAAGAGAATCTTGGCACAACATGGACTGACGACTGATACTCATTGTTTTGAATATACAGAGGAAAATGCTGCATGTTGCAATGTGCATGGCCAGTTCTGTTCGCATTTTACAAAGTTTATTCAAGACAGTTCTCTGCTCGCAATCTTGCATGTGAAGCAAAAACACTGACTACAGAACTTAAAATTTCCCAATTTAATGAACATGGAGAAGACGTTGATAATTTATAGACGATTTTAAAAAAAAATGTGGTTGACCATGAAGAGGTCACGAATCAATGTTCCAGATAAACTTAACAAAAACAAAAGGACCATGATTAGATAATGGTACTTTTGTTAGAACTTAGATGCTGTAATCAGACACGTGTATGGTTATTGTAATTAATTGGACACAAAAATATGCGAGAATGAAATAAGGTCCACTGTATTAACTTTGGTTAATACAAACTAAGTGCAAATTCTGTAAACTAGAATTAAGAAAGCATACAAAAATCTGCGAACTAATGTATTTTGTTAGTCGTGTGAATTGTTCTGGCCATCAACTGGAAAATTACTCTAAGGTAAATGCTTTGAATCTACTGAACAAAAAAATGAACAGGTTTCCTCTCATCAGTCACGGGCACCCAGTTGTTGGATATCTGAATAACCTGTAAAGATGCACTTAATATTTACACTGACCTTGGGTTCTGATACAGCGCTCAGGAAGTGTTGAACCCTAAAACTAACTGATGAATAAAAACACTGGGCAAACGTCTCAACGAAACTTCAAGACACAATGCAACTATCGATAACTTGTTCTGGAGTATCATGTACATGTAAACTGAGAGACAAGCGTGATTCAGTCTTCACATTTATTCTTAATTGATAATGATTTGGGGTAACTCCGCGCTAACGTTCAATTCCGTTTCTTTGTATTGATGTTCACAAACTTAATAAATATTTGATGAGATTTGTATCGTATTTTAACTCTTATACACATTGTTGAAGTATTTTATTTTTATCACCTTTTCAAAGGGTAAAGACTCTTGAAGAAAGCAACTAGCCAGAGAAGGCCTCACAATAGTCGCCACCGAGGCCAAGAGTTGGACAAGTGCAATAACAACATACAATCCCACATCATATCCGTTATCAGCGTTATCTCAGTCGGTAGGCGTGAGGCTCACCTTTCATTTGTATTTTTTTCTGCATTATCACCAGCAGTGCGATCAATTCACAGACTAACAGGATTCCCAAGGTTAGGCAGACAACGCCAGATACGGAAATGGATTGTTTTTCCTGCCCTTAAAGGAGAGATTTCAGAGAAATTCAGCGTAGATACGAGCTGCGTGTATAATTATAAAGAATTCGAGAATAAGACAACACTGATATAAGCTTCATAATCGTGAAAAAAACAACAGCATCAATTTCACAAGTCATAAATGTGACACTATCACAAATATTACTAATAGTATCAATCATAAATACCCGCTGCTGGAGGTGAAGGGAAAGTCGCCAACAACTCGGATTCTGTTAAAGAAAGTTTACAAATATTCGTGAACGTGAAACTTAATTTAGTAAGTCGAAATGATGTAACTAATTTGCAGCATGAATGACCACTGGTCGGCACCAGTCAACATCGTACTTACCAGAGCAGAAAACACTGGCAATTTCCTTGTGATTACATGTGCTTTGCCCTGGTGCTGCGGAGAGACAGTCGGAAAGAAAGGATTCACTTCCCTTGCACTTCACATCATTCTGCCAAATAACACCTTTACCCTGGGAGATAGCGGGCCCTCCTCGGGCCAGTCGAGCGAAGCCACATCCCAGCTGTCGACATACGACATTGGCATCAGTTATATCCCAAGAATCACCACAAAACGTGCCCCAGCGTTTATTGCACATCATCTCCACTTTCCCGGAACAGTTGCTGCCTCCTCCGTCCAGGCGCACAGTGAGTTGCGAATCTGTAGTGTAAAACTGACAAATATTGAAAAAAGTGCAAAGCAGACACATCATTCCGAGATTTGACACACTCATTAAGAGGACGCACCTGACTGTTGAGGGCAAGGATTTGAATTGAGGGGCTGCTCCTTCTTCACATTACGCTCTGTTAAGAAGAGAAACGTGCTAACTATTGGAAATCAGTGTTTGAAATGACACCCAAATATTGAGATTTGCCGTGTTACCTGAACAAATGACCCCTATATTTGCCCAGTTTTGAGAGCTGCATTGACCCCAGGGATCCGTCTGACATTGCTGAACGGCTGTTTTGTGTGACAGACACTCCATCCCATCGAGCCACGTAGGTCCTTTTCCTGCTCCGAATGATTGACTGTCATAATCAATGAACAGAAGGTCACCACAGTCGAAGTGTTTACATATCACTTCAACACTTTGTCCATACAGATTTTCTGAACATACTGTTCCCCAAGTCCCATTGTAGAACACTTCCACTCTCCCTTCACAGCGATGTTTTCCATTCACCAGCCTCATCTCCTTGTGCTCTGTTCATAGAATAACAGATATCCAGATTGAGACATTGGTTATGTCTTCGATACATAACTGTGACTGTCCTCTGATGTGCAACGCAAGTGTCAGGGATGAGTACGATTTACAATTTATCTTATAAAACGATGGGAAGCCGTTACTGAAATAGCAAGCAGAAGGAAGAGAAAATCTGCAGCGTGCATGGAGTTTAAGCAAACATTTAACAAGATCCGAATAGCATCGTGAAGTTATTGAGTAAGAAAAAGAGTAGAGAAAAACTGACGGCAAACAGAAAGTCTGAGTCCAAAAGAGAACAGCAGATATGCAGAAGAGTGGAAGTGTTCATCCACTCGAACTCGTAATGATGTAATAGCAGTTTGAAATTGCGAGCAACAATTTTAATTTGGTTACCCCGAGGCACTAGCAAGCATTCTGATTGACAAAACGTTAAGGACTTGCAGTACAGAAAGATAGCTCAGACGTCGAGTAAGTACATCGTTTTCACTGGACAACATTGGTGCCCAATGGGTGGTACAATTTTAACTAAGTTACGTGTAATGTGGGGAAATCTGGCAGAAAGTGCCATGAGATTATATGGTCATTAGAAACAAAGCATCAAAACTGTTACAGATTCCCGACGGGATCGAGCTGATATGCTGAAAAGAATCACATTTCTCGTCATTGGCGTCCAAATGTAGAGATAATACATTAGAGTTTGCTATAAGCAAAGCATTTTGCAGAATATTTATTTTAACCAAAGTTGTGACAATGGACCATCAATGACGTGTTTGACCATTAGCTCGGCATGTATCAGATATTGATGTGTTTTCATGGAAATACTATTTATTCCAGACAAAATAATATCTCGGATTGCTATATGCAACATAAACATGACATCGACCGCTGTGTTCAATTTCTGCCTCTGCTCTACATACTCCCCAGTTCACTACACAAACGTTCGTTTGAATCCTCAAACATAGCATTGTAGGAGAAGAGCAACACTGAGAGTGTCCTCACCTGAGCATAAAATTCTCACATCCTCCTTATGAGAACAATCGTCTTGGTGACCAAGTGGTGCTGAAGGACATTCCCAGAGAAATGATTCATTTCCAGAACACTTCACATCTTTCAACCAAACTGGGCCTGATCCCAGTCCGAAGGAGAAATGAGATGTCATATTCAGCGCATTTCCACAACCTAGTTGCTGACAAACTACTTCAGCGTCTCTCACATCCCAGGAGTCATCACACACTGAGCCCCATGCTCCTTTGTAGTAAATTTCCAGTCGACCAGCGCAACGGGTTCCTCCATCTGTCACCCTTAACTGCATGTGTTCTGTCACACAAAAACACAGACGACAATACCTTCAAATGTATAGATTCAGGTCAGAAAGAGTTATACATTGTCGTTTGAGATGTGAATAAAATAATGAAACAGAACACCTGACAACATTGATGAATTAAATGACTAATTTTAGCAAGAATGCGAAGAAATGAAATGTTACAAAAGATAATTGCGATATGAATATCTGAATACACTTCTTGGCCCATTGACTGTCATTTTACTGCAACCATAATATCAGCTACGTCCGATTAAAAGCCTGTCTCATATTTCCTTTAATTCTACATTTATAACTGAGACGTACAGTAGAATAATACATTTCAAAACATAAACAAGGGCGACACCACTCCATTCTTCACGTGGTGCAGATCAACAGCAATCCCACTGACTTGTCCAAAACATCGCCAAATGTTGGCTGTTCGAGATGAAACAAGGCGAGACTATGCAACAATTTACCACGGCCAATCCACCCGAACCTGCACATCCCTGGGCACTATGGGCAATTTAGCATGGCCAGTCCACCCTAACCTGCACCTCCCTCGGTACTATGGGTAATTTAGCACGGCCAATCCACCCTAACCTGCACATACCTGGCCACTCTGGGTAACTTAGCACAGCCAATCACTCTAACCTGTACATCGCAATTTAACAGGGCCAATGCACCATAACCTGCATATCGTTGGGCACCACGGGAAAATTCAGTGGTTTAGAGATTTCAGAGAGAAACCTCGAAGCTGTGGTCTTGGGAAATCGTATCACAAGCTCCATCGGTAACCCTAAATGTATATCAGGAATTTAATAATAGACACGTGAAGTGTGACATATTTGACAACAGTGGTCGGATTTTTTTTTAGAAATGTTAACTGGGAGGAAATGTAGGGCTGTGTGTACATAGCAGATGAGTAATCAGACATAGACACAGATAGGTCATGGAGAGAAGAGCTATGAATGACCTCAAGTTGTCAGTTGGTAGCATGAGGGAAGGCAGTGGGAGGGCAATGGATTGGTGTCTCAGCTGTCTATCAGTTGAATTAAGGGTAGGTTTGCAAATGATAAGATAGTACAAATAGTGGACCTTAGAGATGGCGTGACACGAAACTGACATTCAGGTCAAATTCTTGGGTTTTGGGCAGTATGATTCAACTTTCGATTTTTTGCAGGGTAGGACATAATGATATCAAGATGGACATGGTTGTGATGGAAAATAGACACATGTCCATCGTTGCCTGGAATTTCCAACATTTGGGTTCAGCTAGCTTGTATTCAGCGTAGTGAATTCCTTATTCCTTATGTATCTGTGTCAGTTTTACTTTTGGGATCATGAAATCCTTATAGCTTTCGTTTTGCAAACAATCTCACTTGCTTATACCCATCCAAGTGGCCCACATCTGCTTTCACCGAAGTGCTAAATAATAGTTCTGAGTGACATCAAGAACAAGTATTCCACACAACAGATCGCTTTATATTTGCCAGCAGTTGTTTTTTGCTGTGAAGTGTCTACTCACCTGAACAGAGGACACCAACATCACTGCTGTCACAGACCGATGTATTCAGTGAGCTGGAGATTCTGCAGTCCTGGAGCTGCGGTTCTTGTCCGTGACACTGGACACCATACACCCTCCCACGTTGAGCACTCGACTCATACTTCGACGTGTTATACGTTTCAAAGGCATAACCGCATCCCAGCTGTCTGCAGACAACGTGAGCATTATTCAAGTCCCACAGGGTGTCTTGCACTCGGCCCCAGCTTCCATTGTAGTAAACCTCAAGTCTGCCATCGCATCTGCTTCCACCATTAACTAGTCTTGGTGACGAATTCTCGTCTGCAACACGATATTTATTGAGAACAACAAATACATTAAAGAGAGAAATTTGAGACTCTAAGCAAAACTTATGAGCTTAATTCGCATTAGAAATGGATTATCCAACAGTTTTTCAGCAAGTTTTATTTTTGTCATCACCTTTCGTTTCCAACCATTTGGGAAAGATGTGGATCAATAAAGCCTGTTAATCTTGAACAATGAGGAAATGAAATGGCCTGTGTAGGGCTCACAATGGCTATTTGCAAGTGATCGTTCCAAACTCAGAAGCAGGAAGTCTATTTGCTTCCTGCAGATTCCCAATACACCATGTTCAATTAGATGAATTTTACCACTGTTGAAAAGTGGTGTTGGAAAAGCAAAGCAGGCCAGACAGCATGCGAGGAGCACGAGAGTCGACGTTTCTGACATGAGCCATTCATCAGGAATGTGCAAGGGTCAAGGGGGCTGCCATATAAGTTTGGGGTTGGGTGCGATTGGGAGAGCAGATAGCTGGGAAGACAACAGTTGAGTGCAGGTAAATAAATTGTAATAGGTCGGTGTGGAGGGAGGGGCAAGTAGGTAGGAAGAAAAAGTGGAACGTAACACAAGTCAAGGCAGAAGTGCCAGGTTGGAGGTTGGATCTGAGATGAGGTGGAGAGGGGAGGTTTGGAAATTGGTGACGTTGATGTAGATGCCGTGTGATTTTAGGGTACCAAGGTGGAATATGAGGCGTTCTTCCTCCAACTGGCGTGTTACATTGATTTAGCAGTAGAGGAGACCTCGGACTTGCATGTACCAGACGGAATGGGAGGTGAATTAAAAGTGGTTGGCCAAAGTGGGGTGGGATTCTTTGATGCGTGTGTCACAGTGATGATCTCTGAACCACTTTGTGAATTGACTATCTGTCTCCCCAGTGTGGAGGAGACCAGATCAAGAAAAATGGACACAGTCAATGAGCTGAACGGGTATGCAGGAAAGTCTCTGCTGTATTTGCAATTATCCTTTAGGTTCTTGGAGGTGTAAGAACTGCATCTGTTGTGGTCTCCTATGCATGAGGAAGACAGAACCCCAAATCACAGAGCAGTTCAGGGTACATCTATGGGACTCACACACCAAGCAACTCCACCGTGCTGTGGCCAAACATTTTTATTCATCCTTTCAATCTCCCAAGGGCATGCAGTTCTGAGTCCCCTTCACCGCCAAATCAAAGCCACCTGGCAACTGGAAGGGGAATATTTCCTCTTCTGCCTCAAGATCCTAGAACCACACTGCGACTTCAACTATTTCCACAACTTCCCTCCACCGACCTTTCAACTTGGCACTGCCCAATTCATCTGTGCATCTTCATTCCCAATGATCTGTTCCACCCTCCCCACGGAACTACCACAATAACCTCCCACCTGCATCCACCTACTGCCTTCCAATCTACCTTCCACCAGCCACAATCCCTTTACCCTCCACAATTCTGATGAAGGGCTTCTGCCCGAAATCTAACTCTTTTGCTTCTGGAATATTGTTTGACCTGCTGTGCTTGTCCACCATGACACTTTTCGACTCTGACTCTCCAGCATCTGCAGTCCTCACTGTCTATTATTTTTAGTCACAGGAAACATGTGTCAGAATACCAAACAATGCTCTCAATTTCTTTGTTTGTCATCTCTGTTCTAATGTTGCAAACTATCCCCAACATGCAACCAATATATCCGAGGATTTAATGCCAATAAGGATTAAATCACCGCCTCAGAAGCACTAACAGAATGTTCTCGCAGAACCCAGTGAGTCTGGAAATATCGTTCAAGACAGAGAGATTTGACGTTTGAAGAATTAACCAGATACATGCAGAGATGAAAATGATTAATTTTCATCTCTTATGTTGTTCATGAAATGTTCACAAACTTGGAAACAAACCGGATCTAACGCAAATTAACTTTGGAAAAGTCAGCTTTCAGATCTCAGAACACCGTTGTGTTAAATCAAGCATTGCACCTTGATTAATAAAACGACAGAATTTGATGGTGCAGAAAGAATGTGACTGTCCTCCATTCCAGAATGGCAGCTGGTGAAGTTCAAACTCATTGAATAACCTCAAACTGAAATTGCATCTGAATAACGGTGACACTGAAACCAGCAGCAATTCTACTAATAACTCATCTGGTCAATTATTTTCCTTCCGGAATGACATCTGCCAGACTTACCAGACAAACCCGAACAGATGACATTGGCCACTTTTCCGTGGGAACAGTTAAAACGTCCACTGCGTGAAACTGCACAGTCCCACAATCGTCTCTCGTTTCCACGACATTTGTACTTTTCCTTCCACGTTTGTCCAGCTCCCCTCCCAAATCGATCATCTCTGGGTACCGACTTTACAGACCCACACTGAAGGTGCTCACAGACCACACTGGCGACTTGTGAATCAAAGTAAATACCACACAGAGATCCCCACTGCTCTCCATGCAGGACCTCCACTCGCCCAGAGCATCTGTTCACCCCACCAACCAATCGGGGTCCATGGTTTCCTGTGTTTGAGTAAATAAAGAAACAACTGTTTGCAAATCACCTTTGTTGCAGGTATTGGTGCAAGATGCAAAAGACAAAATGAATAGTTTATTAAACATTGCTGGTCAATATCCAGTCATTACAGATATAATTTCTTCAAAACACTTGCTTTTACTTCATGAACCTGTTGGAACACTCACAACGAAAGAATCTTCCCAAAATAGTGATTGCAATGCATTATGCAGCGTCCTGGAGAATGTAAGTAATGAGGATGTATAGATGCATTTGTAACACTCTATGGTAAAGTCGCATCTGTGCTGCATTTGGCCATGAATGCTTGCGCAGTTAACTGGCTTTGGGGGTGATGCAGGGAAGGCTAGGTCACTACATTCTGGATGATCATATGGCTGCACTCTTATTACAGACAGAAGACTGATAGTAATTTAACACGTTGGTCAACACTAGTCAGTCGAGAGGCGAGCTTAAAGGAGCACGGCATTCAAGGCAACTTGAGACTGCAGGTAATTAACCAACGATGTTGGCATCACCTTGTAGAACAACGCAGCCGTTCAGCCAATGAAGTTAACCAATGCCCGTCAGGGATTCTGCAGTACAATATGACTAGAATGAGAGACGTCATCCATATTCACTTTTCACCTTTTGAACAAGAGTGCTGAGACAGAAGGACTTCGGTATTCAAGAGTTGAGCTCGTTGAAGGTGATAGAATACTTGGCAGAGTACTCACCGATATAGGTTAAGCTTAAATTTATAAATAGAGCTCATTAGTGCAGAGGCAGAGACGTTATGAAAGTTGTTATCCAGTTGTCCTCAGGCCGATAGCAAAGCGCTGTGTTTGATTAGGTGCATCACATAATTCACAGAGGGTGTCATAGTACTTGAGGAGGTGCAGACGAGCGATACACGAATAGAAATACGAGTAGGCTTCTGTCTTCGACACGTTTCTACTGGGCTGACAACTGTTGGCTTTGAACAATAGAATTCGTGCAGATAGTGGTGTAAAAGAATATGACTTGCTTGAACACTAACCTATTGTTAGAAGAGTACTGTACTGGGCAAAAATGCTAAGGTTTAGGGCAAGAGGTGTGGCATGCCTTGGAATGATACTAAATCGGACAACTGATAATATGAGCACGAATGTAAAATGCACAGTGATATTTGGGTAATGTAAATTCAATCCAACGTGAATGGCCAGGAAACGAAGAGAATCACCTTTCGACGCCATATTAGAATCAGAAAGCGATCGTGGAACAACAAACATGATGATACAGGCCAGACAATAAGTTATTGTGAGCTACAAAGTCTTGCTTGAAACATTTGTTGGAAAGAGTGATGTTCAATAATTCCAAAGAGTTTGGAAATGTTGTTTAAAAATATGATCGGTGTACAAAAAGATAAAAATGAAAAAAAAAGGTTGACTTGGCTTAAAGTTAATTGTCCGATATTCACTGCAATGTATCAATATTAACTCATGGTTGCTGTTATCGTAATGGTCGCCTTTCAGAAATTCTAGACAATAAAAGGTGTTGAGAGCAGACAGTTTACAAACATGAATAAATCTATTTTCCAAAACAAGCAGAAACACTTTGAAACATGTTAGCTTCCAGTAATTGCGTGCATATGTTGCACTTAGTTGTAAATTGAAAAGATTGGTTTAAATTTGATAGTGTTAGAGCAATGCCACAAATACCAGAGCCATCACTTTCATAAACACTAAAGTGAAATTGATATGTCTTTCTCCATTAAGTCTATACTCACCGGAACATGTCAGAGTGACATTGTTATGTTCACTGCAATCATGGTGAGTGTCTGAAGACCAAAGGCACCTCCCTAGTTGAGTCTCATTGCCCGTACACTTAATGACCTTAGTACCGGCATGCACAGTACTGTCTCTAGAGTGAGCAGAGCTTGAAACAGATACGGCCACTCCACAATGAAGCTGTGCACAGACCACGTTAGAGTTTTTTAAATCCCAGTCAAGACCACACACTGTTTTCCAGGTGTCTCCGAACTGATTCTCCAGTCTGCCAAAGCACTTGGATTTTTCAGGTACTAACATGACTTGCTCTGAAAAGAAAATCACTGCATCGTTACAAATTATAATAGCAATAATAGACATTATTGACTGATGAATATCATCTGAATACTGAAAGATTCGTGTGAGGAACATTCCCTTACTTTTGTGGGTCTGGTGCACCGTCGACGTGGAGTCATCAAGTCATAGTAACGTACAGCATGGAAACAGACCCTTTCGTCCAAAACATCCATGCCGACTACATATCCTAAACTCATCTAGCTCTATTTGCAAGCAATTGACCCATATCCAATTAAACCCTTAGTATTCACATGCCCATTCAGATGCCTTTTAAATATCATAATTGTTCCAGCTTCCATCACTTCCACTGGCAGATCATTCCATACACGTACCACCCTCTACGTGAAATCGTCCCCAGACTGATGACCCTCAGCTGGTCATACAGAAAGCGGCATTCCGCCTGAAGATAAGTTATGCAGTGATTTTGTCAGTCAACACAATGTCGAATTTGATAATTCATTAGGTTGTATGTGTGATCATTTCAGGAGTGCAGCTCTCTCAATTTGGCTTCAAATACCATCGCAATGGACGCGTGCCCTGCCCATTCACTGGAGTGCAAACAGTAACAGGCATTCACGTCTCCCATGACATTCAAATATTCAACACGTTATACAATGACACGGAATAAATTGGGGATTCTATTATTTTGATATTAATAAGTATTGGACAGTTGTCGTTCTGTTATCATATCTCTTTCTAGTTTCACACAGTACTTAGTTGTGATGCAACTTGGAGAAAGGGCAGCAGATTTCTACCTGAACAGATGACACTGGCATCATTAGAGTGTGGTTTTTTGTAGTGACGCCATTTTTCAGATGGACAGTCACGCAGAGCGCGTTCAGTCCCACTGCAGTGAACATTTCCACTCATAATGGGTCCAGATCCTGGTCCAAAATGAGAAAAACGTGGGGCAGAGACTGCAGTCCCACAGTCCAGATCCCGACATACAACAGCAGCATCCAACAGGTCCCAGTTAGTATCATACAAAGTCCCCCACAGTCCTTTGTAAAGAATTCCCACTCTGCCGGCGCAAGGACTGTTGCCATTCTCAAGTCTCAGCTTCACCCACTCTGGAAAATACAGAAATAACAACGAAGGTTCACAATATAGAAACAGGACAACTCCCATCAAAGCCGACATTCCCTGTTCACCATGCAATGGGAGTGAGAGGATACTACAAATGCACTCGGCCACAATATGACTCAGAAACCCTATTGGATATGGTGAAAGAGGACGGGCTTTCTGTTTAACTGACACCCACTCACAAAGAGCAAGCGTTTACATAGAAACTATTAACTGAATGGACTAGCATAAGAAGATTATTGATTTAATCGTCGTTGGGATGTGAGCATCGCCATCTGGACAACATTTGTCACCCGTCACTACTTGCCCTGTTGAAAGGATGAGAGTGAACTGCCTTCTTTAACTTCTGCCATGCATGTGCCAAAGGTAGACCCCCAATTACTATTCAGGTGGAAATTCCAGCATTATCAGCCTCACTGAAGGGATGGCTGATATTTTTCCAAGTGACGATGGTGAGGGGCTCAGAGGGGAACTTGTAGGGTGTGTTGTTCCAATGTACCTGCTTCCCCTTGCCCTTCTAGAAATAAGTGGCCATGAGTTTGGAAAGTTCACTCTGAGGAGCTTCGGTGAGTGTATGTAGTACATCTTGTGGATGGTCCACAGTGCTGCGACTGAACGTCGGTGGTGGAGGAGGGGATGTTTGTGGATTTCTGCTAATCAATCGGTAGCTGCTTTGTTCCTCGATACTGTCGAGCTTCTCGAGTGTTGTTCGAGCTTGACCCATGCTGACAAGCGGTCATAAAATACTTTTACTTCAGGAAGGCTGAGAGGAAAGAGACCAGTAATGATCTGTTATCCATCGTGCTCAGCGCTGACAGGTGAGAAATCACACAGGAGCCGCCATGGGACGATTTGAAAATGAAATGGTGCTTTTGTCTTTCACAGCCAGAAATGTTGCACGATGCATGGATATGTGAGAAGGAGGTCAGCAATCACCCATATGTGAAATCATTTAAATATGTTATCCAGAACAGTACATTGTGTGGAACTGATCCTTCAACACTCTCCCCAATCATTGTTTCTCGATCTACCAACAACACTGTGATTGGGATCTGATCCTTCACACAATCCTTTCCAGAAATCCTCACTCATTGTTTCGCTATCTGACAGCAATGGTGTGTAGTTGATGACTCTCACAGTCTCTTTTCAGAGATTGCGAGGATGAGACCTTTAGAAAGAACACATCCTCCTTCAGTTGTGGCAGTTGGCTAGTTAAAACATTAACATTAATGCATAGAGGCAATTGTTACAGCAGTATTTTTGAATGGGCACACCACAATATGGAGATTCCACTCCTTCCGAAACTAACATGAAATTAAGTGTCTTATTAACTTGCGTGTAGACAAGACTGTCTGAAATAGAGAGAGAGGAAATGATGATGTGTCAGGAATCAATGCAACACTTGGAAGTAAATTCAACTGTTTCAAAAAAACTGAGGTACGAAACCAAGGCACAGTCCAAAGATGAGCAGGTTAGGTGATTTGGCCATGCTAAATTGTCCATAGTGCTAGGTGCAAGAGGGAGATGGGTCTAGGTGGGCTACTCTTCGGAGGATTGGTGTGGACTGATTGGGCCAAAGAGCCTGTTTTCGCACTGTAGGCAATCTAATCTAATCTAATTGGAGTTACTTTGAGAAATAAAATGTTATCTGGAAATGTGAAATCCTAATTTCATGCGATACTTACAGATCAGCAAATGTAATATCTGGAGTGAAAACACATCCGAATATTCGTTTTCCAAATTTAACTGGCATTTTTCACACAGACAGGGGCACTGTCAATGCAATGCACTGGGACATTTGGTGAGCCTCTTTGATAATCATCTGTTGGCAGTTTGAAGATTTCACAAAATTACTGATTGCTCCGCTCGCTGCTTTACTGGTGACTTATTCAACGTTGTTTTGACTTCCATATAGAGCATTAATACTTCCCTGAGCTAAAGTATGTCATCCCTATTAAAACATTTCAAGTGTTTACGATTTTTCCTCGATCATCAATACTGAAAACAAGAAACAGCTAACGGTGATCAGTTAGCAACTAAACCCGGCAGATATCACACTTTGCAGATGCTGCATTTTTCAATTTCAGCATTAGGTTTTCTGCTGCCTCGGTGTTAATATGACAACAGCGTCTCAAGTGTCAGTCATCAACAATGTCCAGCAACAATTCTCTATTTCCTTAAATCCCGGACTTATGTTATTACCGTTGATCAAAAGAAACTGTTTAATACATAACTGCCGACCAACAATTCTGGAGTTCAAAACAAACGAACGAGCACATTCGGGCCAAGATTCCTATGCTACCTCTTTGAACAAACTGCTTAATTAATTCAATTTCCTTTCCTTGTTGCTATCGAATTCTCTCTCTGAGCATTTAATACACACGTCAACTACATTGGGGAGAGGAAGATTATGAAGCCGTATTGTTTACGGATTCAGGTGTTTGCTAAGCTCGCCCTGTTAATGATGTTCATTCATAAGATGTGGTATTCTTCTCCCAAGTTGGTGCAGGAATCGAAACGTGTTTCCATTTAAACAAAGTTAATTTTCTCGCGTTGTATGATAAATATAGATGAGTTTAATATCCTGTGAATTCTTTCTAATACAACTATTCTATAATCTGTAAACCTCGAATTGCTTGCTTTCAGTCTTTGAATCATTTTATTCCCACGGTCGTGCATTAAGCCAAGACAGACCGTCAAATAGATGTGCTCAAACGTGGTCACTCAGCGTTGGCTGTGAATTATTCATCCCTGCTTTCCAGATTCCTTTGTAACCTGCATTCACCCACCTCATGCCCAATAATTTCTTTTTAATAGAAATTACTTGCCAGTGACAAATGAACAACAAAAATCTGCAAATATGTCTTGCCAGCTGGCGTGCACACTGGGGTATTGTCTTTTGTTATCGAAATAGAATTTCATCCTTTCCCCTTTCTCAGCCTGTACTCCTTCCGACTTACATAAACTATCCATTATATCGCCTGTTCTCTCACATATACTGCCGAATAATTACTATGTTCGTGAGACTTTAAAGCTATTACTTTGTCCACAGTTACAGTTCCGCCAAGATCATTGAACTGATAGGAACTATGTTGATTTAGTGGAAGAAAAGCGATAACAACCACCTTAGGTATTGTCTAAATGAGATTTGCAATCCACGCTATTGATTTCATGTGATACACTTGACTTTTGACCTTCTTTTCTAAATGGACCAGTTTGGAAAACAACAAATCATGGCAGACCAGTGGCAACATTTGGAAAACTGTAACTGAAGGGAGCACTGTTACAATCTAACACTAAATTAGCAATATTACTTGCAACTCTAGCCTGGATACTGTCATGAATTAACTCTGGTCGTTTGGAATATATATGTCCATTTGAAATACTTTTCAAACATTGACTGTGTCAGATGATATTTCTATTTCAACAATGTAGAGGACATCATTTTCAATGTTGATGAGGTGAGACGCGAGATTCTAGCTCAATCGTTGTAAAGAGTAAGATGGTCCATTCTATCTGAACACTTCATGACCTGAAATATTGCAAAGTACACAACGAACAAAAATAGTTTTCAAAGGGTGCTAAGTCGGAGTTAATTCATGTCGTTATCAAATCTGGTGGCTTGTTTTGTAGCTTCGTTGCGGTTCCATTTCCACCAATTAATATGTCTATTTCTGTCAGATTTGTGCACTTGTCAGGTTAGAATCTCTGAGAGTTTTTAATGATTTGCGGAATTTGAAATTAACAATGTTTCTCGGAAAGGTATAAGCAATAAGGAGAGACTAGAAAAACACAGGTTGTTTTCTGTGGAGCTGCGGGGGCTGAGGGGAAACTTGTTCGAAGTCAATAAAATCACACCATGCACTTATATTGTTAATGGTCACAATCTCTCTTTTTTTTTCCAGAGTTGAAATGTCTAATACGAGGGGGCTTGAATCTAAGGTGCAAGGGGGTAAGTTCAATGGAGGTGTGAGGCGTAAGCTTTTTTTAACACAGGAAGTGGTAGGATTCTGGAATTGCCAGGGGTAGTGGGGTCGCAAAGTACAATCGTGGCATTTAAGAGACTTTTAGCTAAGCACTAAATCTACGAGGATTGGAGGGATGTGGACTAAGAGCAGGCAGAAATGATTAGTTTAATTTTGCGTCATGTTTGGCACAACATTGTGGGGCGATGGGCCCGTTCCTGTGCTGTAGAATTCTATGGTCTGTGTTCTAAGGTTCAGAGGCTTCACACAAAAACCTTTTCTTTCAATTGTTCGGACCAACCTCCTTTTCTATGCGAATTTATTCCTGCATTTGTCCCCAGTCAGGTCTCCTACCATCTGTACCAGAAATGTTTCCAATTAAATTGCATCCAACGACTTCATGATTCCTCTCTTGAGTCGTTAGTTCCTAAAGTATAAAAGCCCTTCAGAAAACTAGAGTAAAATAAATGAAACAGCAGGCTAAAAGGAAAATAAGATTGGCATTCTGAAACAAATACAGAGAAATGTGGAGAAACACAGCAGGATGAGCAGCATATTGGAGAGAGAAACTGTTAACTTCGGGAGTCTGATACGACTCTATTCTCTTTTCTTCATTTCTGAAGAATAGTCATACTGGACTTGCAATGGTTTATCTCTTCACACTTGCACCAGATCTTTTGAGTTTCTCCCACACTCTATGTTTCTGTAAAAAAAAACCCTGTATCCCCACAATACAAGGTTTATGTTAATATATATAAATCAAACTCCTTTGTTCATACAACATTTTATGAAACAGTTCACTGCGTAATCAAATTCCTAGGACGTGAAACGTAGTCCTCAATCAAGTGTAAGTCTGTTTTTTTTTTATTTTGCGTCTTTTGCCACATTCCTGACATAGAATGGAGACCGACTGAAATTCCGAGGAGCTGCTATTATTTCTATTATTATATATATATATATATATATATATATATATATATATACTATTATAGATATAAAATCTAGGTATTGTCAATATCAATCCTTCTAGCAGGTTTGGATGTAAATTGATCGATCAAATCTGCACGTGTTAATAACATTCGAATATTTCATCCTCATAAGGCTGAGGTAACCCCTGCAACATGTTTAATGAAAGGAAGACACAGGATTGTGATTCTGGCACATAATTATTTAACACGTACGGAACTATCGCAGATTAATGCAAGGAAGATTTCCTCATGGGAAATTCCCATCGATTGTAAGCATTTTAACTGTTGTTACCAGTGATTAATTAAAGCGACCAGGCGCAAGTATTCAATGGGGAGAGTCTGAATAAATTTATGGAACAAAAAGCTGACCTATAAGTGCACCTCCAACAGATGGGTGAAGGAGCAAGAAACCTTCAAATCTCATTGAATATTACACGACATTGACTGAATAGGAGTAAAATTTGAAAAGAACTTTTGAAGAAAAAGCAAGATATCGAAACACACTGTGGACATACTACACTGTGGAATTTGCTTGAATCTGCAATGGGATTTTTGTTTTTATATTTCGCTACAAGTGGAGAATAAACACAGGATATCCCTGTAAATTCATTTCTGATTCGCAAAACATTCTCACTCTCAACAATACCCAAGCCACGTCTCTGCCAGAATATTTGCTGGTTCTCTCGCTGCATTTAACAGCAGCATACTTTCAGAAGCTTGATTGCACCTGGCCAAACGAGTCAGCTTGATTTCCTTGCCGTATATTAGCATAAAGCATTTACAACCAATATTCAGCCGCAGAACTGGCAATACCCACGTGAACTCCAGCAACTCAGCAAACATCTTCCACACAAACGAACAAAACTGCACCCACGGCACCTACTAAGGTACAGAGAAAATTGAAAAACGACCACCTTTAAGTCCCCATCCTGACTGGCAGGATATCGTTGTTCCTTAACTGATGCTTGATTAAAATTCTGCAATTGTCTGACTCCCGATTTGTTGATACAACTAGCCTCAACGAAATGCAGTAGTTCATGACACACAGAACACCACCGCTAGTTCGGATCCCCAGTTATGCTGACCAAGCCAGTCATCCCGCCACTGATGACCAAATAGAAAAGTAAAGCTCGGAGTATTGATGTCCTAATATCAAATATGACCCCGCACCCATTCATCATTACGCAGACATTTGGCAAACAAAATACTCTGGATCTTCCAGTGGGAGGGTTTTGTAATGGTTTGTTTAATGAAAATTATAGTCTTAAACAATGTCAGCATAAACATATGAGCTCTGCATCAATTTATTCTGATCGATCCTGAATACAGGAGAAGAGACTTAGAGTAACATAATTCTTTGGATTATATCACACAGTAGTCAAGCGACCTGTGCTGGAGGAAGAAGCTGAGAGAAATATCCATGCGTGTGTGAGTTCAATCGAAGGTAGATATAGTATTAACCGCTGCCTTATGGACACCAAGTTCACTGTTAGTCCAAACTTCAATGGACCCAAATATAACAGAAAATCTTTCCAGTTGTTTAGATTTTCTTAAGAAATTAAAATCTGATTTTTTTTTGTTTGGTTGCCTTAGCTGATACCACTATGCCAACAGAAGAGCAGACACCACACAAGGCAAACGAACAAACTGCTTCGATATTCCCATTTCATTGTCTTTTAAAACGAAGTTTAGCACATCTGTCACCCGGTAATAGGAAACATGTTCAAATGGATGCAAAGTATTCGTAGTGCTGACATGGCCAACAAGATGATGTTGTTTTCAGCCCTGCTTCAACTTGTAACAGTCTCGGCCGGACTCAGAAAGACAATTGTTAAAATGCATTTCCAACAATATGAGCACAAATTGTCGCTGATTGAACAATGCAGCACCTTTGGTAGTTTGGAGTGACTGATATTGTCTCTTCATGAGTAGACGCTAATCCAAGAATTCAAATGAGCTTCTAGCAACAAATTTTTGAATACAGGCAGGAGACTTTGTCAATATTGATCTGGTTCTGAATAACCTTTTGATCAAATACAGAGCTTAATAAAAAACGGTTAAAAATACAATCAATGAACTGCGGATGCTGGAAATCAGAAAAACAATCCGAAGTTACTGAGAAAACTCAGCAGCTCTAGCAGCATCTCTGTAGAGAAAATAGACTGAATGTTTCCTGTCCAGTAACCCTTATGTTTTTCCAAGAAAAATCAGCTAGCTGTGGCCTTATCACAGTGATGATTGTAACTCCTTTCCGTGACTAAATTGCCTGTCTCGCTTCCCAAAGTGCAAAACCATCTCAACACCAAAATGCATCAGTTTGGCATACGACTCCCTCATTTCACTGAAGGCATGAATGACGCAGTACAAATAAGTTTCTTTTGAGCAAATGTTTTTGGGATTCAAGAGCTAATTCCCAAAACCAAATCAAGTTCACAACAGATTTCAAGAAAATGAAAAAAATCAGTTTCTTTTTGCATTATTTCAGATATCGACAAATAAATCAGTTAGATGTTGTTCAGCAGGTTTCCCTGCTGCACACACTGTCAAACTGTTGGCAGACATGGGTTCTCACAGACCCAAATTGGCAAAGTAGGGTGACAACGCTTAGAGATGATTCGATTACTAGAGTATGGAAACAGGTGCTTCGGCCCAACAAGTCCACAGTGACGCCCCAAAGAGTAAGCCAGCCAGACCCATTCCACTATTAACTCCCTGATTAATGCACCGAACGCTATGTGCAATTTAGCACAGCCAATTCACCTGAGCTGCACATCCTTGGATTCTGGGAGGAAACCCGTGAAACTGGAGGAAATCCATGCAGACACGGGGAGAATGTGCAAGCTCCATATAGGCAGTCGCCCAAGTAAGGAACCAGAACCCCGGTCTCTGGTGCTGTGAAGCAGCAACGGTAACCACTGAGCCACCGTACCACCCACAGAACTGTACAGAAGCCACGAATAGTGTGGAAGGATTGCATTTAGGTTGTGTGGGGCTGGGGCCTAAAGCTTATAAACTGTATCATAGACAGTCAGACAAAAATGAAGAGAATGCAATTCTGATTCCACGTCCTGTCACCGTCTTCCATCACACAGAATGTTAGTTACAATATTGCAACTCACATTGGAATAATCATTACCTCATCAATAATTAAGTGAATGTATTCATCAGATTATAACTCACAGTTCAATAGCTGTAGAAGAAGCCACTTTAGGAGGGTTGCAACCATCGTCGGAGCTGCTGATACCAGGTGAAATCTGAACAATAGCAAAAATGCGGTTTCACAGATACCGAGAGGTCTCTACTGAGTCCTTAATTTCTGTAAGAGTTCGTTCCTTGGACATGGTGTGAATAGACAGCTGGTGTTTGTTTCCATCAACCAATAGATTTTGATGTGTGCACTTTGTGAAGTTAACTCTTGTCTTCTACACCAATGAGAAGTAATGTGACCATTAATGGGTACAACGAAACAGGGTTCGAAACACCAGCTCATTTTGAGAAATCAATGACGTTTAAACTTGTGACTTGGAAGCGAGTCCCCACTTTGGAATCCATATCACAGCTTCACACAACCACAGGAGGTTATTGGTCTCAGGTTCTTTGAAAACACCGTGCAATACAGCCTCACTCAGAACGTTTGGAAAAAACATCTCCTCAATTTATGCTTCTGCACTTTAACCTCTTCACGACTCAAAATTTATTCCAACAGCTTCAGAGAAGAATCTCTGTCTTCCTTTCGTGTTACAGTCCAGCAGTTTCCTCTTTAACTATTTACGTCCTGTCAGCCTTGGTCTCTGCAGGACAGTTCTATTTTCACTTCGTCAGTCCAATCATTACAAGCCTTTCTTCATCCTATTTTTCTCCTTTATTATTACTAACAGCCTCTTTGTCCTTTGTTCTGGACATACTCACGTCTGTTCCACTCTCTCCACCTCTCCATCCTGTCTTCATTATAAAACCTCCATTCGTCAACAGTCATATTTTACTCAAAACATCAACTATCTTTCTCTCTACACTGCCAGGTTTACTGACTTCTTTCATTGCCTGACTTGTTTTGTTTCTTTTATTTCATTTTTGCTCTCTGTGGTTCTGAAAATGTCAAATCGCCAAACAACTTTTCAATTGACTTTAAATAGATGCCCAATAATCTGATTTTATCATTAGTTCAGCTCGCAATTTCCACATCTCGCTTATCCACTGGGTAAATTGATCCTCCCCATTACATTTCCGACATTTTACCAATTATGGTCATTTGATAGAATGTGTTTACCAACCCGCTTGTGAGTGGAAATGATTGCTTTCTCTCTTCGTCTGAAAAAAATCGGCTCAAATTTTAAAGACGTTTGTTTGCACTTCTCAGACTTTCGGCTTATCTGTGACTGATTCATCGCACTATAATACAATCCACGACCGTTCAAATTTGGAACATATCAAATTTTCCATGACATCCACTTTATACACCTCGTCTGTAAAATTATGCACCATGATTTTACATCTGTAAGACCATAAGACATAGGACCAGAAAGTAGGCCATTCAGCCTATCGAGTCTTTTCGTCATTCAGTCATGCATGATATCTTTCTCATCAAATTCCCCTGCTTTCCCTCTTACCCTTTGATCCCCTTTACAAACAAGTACCTATTGATCTCCGTCTTAAATATGCTCTGTGACCTGGCCTCCACAGTCTTCTGTGATAGTGAACTCCATAGATTCACCACTCTTTAGCTAAAGACTTTTCTCTTTATCTCTGTCCCCAGAACTCTTCCCTTTAATGTAAGGTTATGCCTTCGGTCGCTAGTCTCTCCCAGAAATGGCAACATCTTCTCAACATGAACTCTGTCAAGGTCATTCAGTATTCTGTAACCTTCAATGAGATTCCCCCGCACTCATCCATCTAAACTGCACAGAGTATAGACTCAGAGGCCTCAAATGTTCCTCACGTGTTAAGCAATTCATGTTTATGATACGTAAACGCAATCGAAATTTGGTCAATCCCTCGGTCTGATAATCTACACTTATTGGCAGCAAGTGAGGTGGCAACAGGTTCAGTAGATGGTCATGTCGACCATATTACCAAAGTTTAGGTTATGACAAATCTAGCAGAAAGTAGGTCATTCAGCCCATCGAGTCTTCTTAGTCATTCAGTCATGCTTGGTAACTTTCTCATCACATTCCCATGCTTTCTCTCGTAACCCTTGGGTTCCCTTCACAAACAAGTACCTATTGATCTCCGTATTAAATATGCCCTGTGAACTGGCCTCCACAGTATTTTGTGAAAGTGAACTCCATAGATGCATCACTCTTTGGATAAAGAAGTTTCTCTTTGTCTTCGGACGAGCGACCGAAGGCTTAACCTTAGATTAAAGGGAAGGCCTTTTAGGACAGGTTTGCAGATTGGGACCATGCCATCCGGCTTCAAGGCCTTCTGGTCAAGTTGAATGAGTGAGCAGAAACATGCAAAATGCAATCTAAATTGGATTAGTCTGAAGTTAGCGACACTGGAGGGAAAACAAAATAAAACAGAATATCATAATGTTCTTCAAATGTTTAAATATTTGGATGAGGTGATGAACAAAGTCATGTGGCTGACCCTGTGCACCGGCAACTGAAATCAAGGAACTAATTACCAGATAGAAAGATAAGTGTTAAATTGGCCTTCATTAAACAAGAACCTCACACAAGAGCAATTCTTTTACACTGCTTCTGCAGGACTTCGCAAAGATCTGAGCTGAAGTATTGTGAGTGGTTTTGATCACCGTGTAGAAGATACAGTGCTTTGTGACAGAATGATTGCAGTGACAGATTAATCGCCTAATACCTGCAATAGCAGATTTGTGGAGCAATGAGATTGACTGGGTTTAAATGCACGAGTGTTCGGAAGAACGAGAAATGATCTCACTGAAATGTAATTAATTATGAAAGGCCTGGGTATGAATGGTGCAGATTTGATGTTCCACTTGGCTTCGGGTATCCAGATAAAACAGAGTTTCACGGTCTGAGATTAGGAGGCAGCTTATTTCAATCAGGGTGAAGACAGCTTTCTTATTTCAGGTGATAGTGGGCTTGTGAAATTCTCGAACACAGATAACTGTCGTTCAATACATTCCATAAGAGATGTATAGATTTCCTGGCGCGCAAGTGTTTGCATGTAGTCTGTTGGAAGTTAAAGGCAAAATATACAGTCCCAGATGACCATTCGGCGGCTTTCTTGATGCCCGGTGGGGGGGGGGGGGGGGTGGGTAGAGAGAGGGAGTGGGGGGGGGGACAGAGAGGAGCGAGAGAAAGACAGACAGGCAGAGGGAGAGAGAGAGACAGAGACAGAGAGAGACAGAGACAGAGACGACTGGTGATGATTTTAAGCGGAGCCTCAGGATAGTTGTGAGTTTGAGAAGGAGAGCAGTAAAGGTATTCCCAGCTGAAGTCAAAAATTGTTAACTAGACTGTCTGGGTTGAGCTTGCAATGCAGAGTAATGCCAGAAAGTAATTTAGAATTGTGTTGACATATGGGTCTCAGTGTCAAACATAATCCACAGAAACAGACACTTCGGTCCACCATACCTATGTTGACCAGCAAACAACCGAGTGGAAAATGTACACAGCAAACAGCAAGGATTTAGGCACCAATGCTTGTGTTAAACCGACGGTCACAAGATTCCAATCATTAAAAAAAAACACTATCTCTCTTTGCCTCCGATTTGCAAGCCTGTTTTGAATCTAATTTTCCAACTTACCTTTGATCTCATGGGCATTTAACTTTTTGATCAGTTTTCCCTGTGGGATCTTGTCAAAGGCCTTGCCGACATTCATGTAAACCACATCATATGCAATACCCTGGCAAATATGTTGAATATATGAACCATCTTTCTGAAAGACTCTGCTAAATAAATCACACATGATCTCTCTCCAATGAATCAATGCTAACGATCCCTGATCAATTCCTACCTTTCCAAGTGTTTATTCATTTCGCCCCTCTGATTTTTTTTCCACTCCTTTCCCTGACTGTTTTTTCTACTTCTACTTCGCCTATTCCTGATGCCTTTATCAATGAAAAGCATCAGCTATCTCCGGCCCACTGCTATTTTGTCTCACTCCAATGAAGTGTTCAATATTTCCACCAGGGCCCCAATAATCTCCTGCCATGCACATAGAAGCCTGGTAAACAGTAACAGGCCCTGCGATTTATGCAACGTTATGCCCGCCACAGGATCAAACGCCTCTTCTTTCTTGGCCATGACATGTCTAACAACTTCACTACCCCAACTGCAATGTTTTATTTTTCTGAATAGAGGTGAGAAGTATTCAGTCAGCAACTCGCTCATGTCCTCCGTCTCAATGCACAGGCTACGCCTTTGGTCTCTAATACACCGCACTGTTCCCCTTTTCCTGGTAATATACCTACAAAATGCCTGCTGGTGGTAGTTGAGAGCGTTTTTTTTTAATTCTATACATCAAAGATGCGTGGTGGCTCCTCTGTTTCCAGCTTTTTTTAAGAACACAGAAAACACATTGACACACACCGATCCACACGAACTCACATCAACTCAGACACAAACACACACACACTCATACTCTTGAAACGCCTCTCCTGGTGTGTTCTTCTTGCTCTGTTCCTGACGTATCATTCTATCAAAATCTCGATATTTCTATAATTCCAATGCTTCCAGGATCGATACGTCCTTGCCTTCCACTCTTTCACAAGCACACCGGCCATGAATTCCCACTTTTTAAAGACTACCACTTTCCAAATGTCAACTTACGTTGAAGCAGCTGCTCCAAGTCTGTGTCTGCCTTTTCCTAGGTAATGATATTGAATCTGTTCTCAATTGTGATATCTGAATTTCTGCACTCTTCTTCTCTCTTTCCATAATGACATTGAAGCTTACAGATTTGCGGTCACTATCCCAAAAATATGTTCGTTCACAGATGCTGCAATAATTTTAGAAGCTTCATTCCCCTGTTATTGGGTCTAGCACTGACCTATCTCCAGAAGGACAGTTCACATACTGACATAAAATGATCTCCTGGATGCGCTTTAAAAATTCTATCCTGTCTGCCCCTTTCACACTGACGTGAACCCGGGTAATGCAAGCAAAAATGAAACAACTTGCATGTATTAACTCATCCCTCTCACATTTTCAAAGATGGAGCAGTGTTGTCGGGCCGAACAGCCGAACGCTGACACTAAATTGTGTTTGTCTATGTGAATACAATGTACGCTAATAGTTTTACATGCTCAGCCAACTACCCAATAGATATTTTTTACTTGTAAACTATCCGATGCTAATGAATTGGGCAGCCAGTCACAATTGTTTATTCACACGTTTATATTCTTCTTAATGTAATTTAGAATTCTCTAGGTTGGCATGCATTTTTAAGCACTCCTAACTGGCCTTGAACTGAGTGACTTGCTGAGCGAATTCAGTGATCAGTTAAGATTGAACTGCTGATCATTATTCTGGTTCTAGATTTAGAAATAGGCAAGATGTATTTAGAATGGCAGGTTTCCATCCATTTAGTGACATGAGTAGACCAGGTAAACTGTTATGATATTTGATTCATTGTCAGATACAGTTCTTGTTTAATAATAAAATAATTTGAAATTCCACCATCTGCTATGGCGTGCTTTGTCATCGAGTTGCAGGGCCTCCGGATGACTGGCTCGGTCTAATTTCATCTCCTTCACTGTCTCTCTCCTCAGAACCCACATTCCAATCCATCCACCACCTCATGTGTGCAAAACATCGAATTTCAACTTCAGAAACCCGTTGGCCCATGTAAATCATGCCATATTTAAGATCTTTACATTCTGGCAATTGTTTCCTACTAATGGATAGAGCAATACAAAAGAAGACGAGCGATAAATTCCAATTAGTTCAGAGTTTGAACAACAGTTTCTTGCATTTTATAACATGTGGAGCAGAAAGAGGGACAGATCAGATTTTCTGGTGTGTTCTGCCATAACAGGAAATACAGGTCATGTTCTGTACAACTTCACTGCGGCAGACTTCTCATGAGTATTTACAAGTTATTAATGGGATATGGGCATCTGTCGCTTGGCCAGCATTTATTGCCCATCTCTATTTTCCCCTTGAGAACACAGTGGTGAACAGCCTTTTTGAATCTTTGTAGTTCATATCGTATAGACAGACCCACAATGCCGTTAGGAAACAAAATCCTGGAGTGTGACACCGCAACAGCGAATGGGAACATATGTCCAAGTTAGTGCAAATGGGAATTTTCAGTGTTCCCCCAGATCTGGTGGACTTATTACTTTGGACAGCAGTGGTTGTGTGTTTGGATGGTGCTGTGAGGGGCCTTGGTGAATTACTGCAGTACATTTTGAAATTGGTGCACATTGCTATTCTTGGGAGTTGGTTGTTGATGTCTGTGCATATTATGCCAATAAAGTGGGCTGTTTTGCCTTCCATGATGTCAAGCTGCTGGAGTGTTGTTGCACCTGAAACCACCCGGGCTTGTGGGAAGTAGTCTATTACTCGTTTTCCCCATCCTCGGATGCAACAAGATACGCTGAGGTTTTCATCATTGTCTAAGTTTAATTGAGAGGTAATATCGAATGGTAACTTAGAATGAGCATTAGATTGCAGTTTATTGCGTTGCAAGTGCTGTTTGATAACACTGCTGATGAACTGTTCAATTCTTCATTGCTGAAGAAGAGTATACTGATTAGATAGTAAATGGCGAAGTTTAATTTTTCTTGCTATTCGTGTGAGAACGCACATGGTTAATCTTCCACAGTGACAGTAGACAGTAAAAGTACGGAGAAATTTAAACAACGGTCATTGTGTTCAGTTACTCTTCCCAGGGTGACGGCTTCTTGTGAACTGTGGGTCAAGCCACTCGTGATACAAAATTGGCTTTGTTGCAGAAGACAAAAGGAAGTTGTGGATGTGTGTATTTTGTTCAAATCCTGTGACCAGTATTGATCCAACAGGGCCAGTGATGGGACGTCAGTTGTTTGAAATATGGATAAGTGATTTGGATGAAAACGTAGATGGTCAGATCAGGAACTTACTGATAGCCACAATTATCATTAATATCAATTTACAGTATTAATGGGTAATATTACACATATTTAGTGTATGGTACTTCACAGAGTACTACTTTACGACTATCAAACCTTTTGCTCTGTTTACTCTGGTTGTCTCTTTCCCTCGAGCATCACAGATGAACAACACATAAACCAGCATTATCCTGCTATCTTCAGTTCTGAATAACACTCAATAGACCTTATATTTCTACCTATTTTCTTCACCTTTTCCTGGTCTTAACTCAGACTTCCAACAAGCTCATATATTTGATTGAGTTATCTTGGTTGTGAAACTGTATGAAGTTTATTGTATTCTGTTACAGTTATCCCCATAGCCAAAAATATCCCGCTTTACTTTTGCTATTATGCTCTATTTGCCCAAACGATATTGCCTGAGTAATGTCTCACAGATATTCTGCAGAATTTCACAACGTATATGGGTTGTGTTAAATTTGCCAAACATCTGAAGGAATTCTTATTTTTTTTCAGAGAGAAGCAAACTACACGAGCATACGTTATGTTTTCAGAAATTCTGCACAATCTCCCTTGTTGAACCAGGAAGACATGGAGTACTGCCTGAGAGCACGTGAAAACATATTTTACAGTCGATAGCCATTCGCAATTTCGCAAAATTAACGGAAACGTCAATGCATGATAAACAGCTTCTCAGTCTGCAGAACCGTCACTGTGTGTCGTGCCTTTCTGTTCAATCAACAGGAAACACCTGCCACTGTGGTAAATTCTGTATGCAAGTTTTTTTTTCGTCTGTTTATCCTTTAAAATTAAAAACTACAAATGGTAAAAGAAATGCAAATTTCGAATGAGAATTCAGAATTCATATAATCTCACTGTGTATTTCATGCCACCTTGTGTGGTAATGCATTCTGGGCACCAGTTAACATCCCAAAATGCAGCACTATCTCTTGTCAGGTTAAACGTTATCTGCTGTTTCTCCACCCAAATGCCCAATTGATCTATAACTTGTTACTCCCTTTGACATCCTTCTTCGTTCTTTACAACTCTCCAATTTTCGTGTCGTCTGCAAGCTTACTAACCAGACTACCCACACTTTCACATTATTTATGTAAATTTCAAACCTAAGGTGTCTCTCCACTGATCCTTATGAAAAACGACTCGTCACTGATCTGCAGTTTGGGAAAAACAAGGTTTCACGATCATTGTCTGTCTTCAATGGTAGATTCAAATTTGGATCAAACTTTCCAAATCACCATGGATACCATCTTACTTAATCTTCTGAATTAACCTACCATCAGAGATTTTGTCAAATACTTTATAAAATCATTGTCCTTCAGGAAAGCACTTCCCTCTTGCTCTTGACCGACCACATGCATCAAATTACCGTTGTTTGGATCAAAATCCATCTGCTGTTTCCGTGCCTAACGTTCCTAATGATCAATACCCTTCTGTATCCTTTGACAGATTTCCTCACTAATCACATTTATGCCAATTCCATGTTGTCTGGAAATTTTCTAATCAGATCAACAATATGTTTTACAAACTGTAGAGGTCGCAACAAAAATCCCTGTGGAACGCAATTGGTCACAGATCTCCAGTCAGAAAAAAAGAGTTCGCAAAGTATACCCTCTGAATTCTCTAACCAAGACAATTTTGGATGCAGCTTATCAACTCACAACCATAGATCCCATGTGCTTTCGTCTGTTAGAATGTTGGAGCGTGTTTAATTATTTAGTAAAGTCGTTGTAGACTGCAACATATATTGCTCTACCCTCAGCATCCATCTTCATAACTTCCCAAAAAAATCTTCCCCACACAAACCCTTGGCAACTAATCCTAATAAGACCTTTTTTTGTCCAAATATGAATACGTCCTGTCCTGCAGAATTGTCTCTCAGAAGTTACCTGACACGGATGTAAGACACAGTGAACTGTAATTCCCTGAATCAACCGTGTTGCCAATTTTAAACAAACGAAACGCAACGGCAGTTCTCCAGTGTTCTCATCTGTTTGGAGAGAGTATGCATTGATCACTGGCAAAGCCTGAAAAATTAACCCAGCCCCCAACTCCTTCAGTACCCTGGGATAAATTTCTGCAGCCCCGGAACCATATTTCACCTAATATATTTGAACAATTCTAAAACGTCTTCACTCCTAAGGTTGACATGCCCCAGAATATCAATATATTCCTCCCTAAGCATGCCAGCATCCATCTCATTCTCGTTTTTGAATACTTAGGTGAGGTATTCGTGAAGGACCTGACCTCTTCCGCTGGCTCGAGGCATGATTTCCCTCATTTGTCCTTTAATCAATTGGCATCTAACTCTTGTTAATAACAATAATTTTCCTTGGTCCAAATTGCCAAGAACATGGCCTCTCTAATTCCTCTGTTCATTTCTTACCTGCTTTCTTTATACCCCTCAAGTGTCTGATTTCAATTCAACTTTCTGAATGCATGCTTTATTTTCTCCTTCTGACTAAACTTTCGATGTCAGTTGTCACTCGCAATTTGCGATTCTTGTCATCCTGAGCTTTCAATCTCACAGGAACCTGTTGATGCAGGTCGTTACAAAATTGAAAATATATTTGGACAGTTCCATGAATCGGAAATGTTCCGAGGGTTATGGGAAAAATGAGTGCAAATTGGATTGGTTTAGTTTGGGAAACTTGATTCTAATCAATGGGCCTTTAAATAGCTTCCACCTGTCAAAAATACATTTCCCCCGAAAGAAGAGTCGACTAAATCTAATATTTCCAGTTCCTTCCAAATACTATTATCATTTGTATTCCCTGTTCCTATGATGACTGTTCCTAAAACAGCTCAGCCCTGAAACCTTCGTCGCAAACAAAGGCAGAAATTGCTTGAAAATACGCAACAGGTCAGGTAGGTATTGAACAGACGAAGAATTAACGTTTCGGGTTCTTTGACTTTTTTTTATCAATTCTGACTGCAGCTCGGAGACTGATGATAGATATGCTGGAGAAGCTATTCAGGAGCATGAAGGAGTAGACAATAGGTGGCGATGGAACACAGAGATGAAAACAGTTGGGCAGCCAAAGGAATGTTAAAATGTCAACTTTGGAAGGTTTCAAAACATCACAGTGTTCTCTGGCAAGCGTCCTTCTCACAGTCTTGCATTAGGAATCCAACGAAACTCAGCACAAATTGGAAGAACAATATCTCATTTTGCGCTTGGGACCTGTGCAACCATTCTGGAGTCAAAATCTAGTTCAATACTTTTGGTGCTGAGGCACCTTCCTGCATATCCTTAACCAAGCCTCTCACATTGGCATTTTTTTCATCACTGGGGCTGCTATTGTACATGCTCACACAAGCACAGACAATTGCACTTGCTCTCAATTGCACGAACTCACTGACATACTCAGACACAATTACACTCATATTCTCGCACTCATTGATACACTCACTCACAACCACTAACTAACATTCGCACAGAAAAGACAGACAATTACACACTCACGCACTCACTGTTGCACGCAGAGAAACACAATTGCAATCGTACCTCTTACTAACAGACACTGACAGAGACAATTCCTCTTACAGATGCACTAACTGACGCAGACATACAAACACACACAACTGCACTCAGTCTTTATGACACTCACTCACGAACTCTCACTGACAGATATTTACATTTGCACTACTACTTTTGTTGACAAATGCCCATCATGTGATTGCACGGACCCATTTCGCAAATTAACATGAGTTTATTGTGCAAATGAATGAGTTCATTAAACAGATGAACCCCTTCCCTGAGAACGTACCGAAAAACATTATGTATACGTGTTTATGAGAGTGTCTGCATGCCTGTGTCTGCATATACGCGTGTGTATATGTGTGCTTGGTTCTGTGTTTGAGAAGGTGGGTGTGAGCTGCCTTCTTGAACGCTGCAGCTCATGTGCAATCGGGAAGACCCAAAATGTCCCTTAGGTAGATAATTTCAGGATTCTGACACAGTTACTGTTGCTGCACTGTCCGCATTGACTCCCTCGATGATGCACACAGGTGGCAATGAGAGAGGCCAGATGCTCTGCTTTTTCTGTGTCTGGTGTAGACAGCTACTGGATTGCAACGTGTTAATGGATCCTGTTTGTTCAGCATCTCCCATTCATATCAACCTCCACATGGCTCCACTGTGTACCTGGAGGGCGCTCTTCTGCTGTAAAAATGAATGACTACTTACACCGTGTTACCCTGCCAGGCCAGCAGAAGTGCCATGTCCTTCACTCATGGGAAACCAGCTTCTCGACAGAGCGGAAGAGACTTGATTCTGAGAGCAACCGACCAGGATAATTACAACAATGGATTGAAGTTTCTACAATGAACTTTACTGGCTTTGCAGAATTGGAAATCTCTAACATCTCAGGTACAGGACGCGATTTGGATTATTCAGGGCGTCTATGCCCCATTCTGACTATCACTGGCATTCCTGGTATGCATCAGGTGGGGCCACAGCGTCCAGTTCGGCCACTTTGGAATACCACGCTGCATTCTGCTCACCCTGCTACAGGAAGCATGTTATTAAAATGGAAAGAAAGCACAAATATTTACACTGCTCTTACCCTGACTGCAAGGTTTGCGTTGTAAGGAGAGGTTGGATAGGCTGAGACATGTTTCTCTCTGGACTGTAGGGAACTGAAGAATAGCCTTACAAAGGTTTATAAAATCACGGAGGACATAGATAACGTGAATGGACAAGGCGTTTATTTTTCCCAGTCTTGAGGATTCCAAACCTTGAGTGCATGAGCTCAAGGTGAGCGGGGCAAGATTTACAAAGGAACTGAGTGGCAGCTTTGTCATGTGATTCGTTTATGGAGTGAGCTGTCGGAGGAAGTGGTGGAGGCTGGTATATTACTGTGTGTAAAAGGCATCTGCATTAGTATATGGGTCATAAGGGTTTAGAGACAAATGGGACTAGTTTAGATTGGGAATCCTGGTGGACGTGGATGAGTCAAGCTGAAATATCTATTTCCGTGATGTGTGACTCTATGACTTAATTATCATCCAGCCATCAGTTCTAGTGGAGTCTGTTAACACCAGTGCTGCTTTCCCCTAACCATATTTTCTGAACACGAGCATCCCTTTCCCAGAGATAGCCCGAACCCCATTCCCTATGCACCATAACAGCATCACACATTGGAACATACAGATCTACACCACAGAAGAGAAGGAGCATTTGAGCCATTCAATGACAAACCTGATTCTCTTCAACTCCACTTACCTGCCTTCTCTCCTCGATTCCCTTCCCTGATTAAGAAAAAAATATCTCTCTCATCCTCGCACGTGTTTGAGTTCAGGCAATGACTCAGTGAGACTGTCATGGGATGCTTCATGTTGAAAGTGCCAGTTAATGTTCTGAAGTAGCTGGGTTCACGTCCTGATTTTTGAGATGCTGGAAGTTTGATTTCAATACAAACTTGAAGTTGAGCTTTTGACAGGGGCCGTGGAAACATCTGTCCTTAACTCACAGACTGCATGGAGTCGTTAACTCGTGTAACATTGAGGAAGTATTTCAATTTCAATGTCAAGGAAACGAGTGAAAGTCGGATTGAAACAGTGGGGTGAATTTTCCTTGACAGAGAGCATGGGCTGAATGTGCTTTTCCTCAGGTGGACATGGCTATGAAACGATGACGCATCTCTAAGCCGGTTGCTGACCCCAATAATCTGTTTCTCTGTCTGCAGACGCGACCAAAGCATTCTGTTTCACGTTTAGGTACCAACCGCTTCCGTCTTAGCGCCCACCTCCCCCCTCCATCTCCACTCACTCACTTTATACATCATGCCTGCCCTCATAGACCTATGGACTTCTTTTCCTGGTCAGGTGCTGCCAGACTATAAATTATCCAGATCTTCATATCGAACGACCTCCCAGACTCCAAGTGGAAACCATTCCCAAGTCAATTTCCCTTATATTCTTATATTTTCTTCCTATATCTCGCTTCCAGTTCCCTTCTTAAATCCAAACCTTTGAATGCAAGTTTCAGAGGAGTGTCGGAAATACACATTATAAGAGGAGTGTGATAGCACTGTAGGGGAGGCAGAGGAAGATTCACCAGGATGTTGCCCCATCTCCAGAGTTTTGTTCATGGAGGAAGAGTAGAAAGACTGGGGTCGTTTTCGTCAACGCAGAGGAGAACTAGAGGGGAGACCATTGTAATGTGTAAAATGGTGAGAGACATAGATATGGCTGCCAGAAAGTAACTTTATCACTTAACGGAGGGATCAATGTGTGGGGGCATAGGTTGGGAGTAAAGAGCAGGAGAACATAGAACATAGAACAATACAGCACAGAACAGGCCCTTCGGCCCACGATGTTGTGCCGAACTTCTATCCTAGATTAAGCACCCATCCATGTACCTATCCAAATGCCGCTTAAAGGTCGCCAATGAATCTGACTCTACCACTCCCTCGGGCAGCGCATTCCACGCCCCCACCACTCTCTGGGTAAAGAACCCACCCCTGACATCTCCCCTATACCTTCCACCCTTCACCTTAAATTTATGTCCCCTTGTAACACTCTGTTGTACCCGGGGAAAAAGTTTCTGACTGTCTACTCTATCTATTCCGCTGATCATCTTATAAACCTCTATCAAGTCACCCCTCATCCTTCGCCGTTCCAACGAGAAAAGGCCGAGAACTCTCAACCTATCCTCGTACGACCTACTCTCCATTCCAGGCAACATCCTGGTAAATCTTCTCTGCACCCTCTCCAAAGCTTCCACATCTTTCCTAAAGTGAGGCGACCAGAACTGCACACAGTACTCCAAATGTGGCCTAACCAAAGTCCTGTACAGCTGCAACATCACCTCACGACTCTTGAATTCAATCCCTCTGCTAATGAAGACTTAGTAGAGTGGAGGTAAAGAAAAATGAGGGTGGCTGGCAGACTGAAGCTCAGTACCTGCAAGAGGCAGAAACCATCATCAGGTCAATGAAGTAATTGAGATCCAAAGGCAGGATATGACATCTGCGAAGGGCTAGGAAATTGGATTAGAATCGTAAGGTGGATGAATTCCATCACTGTGGACCCAAGTTTTCAAAAAATGTGAGGGTAATGTGGTCCATGGATACAACAGCATTGTTCTTCAGTTAAATATTAAAATATTGTCAGGCCAGTAACAAACTCAAAAAATCTTTTCTCATAGTGGAGTATTTTCTTTGGTGAATATTGAGTTTTGTTTTTAGAAATGGAGCCAATTGGCTGTTCAATTCCATTATCATCTTCCTGTAGCATTACAGCTCCAACTTCTATATTGCCAGGGTAGATTGCAACTTTGAAAGGTTTCAAAAACATTGGTGTAAATAAAATTGGGGCAGTGGTTAATCTGGCTTTTAAAATCCCAAATGCCAACTTATATTGTTCTGTTCACCGAAACTTTGTGTTCGTCTTTAGTAAATCCATCAACGGTGCTACCATGTTACTGAAGTTTGGAACAAATGACTGATAGAAACAGTTAATTCAAATAGTCAAAGCAACTCTTTCTTCGAGGAGTTTCGTGGACATTCCTCGATGGACATTGTCTTCAGCTTCCTTGGGGTTCATCCTTCCATGTCCGATGCGATGTCCCAAGAACATCACCTTATGGGCAACATTCTACGAACATGAGTGAAGGTTTGTCGTTCAGAATTCCCCGAGCCAAGCTGCTCCAATACAGTTACAATACTGGTGTCTGTGCGACAATGAGAATTGCCGAGATTCGTCTGTGCACAAAAACCAGGACAAATCCAAGCTGGCATGTTGCCGTCCCTAACGCCTACTTCCAAACATGTGTAAAGTGATGGTAAGTGTCATCAAGAGTGCTGTCAAGGAATACCTGCTCCGCAATAACGTGCACAGTGACGCCCAATTTGGGTTCTGGCAAGTTGAAACAGCTCCTTACCGCATTACAGCCTTGGTTCAAACATGGACAAAGGAACTGAATTTCAAAAGTGAGGTGAGAGTGATAGATGCTGATAACAAAACTACATTCGAGCAAGTCCAGCATCAAGGAGCTCTAGCAAACTTGGAAACAATGGATATCAGAGTCAAACTCTCCACTGGTTGGAATAAAACCTGACATGTAGGAAGTTTGTCATGGTTGATGGATGTGCGGTATAAGAAATCAAGCGCATCTGAATAAGTTCCTCAGGGAGATGGAGCAAGAGGAACAGGATGGGCGGGGGGAGGAGAAAGTGAAAGAGTGGCAGACAGTGAGGGAGAGGAAGGAGGAGAAGGAGGGATAAGCAGTGTGGAGAGGGGGTGGAGAGATGGAGACATGGAGAGAGATACGGAGAAAAGGAAAGAGGAAGGAAGAGCGAGGTGACAGTGGGACACGGAGAGGGAGAGAGAGAGAGACACGGGGAGTGAGAGGAGAGAAGAAAAGACAGAGAGAAAAAGAGATGAGGACAAATCTCTCTCTCCCGATTGCTCCCTTGTGTTGAAAGTGATACAATGCCCCCCTCTGCTGGCCTGCCCGTACCACTGCACAGGAGTTGATGCAGCGTGAAAGCCATCAGACATCCCGTCAAAGAGAGAGAGAGAGAGAGCAACTCACAGCAGCATCAACAGATACATAAAGACCCCCATATATATTCCCACACACATAGACACACTGGCGCACATACACTCCACATAGACACAGGCACACAGACATGCACACAGAGTAAAAGATGTTCATGTCGAGAAATGCACGAGTTCCCTCTGCAATCTGGAATTAATTTATCTTTGGACTGTTTCCTGACATTGTTCACATTGAATCAAACATTTTCCTGGCAATTGAATTCAGGCACCTCCCAGTGAAGTTGTTTTTGTAAGGAGACATGATTAATTTTCTTGCACTTTGAGCAATTTACAGTTCTGTGTAATCTACTGAGTCAGATTCTAGGTGACGAAAGAATAAAACTTCTACATGCGCATTATTTGAAGAAGGAAGTAACTATGTAACCTAAGAGATTCACAAGCTTGGATGCTTTTTCAAGAAAAAAAGTATCTGCCACCTATGCATTGGTATTGGGTCGCATTGTCTCACTTGGACAACGAGACGAGGGCAGGGTTGGCGGGTGGTGGGGGGGGGGGGGGAGAAAGAGAATGAGAGAGAAACTTCAATCCGTTGCCTTACACTTCTTACTTTATTATTTCATTCAGACTTCCCTCTCAGACAAAGTGTATCTCATTGCAGGCAGATGCAGACACACTGATACAAACACACCAAAATGCAAAGACACATATATGGAAACTCTCATCAACATGATCATCAGCGTTATATCATTTTGAACAAGACGGATGACTGAGAGAAAGTGGGGAGCGGTTTAACACTATTTGAACTGATTCAACATTTCCAATAAACAGAGACTCCACTACACGGAGACAAAGTCACAGATATCAGCTCTGGATCTGTTTTTTTATTATATCTGTCTCTACCTTTTCACTCTGGTTCTCCCACCCAACCCTCCTTTCCTGTTTAGACCTGAAAATATTACCCCACACATTTCTGCCTCTCAAATATGCCGTGCCTCAATTCATACCTGTCTGAAGTTTCCTCCTTTCTGCCAGTTCAAAATTAACACCTCCCCGCCAAAAAAAAGTGTGACTCCACAATTTGTTCCCCTTCGCAATTTTGGCGCCCTACCCTAAACATGCCCCTCCAAACAGAGCATGCTGACTTAGAACCACGTCCTTTTCAGGGTCCCACAGCTGCACGCTTTTTTTTAAGCAGTAATGAATTTTCCAGACTAACAGATTCTGAATGTCCTTGTTATGTATTTTTATGTGTATTTAGTGCTCAGGAAAACACTTGTAGATAATGACGGTCAACATGGTGAAGTTATCAACAACTCGTGTAATCAGCAGTGTAATCAGTTGACACTTGAGTAATCAGTAACTGATCGATGGATCAAGGCGATTCCACGACAAAACAAATCAGCGAACAACGAACAGTCCTGTGCAAAACCAGGCCTTCCAGCCAACAAGTCAATGCTGACATATGATACCTTACAAAATTCAATTTTACGCTTTCATGGCCTGTTTTCCCAGCCCATTCATGTATCTTTCAAGATGTCTGCCAAATCTGCCACCAATTCCTCTGGTAGCACACTCAAGTCATATGCCATCCTCTGTGCAACGCACCTGCCTCTCACTTATCGTTAAAATTTAATCCATTTTATCTTAAACCTACGTTGTATAGGAATTGACATTGCTAAACTAGGAAAACACTGCAGCTGTACAGTCGAAACGTGCCTCTGCTCCTTCTGCAAACTTCTTTCAGATCGTTCTGTTGGCCTCTGAATTTCAAGTGACAATGAAATGAATTTGCCCAATCTCTCCTTGTGGATAATACATCCCCAACCAGGCAATATCTGGTTTATCTGTAGCCTCACCAAAGCCTCCATGTCACTTCGGTGGAGTGGCAACCAGAACCGTTTGTCATCTTCCAAGTGTGGCCGAATTAAAGTTCGACAGCACGCAAGCTGACTGCATAACAATTATACGACGTATTTCCTGACTAATGCAGGGAACCTTGTCGTGTGCCTCCTTGATTACCTTACCCACCTGCGTTGCAACTTTCATGGAAAATGCCGATTGTAAGATATGATCGTTCTGCATGTTAACATTCCAAGTATATTTCCCTCCTGCAATCAGCTTTCCAACGTAATCACAAAAGCACAAGTATTCTCATATTCAGAGATACAGTTGCACAAGGACAACTAATTACAACCACTCTCACTTACTCAGTGACACTCACACACAAACACTGTGGCACTGACATCAATAAAAGGACTGAAAATCCCAAAACAAACTTGTTATCACTGCATTTTTATTGATGAATTGTATTCTACATTTTGCAACATCACTTTCAGAAATATTCCGAGTTCATTGAGGATATGTTCATGGAGAGAACATTTCAGTCAATCAACAGCAAAACACTACTTCATACAACTCTTTGACTTGACAAGTTTAAAAGCCTCCTTCATGCGGTATGAGAAAGCAAAGCAATTACACATGGAATTTCCTCAATACCTCATTGACAAACCACAGGACCATCGTCTCCTATTGTGACTTCAAACTTCCACACTGAGAAATGAATTACATAATATATTCACATATAAAAAATAACTCCGATGCACTCTGTTTATACCCACTTTTAACTCATTAAAACACACAGCATGCAATGTTTCAAGTATATTTCAAATGTATATATATTTGCAAATATATACATTTCAATGCCAAAGTAAATGCTGTTCAATTACGACCAATTGCAGCTTATATTGAGAAGAATGTTTTGCAGATTCAAAACGATAGTCGGCGACTTCTCGCAATATGAGGATGTCCCATGTTGAAATAGAATCTAAAATCTACCTGAAATGATAAAGAAAATAATTTGAGTCTACGCATTCAAGTCGCCTCTGGCTCTATTCACAGCACTGAATCAACCAATCCTTAGCTGAAGGTCTCACTCCATGGAGGATGGACAAGACTAATTCTGCCTCTGCAATGTCAGACTGATGACGGGCCATTTTTGGAAGGCACATTGACATGTTTCTCTATCTGTGTGTTCAGCCGGATGCAAACGAGAGCCTGGAAATTACTCTGGAGAGTAGCAGAAATGTGTGCAGCAAGTGATCACTGGGCCAATATTTATTCTACAAACAACAAGCTCACTGAAAATATTATGTAATGATTATTGCCTCTGGTTTGTACGAATATTGGCCTGTCAATATCCTAAAATATAGTAGTTATGAAATGTTCAAAAGTATATCATTGGCCATGCACCATCTTGCAGGTGAGATGTTGATTGAAAGTGCAAGATCAACAAATATCTATGGTTTCTTTCCATCTTCCGAAACAGTTTAATAGATTTCTGTGAAACAAGAAAAGTTACTTTCTTCATTAATTGAAACAAGCCTCATGCATGTATTAAATGTTTAACTGAAAAATAAATGTCAAGTTTCCATGATGATTTTCAACATTACATAATGCTCAAGATATTTCAGAATTTTGCAGAAAACCGAGGCATCCCATTCTCTCCTCTGCATCAGAAACATTGGAACTCAGAGGGAAACGCAGCAATTCTAGGTTTGATGCGTATGTTGTAAAATTTTGGATCGCACATCCAGTGCATGTCAACAGTGAAGGCACAACTGATATGCGAGTTATCAGGGGAAGTCAGATGCATTTTCTGATTGGATAACAGAGGTAACAAGGCAATGGCTGTATCATAGTTCTATCGAATCATGCAGTGCAGTGAAGCTCACTTGGCCATTTGTAATCAGAAACAAACAACGGGAATTGCTAGAAAAACTCAGCATGTCTGGACACATGTTTGAAAGACATCAAAGTTAAAGTTACAGGCCCAGTGACTCTTCTTCAAAGAAGCACAGGAGCTTGGTTGTCAGTGTGGTGACTGTTACATGTAGCAGGAGGGTTCTCACAACAGTAATTAAACAACTCTCTGTGAAAAAGGAGAGAAGGTGGAGAATAATGGAAAAGGATAACGGGGAATACCAGGAACATTGGAGCAGTTTTTCTTTTCCAAAAGGCCATTCGAAAACACTAAAATGGTTAAGCAGCTGATCTGATAGTCTGGGTTTCAAAGGCAGCCGTGAGTTCTTGGCATTTGTCATGTTCTGCTTCAGGAGATGTATTAGTCTTCGGGAATGGGTGTGAGTGCAATTCCTGAAAGCATACCACATCAAACGCGCGTCTCTTTGCACATTACAAGTAAAGGTCCTAAGCTCTGTATTCCCTGTGAGCGACAAGAACTAAACCATTCAAAATGTTCAGCACGGAAAACCCCATCTTTCGTATTCTCCATACAGCCGGTTGATGATGCATTGAAACAGCAATTTTGTAGATTGTAATTACAAAATTGGGTGAAGATCAGCGATTCGAAGAACTGACACGACGCAGTGTATGAAGAATAGCATCGAATTCATTTTTTTAAAGACGGTTCTTATGCTATTCAAAAAAAAATCGTTCTCCAACAATACATTTCTTTCTTCGTGACTAGCTGTGGAAATAGGGCACAGGTAGCTTTGGGCGTTGTTCCTGGATTTTCAAGTAAATATAATATTATCATGGAATTAAAAAGAGTTATGGCAGTGTGAATGCATAGAAAGGTGGTTAGAGATGTGAGTATCTGTTATTCAACTCACCGAGGGAACAAAGACCACTGTCATCATCTGTAAGTGTGAGGGGTTCATCAGGATCACTGTCCAATTGTAACTTTCCATCATGGGATTCTGCATCTTCAGTCTCAACATCGTCATAATCACCACGAATTCGACCTAGTGGGAAAGATGAGCATCACTAATACAAATTGAAATACACAACAACGATAACTGGAAAACGAGATTACTGCCTCAGATAAGGCAAGTGCTGGAAACTGAGACCAGAAGAGTTAGGTCGGTCATCGTAATTCTGAAGTTACGGAATGAGAAGAGTTGGTGCAATTTGGAATTGTTTTGCCTGGAAATGAGAAGGTGAAAGGTTATCTGGTCGAATTATTCAAGACAATAACCCGGATAAGACAGGGTTTGCAAATAAAACTACTTCAACTGATTAGACTATTTTAGCTCGAGGTATTATGCACAGAATTAATGCCAGACCGTTCAGGGAAGATGGCAAGAAAGGATAAAGCTGTACAAGGGCTCGGAAATATATTTCACAAACATTTGCTGATGTCTGATCAACTCTTAATTTTAAATGTGGCCGAGATTACTATTGGTCAAAGGTATTTATGGACATGTTTCAAAGGCAGGGAGCTGGTTTTAGGCCACACCATAGTTTGGAATTATCTCATTGAATGCAGGAAGAGTTACGAAGGGCTGAGAGACCTACCGCTGTATCTATCTTGCAATTGACTGACTTGGAGCTGAGCATGCAGAGTTGCTGCCATGGCTGCGATGAGTCATGAAATGATAACGACTGTCGTTGGGGAAGACAGGAACGAACATTTCACTATGGTAGAGAGATCAAAGATCAGGGATCATACATTTCAGAGAAGTGATGGGAGAAGTAAACAGGAAATCTTCCACTCTCTGCCAGGAAGGTTGATAGAGGCAAAACACACTCATAACACGATTCAGTGGTACACTTGCAATGTCAAGACATACAAGGCTGTGGGCCAAGGTGTGCTGGCAAATACGATTAGAATGATAACCTGGTTGTTTTTGGCCGGCACGAGCCGCAGCAACAATGTCCATGACCATGTGTTATCAAAACAGCGGTTTTCACTTTAACTAACACTCCTCATGAAACAGCCAGTGCTCACACTATCCTGTGAACGCAGTCGCCACATTACCTTGTGAGGGTTGCCATCGTGAAATTTTGGGCAGCATAGACAGTGTAGGACAAAAATGAATTGACTGAAAGTGAAGCCAAACACACCTGGAATGCTGTTGGATTTCACCTCAAGATTTTCAGATCCGGGATTATTGTCAGTCAAGTTGTGGCTGGTGTAGTATTCAATGCGATTGAGTGAGTCAATAGAAGCATAAGTTACTAAAAATAAAAATGGAGAGTTATTTTCATGCTCGAATTCCAAGAGAAGCCAAGACCAAACAGATTTAGAATGAGCTGAAAATGTGTTGCTGGGAAAGCGCAGCAGGTCAGACAGCATCCAAGGAGCAGGAGAATCGACTTTTCGGGCATGAGTCCTGAGGAAGGGCTGATGCCTGAAACGTCGATTCTCCTGCTCCTTGGTTGCTGCCTGACCTGCTGCGCTTTTCCAGCAACACATTTTCAGCTCTGATCTCCAGCATCTGCAATCCTCACTTTCTCCTCGAAGATTTAGAATGAGGCAAGTATTCTTCAGCCAGAGGCTTGCGAATCTATGGAACACAGATGGCTATGGAGGCCAATCAGTGTGTATCTTAAAACAGAAATACAAAGGATATTGATTAATAAAACATCGAAGGAGAAGGCAAAGCAAAGTGGTTGAGAAGCACATCAGCCCTTATTGAATGACAGAATAGACTCGATGGGCCAAATGATCTAATCCTGCTCCTGTATGCCGTAGACTTATGGACTGTAGTTGAAGGTTTTATTTTATTAATTGTAGGGTGACAAGAGAAAGTATTGTTCTTTAATCGTGCCCGGAGAAATATCTAGAATAATGTCAAGTGAACCCACTGCGGGAAAGAATATGATATAAGAACTAAGAGCAGGAGTACTCCATCTGGCCGTTCCAGCCAGCTCTGCAGTTCAATAAGATCATAACTGATCTTTTCATGGCTTCAGTTCGACTTGCTCATGATTTTAATGTTCACAACATCATTCACCCCAGCTCTAAAATCATCTGATGAGGCAGGGAATTCCATAAATTCTCAATCCTGTGGGTGAAAATGTTCCTCCTGAATTTTGTCCTAAATCTGCTATCTGTACTTTTCAGGCCACTTCCGTTCAAAAGCAGTCATTTCTAATTTTATTCCAACAAAAAATGGATAATTTCACATTTATCATCTACCAGGCATTTTCTTTCCATTAATTTACACTGTGTCTGAACACCTGCAACGTTTCAGAGTCATATGCAGACTTTCAGCACCACTCATCTTCTGTGACTCATCATATTTGTTTATACATTGATCCCTCAATTTTGCTTCCACTCTTTGGTGCTGTGTAATCCATACTTATTGCAAAAGTTATATTATTTTAAAGTCAATGACGAATTGATTAGTTGGCCAGCCATCTGACGGGGTTTGGGTGGAACCAGGGTAGAAGTGAAATTGATAGATCTGTTTACATTTTCAACTACATTCCAGAAATAATCTATCAGGAATGTAGGGCAGTGAGAATTATTATATTGAAATTCTTACATCTCACTAAATGCGGACAGAGAACAGTTAATGAGGTAGCTTCCCACACAAGACGACCGTGTTTTAACTGTTAATCAGGTTCATTCAGTCATTAATCATGGAAGACTGCAAATTGAATGGAAGCTATACTTATCCAGTCACGATTCACTGTACAATAGGAAATATATATACCTGGTCCATGTTTGTGATCCGTCCTCTTGCCAGGGGGAATATTCTCAATTTCTTCATAAATTCCTTGGTACAAACCAAGACTTGAGCCTCTGTCTCCACGGTAAAGTTCTGTTGAATAAATGATATACTGGTCAGCATTTGTAGTTGACCACTCGCAGAAAAAAGATGTTTATATCTGAAGAACCAGGAGAGAGAAGAACGAGTTCACGCAATGCTGGTGACTAGAATCTTCACACAACATGAACTGTTCGCTGAAGGGAGATCATCTTTGAAAAGCAAATGAACAGGCCATGATTAATTTCCATGGAATGTCAGTTACCGAACCCGAGTATGTCAAACAGAAAGAGTGAGATGTTCTTGTTGGTAAAAATATGGATATTTTGTTCTAATTTTGCTGATTCAAATATTTATTCAAGAAAATTCTCAGCTCGCAATGGTGCATGTGAGTCAATATGTTGAGTGCAGAAAAATGAAACTCTTTAATGCAATGAACAAATGAAAATGCCAATAACCTACTTTTTTTAAAACTTGATAACATTGAGGAGATTACACATTAATGCACAAGATGCCGTGGCGCTGACAAAAAAGGTTGATAACTATGTTGTTAGAATTGGACTACTTTCATTAAACAACTGCATTGTTATGACAATTAGTTAAAAACCAAAACGTGAGACGAATGAAATAAGGTGGACCTTGTTGACATTGTTCGTGATAGACTATGAAGTGCATAGTTTTTATGGCTATATGTAAAGGAAAATTAAGAGAATGTGAAAGGATAGAAAATGATTGTTCTTAGTGTTGATTGTCATTGCCAACTCGTGGAACATGGTTCCCAGGCAAACGCTTTTAAATTACTGTGCAAAGTACAGAAGTATTATTTACTCAGTCAAGGGAAGCCAGTTGTTGCCTCACTGAAAGTTCCCTGAAAAGGACCCTTAATCCTTTCAATGATATTGGGTTGTGGTAGCAGCACCGAGACACTGAAGAACCATGAATAAATAGTAACTAATGAAGAAATATTTGGATGCAGTCTGCAAATAACTGAATAAAACGGAGACACATTGCTGCAATCATTGACTTGCTCTGGAATGTCATGTATATTCAATGAAAGATAAGAAAGTGCAGTCTTTATATTTCTTGCCCAATGATAATGACTGGAGTAACTCCACATTATATGTTATTTCAGTTACACTCCAAATATATTGAACGACTTGGTGAATACTTCACACAGTTAGAATATTCTTTTATTTGCTATTTACAGTTTTGATGGATTTTTTCTGAGTGTTTAATAAAACTCAGCGTTTCATTTCGGCAAAGTCCCTCGAAGAAAACAGACAGCCAAGAAATGCCGCACAATCGTGACCATCTCAGTCAAATGCTGCAAAAGTGCAATAAAAATCTACAGCCCCGAGAACATATGCAACAATGAAAGGGACACAGTGTTAGCTCAGTCGGTAGATGTGATGCTTACCTTTCATTTGCAATTTTCTCTGCATGACCACCAGTAATGCGACCAACTCACAGATTAACAAGACTCCCAAAGATGAACAGACGGCAACAGGCATAGAAATAGGTGGACTTCCCTGCCCTTAAAGGATGGAGTACAAATGGGTTTAGCACAGTTAAAGTCTGCCATGGAAAATTGTAAATAACCATCATTAAGGAAACAATGGCACTAGCTTCCAAACCGTGAAAGTACCAACAGCATCAATGTCACTTTTCAGGAAAGTAACGCGAACACAAATACTAATCTTAGTATCAGTCAGTAATACCTGCAGGTGGAGGTGAAGGGGAGGCCGTCACCAACTCGGATCCTGTGGAACAGAAAGTACGAATAATTATGAAGGGAAATTTAACATAGGAAATCAAATAGTTGCCCTGATTTTTGACATGAATGATCACGGACAGGAGCCAGTCAATCAGCATCAATCTTACCTGAACACTTTACACTGGCAATTTCCTTGTGATTACACTTGCTTTTCGCTGGAGCTGCGGAGAGACAGTCAAACAGAGAGAATTCTCTTCCCTTGCACTTCACATCATTCTGCCAGATAACATCTTTCTCCTGGGAGAGAACGGCCGCATCTCGGGCTGATACAGCAAAGCCGCATCCCAGCTCTCTGCAGACAACATTAGCATCAGTTATATCCCAGGAATCGCCACACAGCGTTCCCCAGCGTTTATCGCACATGATTTCCACTCTTCCAGAACAGTTGCTGCTTCCTCCATGCAGGTGCACACTGTCTTGCGTATCTGTGGTACAGAACCGATTATTAGTGAATTCAGTACAAAGCAGAATCTCCAAGAGTTGGCACAAAGAGAAAGAAGACGCACCTAGTTGTTGATGGCAATAAGTTGAACTGAGGGTCTGCTCCTTTGTCACATTGCTCTCTGTTGGAAGGAGAAAGATGCTCAGTCTATTCGAAATTCATGTTTGAAATGACACCCGAACATTGAGAAGGCTTGTCATGTTACCTGAACAAACTACACCAGCATCGTCCCGGTGTTGACAGTCGTGTTGACCCCACGGATCTGTGTGACATTGCCACAGTGTCGACTCGTGGGACACACACTCCATCTCATCGAGCCAAATAGTTCCCGTTCCTGCTCCGAATGATTGAGCGTCGTATTCAACATACTGGAACGGACCACAGTGCAGCTGCTTACAAATCACTTTGGCAACGTGTGAATCCAATGTGTCTGAACACACTGTTCCCCAGGTCCCATTGTAGAACACCTCCACTCTTCCCTCACAGCGATGTTTTCCATTCACCAGCCGCAGCTCCTTGTGTTCTGTTCAAACAATAACAGATATCCAGATTGTTAGATTGTTCATGTTTCCGGTGTGTGTTGTGATTGCCGTAACGAGCAGAATGCATGACAGGAACAAAGGGAATTGCTGGAGAAACTCAATAGAATCTGTGAAGAGTGAAAGCACAGACAAATCTTCAGGTCCAGTGACGCGTATTCTGAATGGCGGAAGCGTCACTGAACATGAAACGTTGACTCCTCTTTGTCTCGACAGATGCTGAAAGACATATGACTTTTTCCAGAAATTTTCCTTTTTGTTTTAGATTCGCAGCATCCGCGGATCGTTGTGATCAGTTTTCTTAATAAAGCTTAATGCAATGGAAAAAGGAGTGAGCCAAATGTGCATCGTGCATGGAGATTAGAAAGACTTCACCAACACACGTTTAGAATCTGGCGAACTGTTTGAGAACCCGAAATGGTCGAGAAGCAGAAACTGACAGAAAACAAACAGCCTGTGTTACAAAGTAAATTGTCCACTTTGCAGAAGTGAAGATCCACTGGAAATGGTTCTGATATCATGGCTGCACAATTTTATATATACATTCAATCAATTTTAAATTTGTATCACCAGGGAAGTTTCAAACTGCTCAGTTTAAAGCAAATTACGGAATATTTTTACTGTTCTGAAAAATCATGCAAAACGAAAGTGCACAGTAATAAATAGGCAGTAAAGGTGTGTACAGGAGCTATGTCTCATGCAGGGAAGTCTGGTCGGAAATATAAAGAGATAACAATCACTCCTTCATTTTCGAGTTACAAATAGTTCGATAGACACACAAACAGGTCTCATATTTCTGGTGGCTCGATACAAAAATAAAGATCATAAATTTGGGATGAATTTTTAGGAAACCCTTTATGACATTCAGGACAACATTGTCATCCACTTGGAGTAGTGACAACTGATCAAAGATGACACTTTTCATGACAAACGCGATTTGTATCAATAGAAGGTGAAAAAAACTGACAGAAAAGTAATTTAGATTCGAGAAACAAATTGATCTTTCACTTTCTGTGCAGCATGTAAGTGTCAGAGATCGTTTCTTTAAATTCCTGCCGCTGCTCTACATCCTTTCGAATTCAGTGAACATATGTTAGCATGACGTCACACCTACAACCTTCGAGCAAAGTAAAAGCATTGAAAAATGGCCTCACCCGAGCACATAATTCTCACATCCTCTTTATGAGAACAGTCGTCTTGGTGACCCAATGGTACTGAAGGACATTCCCAGAGAAATGATTCGTTTCCAAAACACTTCACATCCTTCCACCAAATGTGGCCTGAGCCCGGTCCAGAGGAGGAAGGGAGTGTCATGTCCAGTGCTTTTCCACAACCCAGTTGTTGACAAACGACTCCAGCGTCTACCACATCCCATAAATCATCACAAACTGAGCCCCATATTCCATTGTAGTAAATCTCCACTCGACCAGCACAAGGGCTTCCACCATCTGACAGCCTTAGCTGAAAGTGCTCTGTGAAACAATGACACATTCAATGCACATTCCCTTCATCACTCAGGGCAACACAGTGTATAGATACAGGAATGACCGTTTTAAATGTTCTCATAAGAAGTACTTAATGTGCTGAAACATAATTTCTTACAAAACTAATCGATCAAGTGTAACCTTTTAGCACGAATGTCCAGCACATAAATGTTTCAAAATATCTTATTGCACTTGGTACTGCCAGGTTCAGTTTCTCTTTCTATGTTGAACATTCAGTGAAATATTTTGCAAACGGTTGCATTTGTGCTTTCTCTATCCTGTCACTCCGTTTATGTCTGTCCACACGTTACTTTGTCTAATGCTCACCCTATTTTTTAGTGCACATAACTGTACGTTCGTCCAATATAAATACCGTCTCAGCTTTCATTCATCAGCGCACAAGGGAATACTATACTTTACGAGAATATAACTGAAAGACAACGTATATAGTGGAGTGACAGCAATAACAATTTGAGTAGTTGTAGAAGTGTAAATACTGAAAGAGGACGAAAAGTCATTTCAGGTTATGATCACGTGTACTTAGATATAAAGGTCCAGAACTAATTCACAGAATTACAGATTTAAGAAGTCTTCAGCACAGAGAAAGAAACTTCGGCCCACCAATTCCGTTTCTGTCAAAAACAAGCTCCGAAATATTTTAATCTCATTTTCCAGCACTTGGGTTCGTCCTTAACTCCTTCGCATCACAAGTGCGCATCTAAATATATCTTAGATTTCACTAACGTTTCTGCATCTACCACACTTACAGGCAGTGAGTTCCAGACTACTCCCCCGCCCCAAGTCGATGAAAAAGAATGTCCTCAGGTCCCTCTGAACATTCTGTCCATCACCTTAACTCTATGCCGCATTTTAAGCAATTGCATAACATAGGGGAAAGATTCCTTCTTTCTTATTATGCACCTCAATCCTGCCCATACTCAGTCGCCTCTGTTTAAAGGAAAAGAATCCAAATCTGATCAAGTTGTCTTCATTGCTAAATTTTGCTCATCTCAAGAAAATCTCTCATACGTTTCCCCCTGCATTGTCTCCATTACTGTACAATCCATCCTCTGATGTGGATTCCTTAACTGCACACAGTTTTCTGCTCTGGTCTAAATCATGCTTCTTGCAGTTTGAGAATAAATTAAACTCCATCTCCCACTCCTCGGCATTTTTGCCTGTCTGATCAATATCTGTTTATATTCATTCTCATCAAAATTTCAAATCGCAACGCCAACTTCACTCTCACAAAATTAGAGATTGCTGGTGAAATGCAGGAGGTTCACCTTCCTCTTTGGGAAGTGGTGTTATTATTTCAAATCGAATGACTCTATCTGAAATAACGCATTCTTTGTGCACGTGTATCAACTTTACTTTTGGGTTAAGACACTGGAATTGGATTACTGATTTGATTAGATAACTTAGAGTGAGGAAACAGGACCTTCGGCCCAACAAGTCCACACCGACACTCCAAACATCAACTAACCCAGACACATTCACCGACATCTCACGATACAGGCAATTTAACATGGCCAATTCAACTATCCTGCACATCTTTCGACTGTGAGAGGAAACATACGCAGAAATAGGGAGAAAGTGCTAGCCACTCAGACAGTTCCCTGAAGCGGGAATTGAACGCGGATGTTTGGCGCTGTGAGGCAGTAGTGCTAACCACTGTGCCAGCGAGCAATAGAGTCTAATCTAAGATTAGGTTCCCTACATTGTGGAAAGTGGCCCTTTGGACCAGCTAGTCGATACCGACCTTCGGAAATTTAACCCACCCAGACCCATTTCCCTCAGACGAATGCAAATAACACACTGCGCAATTTAGCATAGCCAATTCACTTGACCTGCCACGTAATGCTTGTATCTGACAACAAAATGGTGTTAATTTTTCATATTCATCCATCTGCACCCTCCGCACACCTCAGATCTGCTTTCAGCCGAGCGATGAATAAATGGTTTGAGTGACACTGACAAGCAAGTGGTGTACATTCTCAATTTACTCAGCAGATGAATGTTTGGCTTGATATATCAGAGCTGGTTTAAATGTGAAGAGTCTACTTACCTGAACAGAGGACACTGACCCCACTGCCTTCGGTGACAGACGATTTCAATGTGTTGGAGATTCTGCAGTCCTGGAGCTGTGATTCATGTCCATGACATTGGACATCATGTACCCACGAACCACCATCACTCTCCCCGTACTTTGAAGAATTATATATTTCTAAGGCATAACCGCATCCCAGCTGTCTGCAGACAACGTTGGCATCATTCTGATCCCACACGGTGTCCTGCACTCCGCCCCAGCTTCCATTATAGTAAACTTCAACTCGGCCATCACAGCGACTTTCGCCATTCACGAGTCTTAGCGCCCAATTTTCATCTGCAAAATAAGAGTTACTGAGAACAGCGATTGAAATGAACACAGATATTCGAGAACTGACAATCACAGGAAAATGTATGATTTGCAATCATAAAGATATTATGTCCATTTACATTTTCAAATACTTTCATCATGTCATCACATTTCTTCTCTAAACAAAATTGAGAGAGGTGTGGAAATAAAAGTGCTGCTATTCTAGCATTCGTTGAAAATCAAGTTTCGTCGTTTAGTTCGCGACCTCGTCCATTCAGGCCGATTCTCAGTCTGCAGATGCTACTCGTATGCTTTGACCATTGATATGTTGCCACTACTCTCATTGTTGCCGGCAGAGCATGTTGCACTGAGCAAACGACCCGCAACATGACTGAGGCAATGGTCAAGAAGATAATGGAGAATGAGGAACAAGTCTGTTTGAGAATTTTGACATTCAAAACACTTGTGAAAATTTGGGATAGCTCAACAATTTTAAAACCTGATACTGTCATCACTAACGTAACTGCCAATATTCACCATTTTCTTTTGAAAATTGTCTCCACGCTATTGATACGTCAAAATCTGTTATTAGAAGGTACGAATACATCTGATTTCTGCGGCGCGATTTGTGCAGATTCTGGTATTCCCTGCCAGGAGTTGAGGGCAGAATGTCATGTCATAAAAATGTTCACACGAGCAATTCAGGTGCGTTATGCATTCTCTGGGGGAATGTTGGAAAATGTATGCTCTGGAATTGGAGCCCAGTTTCAGCTCGTGAACAGGGAAACTATGAAGAAATATTGAAAACAAAACCCATGCAGCTCCTAATGTTTGTCAGGAAATCAAATCTGGTTTCGTCATTTGATCGGCCCTCCAACGTCTTCAGGCTCATAAAAGAGTGAGAAAATCATAACTAAAGGCCTGTAAAACCAACTTGGTTAAAGTGAAATCAGGCATCAGCACAAACCCTGGCCTCACTGGTCACACCTCCGTTCCCTGAAACACTAAGTATCAGAATCATAATCGTTAAAATGTTCGTGAAATACTCCAAATCTTAAACAGTACAGTGAGTTGAGAAGCACTAACAGAATTAGTAACCCAGGCAGAATGGATGCATTTGTGGAGTGACAGGGGATTGATATTTGAAGAATGCGGCAGAGAGTTAGGAAATTAATTATCATCTTGGATGGCATTCAGAATTTTTAAAAAAAGATAATGTCATTTAATACAAACTAACTTCCGTAGACTCAAGTGTCACTTCTCAGAACACCATTGCGCCAAATCAAACATGGCCTATTGATTTGCAAAGTGGGGGTAGAAATTAAGACCTGGTGGTGCTGAGGGTGCCCGAAATTCCAGAATGGCAGCTGGTAAAGAACAAACTGAGTTAATAGTCTGCAACGGAAAATTAGTCTTTGCGATGGTGACAGTCAAACGATAATCAATTCTGCTAACAACTCATCTGGCTAATACTTATCATTGTGGAAGGACATCTGCCGGTCTAACCTTTTCTGACTGACATATGACTGCAGATTGTTCACCATATAGTTGAAAGGTAATGACTTCCTGAAGTGAACTAGTGCACCAGTTAAACCGAGATTAATCACAAAAGGCCAACAGGCCATGGACGCACCAGTGACATTCCATTAATGTAAAAATAAAATAATTCGAAACTTTAAGTACACAGAAACACTGTTTAGCAAAAGAACAATTGCTATAAAGGACACACCCGAGCAGATGACATTGGCCATATTTCCATGTGAACAGTTGAAGCTTTCCCCATGTGAAACTGGACAGTTCCACAACCGTCGCTCGTTTCCGTGGCATTCATAGTTTTCCTTCCACACTGGACGGGCTCCCCTCCCAAATCGAGCATCTCTCGGGATCGACTTTGCAGTCCCGCATAAAAGGTGCTCACAGACCACATTGGCGTCTTGTAAGCCAAAGTAAACACCGCACAGCGTTCCCCACTGCTCTCCATGTAGGACCTCCACTCTCCCAGAGCACCTGTTCTCCCCACCAACCAATCGGGGCCCATTGTCTCCTGTTTTGGATCAAATAAAAAAAAAAGTTTGCAAATATCCACGCACTTGTTCAAGATTCAAAAGAGAAAATAAATCGAATCTCATCCTCCATTGCCCAATACACATGACAGTTACAATGTCTTCAAAACAATTACGATTATTTCATGAAACTCTTTCCACTATTCACAGTTAAAGGGTATTCCCAAGACAGTGATTATGATCATTTACCTCTGTCGTGGAAAACCTATGAAACAAGAGTGGAAAGGTTTACTTGATGCAGTCCATAGTTTGATAACAGCAGTGTACTTTTGGTCCTGATTGCTCGTGAAGGTTAGAATGACTTTTGCAATCATGCAGTAATGCTTAACTCAATTTACTGATAAATATGTGGCTGCATTCTCGTTAGAGAGATGTGGTTGATGGTGATTTAACCTGATGGTCACTATTCGTCAGCCGAGGAATGAGCTCAGAAGTTTAGGAACAGTATGGCAACTTCAGATTGTGGGGGGGAATGAGCCAACGCTGCTGGTATTACCTTATATCAAAGACCAGTCATTCAACCCACTGAGGTAGGCGATTCCATCAGGGTGTTACACTGCAGTGCAGCTAACGAGGCGAATGTATTAAATGAATATTTTTGAAGGCAATTTCTGAAACATGGACATCAAATAAGCTTACAAGTTTGAGGCAATTGGGGTAATTACAATGTTAAAAGTTTTTTTGTACAGTAAGATGTTGAGCCTCCAGGTGACCAAATCATGACCAATGCATCAAATGCTGGCTGCAATATGCAGTTTCAAGACTATTAACCTTTATTCTCCCATCGAACCTGCAGTAATGAAATGAATTATAACCTGAGAATGTGTACCGTTTGGTAGAATGTGACATGGACTTTCCCGAATTTGCATTGAGATGCAAAGTAACACTTCAAAATTAGTCACTGGTACCATGCATCAATGTTTTCAAACCATTATTCATGACATCTCCCAATTTCAGTAGAGCATGCAAAGAGAGCAGAACAGGTAAGTAAATGTCAGATGAAACTTTACGCGAAGAAGTTTCAGGCAGTATATTTTGGCAGCCTGGAAAATGAAGTACAACGTACGTGCATTTACATGTTTTCACCTTTTCCCTCTTCAAGTTGTGAATAAGTGCACTTAGACAGAAGTGCTGGAGCTTCAAAAGCTGAGATACACCAAGTTGACAGAATACTTGGTAGAGTAGTCAGCAATGCAACTGAAACGTAAAATTAAGAATAGATGAATTTAGGGCAGAAAGAGAGAAATAATTCCTTTGCGTTTGGGAAGATAGGAAAACCTTGTTTATAATTATGTGGAACACATAATTCACAAAGTGTGTCCTGGCTCTTGAGGAGGTGCATACTCGAAGAGATATGCAAAAAGGCTTCCACTTTCGATTAATGTGTATTGGACAGGTTATGGATCGTATTCAACCAATGGAGCTGGAACAGATAGAGGTATACGAGAATATTACTTGATGAACAAAGCAGCAAACGAAATAAATTACTGGACCTGCCTATTGATCATCGAAAGAGTAACAGGCAATAATGTAACGATTTAGGGCAAAAGGTGCACAGTATTACATCTTGGAATGTACTGAATTAGACTGTAGACAAAGTGCATATACCATGCAAAATACAACGTGTTACGAAGGCAAAATAAATTTACAGCAACGTAAATTTACAGAAAGTTCAGAGATTGAGAAGGGTCGCAAGTAAGGGACAGAACGGTGAATAAATTACCATGATAATATCTATCAGCCAATGAGTGTTTGTGAGCTGGAACTTCTTGCTGAAAAAGTTGTTGGCAAGAGTGATCTTCAGTTATGTCGCACAGTCTGATAGCATTGTTAAAAAATATAATCAGGTCAGGGAGATTCAGAAAATAAACAATTGCCTTGTCATAACTTTAGTTGTCTGAGGTTCACGTCAATGTATGTGTATCGACCAACGATTCATATTATCCTTCATGAGCGACGCTTAGTCAATGTCCACACGAACGGATATTGACTGTGGACAGTTGAAGAAATGTCTTTCCCAATCCAAACGCCAAAGTTTTAAAATGTTTACATTTTCAATAATTTCGTGTATATTTTACCTCTTCACTCTTGTGCCAGGGAAGATGAGAATCTTGAGGATTAGTTGAGATTTGTCACGGTCAAAGCAATGTCAGGAATGCCAGCGACATTACTCTTACACACATTAACTGGAAATGTGTCTTTCTCCTTTAGGTAAGCTTGTACTCACCTGAACATATCAGGGTGACATTGTTGTGTCCAGTGCAATCCTGGTGCGTTGTTGAAGACCGAGGGCACTTCCCCAGCTGAGTCTCATTGCCCGTACATTTAAACACCTCAGTAGCCGTGAGAACAGCACTGCCTCCAGAATGCATCGAGCTTGAAACAGACACTGCGACTCCACAATGAAGCTGTGCACAGACCACATCGGCGGCTTTCAAATCCCAGTCAAGCCCACACATTGTTTTCCAGGTGTCACCGAACTGGACCTCCAGTCTGCCAAAGCATTGGGAATTTTGAGGTACCAACCTCGGAGCTTTGTGATCTGAGATTTTAAAAGAGCACAGAATCATAGCAATTTGTAGCAACCGCGACTCCGATTATTTTCTGATCAACATTTATGTGATTAATTACAGGTCTGGCATTTCTGGAAATAAATTGTTCCTACAATCAGTTTGCTGCCCTGTCGATCTCGTTCATGTTCACCCACAACCCCGACCCTCAGCTGTTCAGACAGAAAGCAACTTTCAACCTGAAGATAAATGACAGAAAGTGATTATGCCAGCCAACTCAATGTCGAATCTCAGTGTGCATTGGGTTGTAAATATGATCATTCCTGCAGCGCAGTTCTCTCAATGTGGCTTCAAGTGACATCACAATGGACACCTGTCGTGCCCCTTTACCGGATTGGAAACGGTAACGGGAATTCACCTCTCCCATTGTCTTCAAATATTCACGCATTATATTATCGTACCGAATGAATTGGGCGTTTAGTTATGATCATGTTAATAATATTTGGATAGTTGTCGCTCTGTTATCATAACCCTTTCTGGTTTGAGGCAGCTCCGGCATGTGATAAAGCTCCAAAGAAATGGCAATAGATTTTTACCTGAACAGACGACACCAGCATCATTGTCATGTGAGAAGCTGTAGTGATCCCATTCCTGTGATTGACACTCCTTCAGAGCGCGCTCGGTCCCGCTGCACTCAACATTCCAGGTCACAATGGGTCCGGAACCTTGTCCAAAGTGAGCCCCGCCCGGGGCAGAGACCGCGGTCCCACAGTCCAGCTCCCGACACACAACTGCAGCATCCAGAAGGTCCCAAAGATTATCATCGACTGTCCCCCACTGTCCCCTATAGTGAATCTCCACTCGGCCAGCGCAAGGACTGCCCCCATTCGCAAGTCTCAGCCTCACCGTCTCTGGAAAATATCGAAATGGTAACCAAAGTGAATACTGCGTAATTGTGAAAGCTCCAATTGCTGTCTGCATTCCCAGCTCACAATGCAATGGGCGTGATGGCATGGCAAAAAATGCATGCTATCGCAATGTAACTCACAATACGTGTTGTGGATGGTGAAATGCCATTTTAGAAGTGATGCTCACTCACAGAGAGCGAGGGTCAGAAAAATGTTTCCACAGAAACAATTCCTCTAAACCTGGCCAACGTGAGGAGATTTTTTATTACTCATTCATGACATCTGGGCGCAAAGAATGGCGAGAAAAACACAACTGATCCTCACTGCGAACATCTGAAAACGAAACAGTACTTCCGCCTGTCACAGCCCGAAATATTGTGGGATGTATGGTCACGTGAGCACAATGTCACTGCTCAATAGTGAGTGAAATAATTTATATACATTGCTGAAAGCAGCACTGTGTGTGTAACTGAATTTTCACAGTATCTCCATGTGTTGTCTCTATCTGAGAATGGTAATGTGCGTAGGAACTGATCCTTCACACTCTTCTCCCCAGCAATCCTGAAATGAGAGACCTTCAGAAGTCCTGCACCCCCATTAGTTATGAACAGACAGCTGTTCAACATGAATTTTAAGGCAACGAGATTCTTAGCACAACTTCGTGCTTGAACGGAATCATCAGAATATAGAGATTTGACTCCATATGAAAAGATCATGCTGTTACCTTTACTATCAGCCTGAGTGTCAGCAACTCTGCCTGAAATAGAAGGATGAAAATTCAATTTAGCACGTAAACATAAATGAGACAAATGCAACAAATGCGGGCAATAATTATCATTAGCTTGCCAAATAATCATATTTTACACAGAGGGTGTAAACATATGGAACAAGCTGCGCGCGGAAGTCATTGACGCTGGTATTGTAACAACACTTAAAATATATTCCGACAATTACATGGATAGGAACAGTTGAGAACGATATGAGTCAAGTGAAGAGAAATGGATTTGACATTTGTGGATTAACATTTGATCAGCCTGGACCAGTTTTGGACAAAGGCCCTATGTCCTTCCTGTGACTCTATATGATATCTGGAAATTTCAAATCCTCATTTTATGCAATGCTGATAAAAGCAGGAAATATAATTACTGTAATTATGAAATATTGTCTGTTTTCTTCTAAATTTGACCAAATTGTTTCCACACAGAAAGATATGCTGCCAACTCTCTGACTGGTCTGCTCGTCACTGCATTGCTACCTTCTTCAACGTTGTGATGATCCCCGGAAAGAGCGACAATACTCCCCAGTTACCAAAGCAAGGCACCCCTGTCCAAAGCTTTCAGCAGTTTAGAAACTTCAGTCGATCAGCAATACTTAAATAAACAATGGCTAACAGTGCTTAGTCAGCAACCAACCCCCGAAAGTATATTTATTGATTTCAGTGTTTACCATCTTTAATATACTGGTTTATTACGTTCCCCTATCTACGTGGCGACAGCATTACGAGATTCACTCATCACCAATATCCAGCAGGACTTATCCACTTCCCGAAATCTGGAACATGAAATTTTATGACGGATTGAAAAACGAAGATCAATATGTTACTGTCCACAAACCATTCACTGGTCACAACACAGGAAGAAGGTCATTCGGTCCAAGGAACCGATGCTACCTCTTTGAACACACTGTGTAATGTTTTTCAATGTCTATCGTCATTGCCATCAAAGTATCAATCTCAGTATTTTTAACCCACGTTCAACTGCACTGGGGACAGGATGGTGATGAACCCGCTTTAAACTTTTTGTAAGTGTTTTCTGGTTGGCGAACGTGGTGCCACTGTTGAAGAAGGGTGGTAAGGAAAACTCACGGAACGAAAGACCAGTGAGCCTGAGGCAGTGGTGGGCAAACTGTTGGAGGGAATCCTAGTAGCAGGATATATATGTATCTGGAAAGGCAAGTACTGATTAGGAATAGTCAACATGGCTTTGTGCGTGGGAAATCATGTCTCACAAATTTGAGTTTTTTGAAGAAGTAACAAAAAGGATTGATGAGGGCAGAGCGGTCGATGTGATCTATATGGACTTCAGTATGGCGTTCGACAAAGTTCTCTATGGGAGACTGATCAGCAAGGTTAGGTCTCACGGAATACAGGGAGAACAAGCCATTTGGATACAGAACTAGCTCAAAGGTAGAAGACAGAGAGTGGTGTTGGAGGGTAGTTTTCAGACTGGAGGCCTGTGACCAATGGAGTGCCACAAGGAACGGTGCTGGGTCCTCTACATTTTTTTGTCGTTTACATAAACGATTTGGATGCGAGCATAAGAGGTACAGTTAGTAAGTTTGCAGATGACACTAAAATTGGAGGTGTCGTGGACAGTGAAGAGAGTTACCTCAGCTTCCAACAGGATCGTGAGCAGATGGACCAATGGCTGAGAAGTGGCAGATGGAGTTTAATTCAGATAAAAGCGAGATGCTGCATTTTGGGAAAGCAAATCTCAGCAGGACTTACACACTTAATCGTAAGGTCCGAGGGAGTGCAGTTGAACAAAGAGAGCCTGGAGTGCAGGTTGATAGGTCCTTGAAAGTGGAGTCGCAGGTAGATAGGATAGTGTAGAAGGCGTTTGGTTTGCTTTCCTTTATTGGTCAGAGTATTGAGAACAGGAGTTGGGAGGTCATGTTGCGGCTGTACAGGACATTGGTTAGGCCACTGTTGGAATATTGCGTGCAATTCTGGTCTCCTTCCTATCGGAAAGATGTTGTGAAACTTGAAAGGGTTCAGAAAAGATTTACAAGGATGTTGCCAGGGTTGGAGGATTTGAGCTGCATTGAGAGGCTGAACAGGCTGGGGCTGTTATTCCTGGAGCTTCGGAGGCTGAGGGGTGACGTTATAGACGTTTACAAAATTATGAGGTACAAGGATAGGGTAAATATGCAAAGTCTAATCCCTGGAGTCGGGGAGTCCAGAACTAGAGGGCATAGGTTTAGGGTGAGAGTGGGAAGATATAAAAGAGACCGAAGGGGAAACAATTTCACACACATGGTGGTACATGTATGCAATGTGCTGCCAGAGGATGTGGAGGAGGCTGGCACATTTGTAACATTTAAGAGGCATTTGGATGGGTACATGAATACGAAGAGTTTTGAGGGATATGAGCCCGGTGCTGGCAGATGGGACTAGACTGGGTTTGGATATCTGGTCGGCATGGACGGGTGGAAAGAGGGGCCTATTTCCATGCTGTACATCTTTATGACTCAACTGAATTTGTCCTGTTATTGATGTTACCACAATATCTTTTCCCCCTCTCCCAAGCTGATAGAGGCATCGAAATATATTTTCAATTTTAGTTAAGTTCAAATTTCACGCACTGTGTGATACAGTTTGATCATTTTTATTTTCTTGTGAAAGCTTTTCCATACAATTTTTATAAATTCAAAAAATTTCGAATTGCTTGTTTTCAATCTCAGAATAATATCATGTCGATGTTTAGACATCATGGGTCATCTGATCATGTGATAATAGATGGTCGCTCACTGTGGATTTATTCAATCCCTGCTGTACAACATCTTTCATAAACTGCATTCACCAACTTGACTGAACGTTCACCTCTTTATCATGCGTGTGCAATATCCCTACAATTCAATGTTAAATCTTTATTTTTTAATGTAATGCATGACAGAAAATGAACAGAAAAAATCTAAAACAATGTCATGCACGCTCGCCCAATCATCAGACGTTTGAAGATCCTTACTCACTGGAGAGCTTTGGAAAACAACAAATACATATTAGATCAGTGGCATCATTGTGAACATTCTAACTGATGGGAGAACTGGTACAAACTAAATCTACTGAAAGACTGTTCATCGCAATTTCAGACACATGTAACTGTGGAATAAATCTGCCTGGTTTGAACACGTCTGTCCTTTTGAATTACCTTTGCAGCATTTACTGGCTCACATGAAATTTCTCTTGCAACATTGCAGAGGACACAACTTTCAACGTGGAATGAGGTGAGAGTCGGTACAATTAGTATTCTACATATTTCACACCTGTATCAGAACATAAGAACGACGAGCAGGCGTGGGCCATCTGGCCCATCAAGGCTGCACCACCATTCAATGAGAACATGGCTGATCTTTTCGTGGATTCAGTTCCACTTACCCGCCGATTCTCAACAACCCATAATTCCAGTACTGTTCAATAATCCATAAACCTACGTTTGATTTCATCCAACAAGATAATCTCAACTGCTTCACTGGGCAGGGAATTCCACAGATTCACAACAGAATGGCTGGAAAAGTTCCTCTTTACCTCAGTCTGAAACCTGATCATCCTTTTTTTAAGGCTACTTTCCCAAGTTCTACTTTCACCCACGAGTGTGGTGAACCTCCATGGTTCCATCATATCTACTCCGTTCATTATTTTCTATCTTTCTGTGTGATTCGCCCCTCATTCTTCTAAATTCCAAGTATAGTCCTCGTCTTCTCAGCTGTCCTCTCCTGAATCAATGCTGTGAACCTTTCACCACAACCTGTCCAGTGCCAGTGCATTACTTGACTAAGACAGATTACTGCCTACTTCAAGCTGAATCGCTGTATCGAGGAAGAAGGCAAGCTGATTTCCAGTCTGCTTCAACTACGCATGAGGGACATGAATACCATTTTTTCTTTTACTGTAGCATTTATTTAGATTTCAAAAAATCTGAATTTGTCTGAAGTTTTGTAATTCAATTAAGTGTCAATCGACACAGGGAATATAAAGAAACAAAATTATTGACAGTAGCAAAAATGCAGAATACTTGACATTTCTGTATGCAAATTAAAACTGAACGCATATTAATTACTAAATTTAGAAACTAAACAATGCATTCACCTCGCATTTGATATGACTTCAATCATTCATTTTTCTTTACATAAAGGATCAATTAGATTTTATGGTCTACCCAAGAAGTAGAATTATGTCGAGAATAAAGAATTGAAGTCTTAGTAAAATAGAAAACATTGAGTTGAACATGGGTGCCTGGGAGTGATCCTTGCATTTCTTCTTGACTAATATCGAATTTATAAAAGAGCAATAGTGGGTTAAGAAGTCAGCTATTCATTACTTCGGCACGAGGTGAATATTGAAGCGGTTTATGCAACTTGCAATTTCATATTTCATACTTTATCCTAATTAAGGTCATAGAGTCACAGAGATGTACAGCATGGTAAAAGACCCTTCGTCCAACCTTACCATGCCGACCAGATATCCCAACCCAATCTAGTCCCAACTGCCAGCACTGGGCCCATATCCCTCTAAACCCTTCCTACTCATATCACCATCCAAATGCCTCTTAAATGTTGCAATTGTACTAGTCTCCTCCACTTCTTCCGGCAGCTCATTCCATACACATACCACCTTCTGCGTGAAAAAGTTACCACTTAGGTCTCAATTATATTTTTGCCTCTCACCCTAAACCTTTGCCCTCCAGTTCTGGACTCCCCCACCCAGGGAAAAGACTTAGTTTATTTATCCTATCCATGACCCTCATAATTTTATTAACCTCTATAATGCCACCTCTCAGCCTTCATCGCTCCAGGGAAAGCAGCCCCAGCCTGTTCAGCCTCTCCCTGTAGCTCAAATCCTCCAACCCTGGCAACTTCCTTGTAAATCTTTTCTGATCCCTTTCAAGTTTCACACCATCTTTCACAAAGGAAGGAGACCAGAATTGCATGCAATATTCCAAGAGTGGCCGAACCAATGTCTTGTACGGCCGCAACATGACCTCTCAACTTCTGTACTCAATACTCTGACCAGTAAAGGAAAGCAAACCAAACGCCTTCTTCACTATCTTATCTACCTGCGACTCCACTTTCAAGGAAATATGAACCTGCACTCTAAGGTCTCTTTGTTCAAAAACACTCTCTCGGACATTACCATGAAGTGTAAAAGTCCTGCTAAGATTTGAAGCACCTCGCTTTTATCTGATTTAAACTCCATCTGCCACTTCTCAGACCATTGGCTCATCTGGTCAAGATCCTGTTGCAAGCTAAGGTAACCCTCTTCACTGACCACTACACCTCCAATTTTGGTGTCATCTGCAAACTAACTGTACCTCTTATGCTCGTAACAAAATCATTTATGTGAATGACAAAAAGTAGAGGACCCAGCATCGATCCTTGTGGCACTCCACTAGTCACAGGCCTCCAGTCTGAAAAACAACCCTCAACCACCATCCTCTGTCTTCTACCTATGAACCAGTTCTGTATCCAACTGGCTAGTTCTCCTTGTATTCCATGAGATCTAACCTTGCTAATCAGTCTTCCATGGGGAACCTTGTCGAACGCCTTACTGAAGTCCATATAGGTCACATCTACTGCTCTGCTCTCATCAATCTTCTTTGTTACTTCCTCAAAAAACTCAAACAAGTTTGTGAGACATGATTTCTCATGCACGAAACCATGTTGACTGTCCCTAATCAATCCTTGCCTTTCCAAATAGATGTACATCCTGCCCCTCAGGATTCCCTCCAACAACTTGCCCAACACTGAGGTCAGGCTCATTGGTCTATAGTTCACTGGCATATCTTTACCGCCCATCTTAAACAGTCGCACCAGGTTTTCCAACCTCCAGTCTTCCGGCACCTCACCTGTTCAACAAAGATCGACAAAACATAATGATGGAGCCTTTCACCATCTCGTGCTTTATCATCTGATCCAAGAATGTTGTTACTTCTCGATAAATTCATATGAGATTAAGCAATCCAATTTGTCTCACTGTTTCACAAATTGAAAAGTTTCAAAGCACACGATGAAACCAAATAGTGTACAAGTAATGCAGAACCAGAGTAAATTTACTTCTCCTTCAAATTTATTGTCTCATCTTAATAGCCACTGAGACAGTTGATCTCGAAGTTACACAAACTAAACTCAGAAATCTTTCTTTCAATGGTTCTGAGCAACCTCCATTTCTGTGGGAATTTATTCTTGCATCTGTCCCCAATCGGGTCTCCTTCCAACTGAACCCGAAATGCTTTTTCTTAAATTATATGAAACAACGTCAGGTTACTGTCTCTGGACGTCAAGTTCACAACGTAAACAATTTTACAAATTAAGCCAAAATAATTGAGACACCAGGCTGATGGTAGAAAAGAAAAGTGCAAACTGAAAATCTGAAACAAATGTGGAGAATGCTGGAGACCCCCAACACATGCAGAGAGAGGAACAGTGTTAAAATTGTCACTATGTTGTGACTCCTTATTTTCTCTCCTTCTGGTCTGAGCGATCGTATGAGAGTCGAAACATTTCTGTGTTTCACTCTTCGTTGATGTTGACAGATCTCCTGATTTCATTCAACATTTTTGAAGTTTCTTTAAGGTATGACGCGGTTATGAGTACTCCACAAAATTACTGTTAATAAATTAATATTCAACCTCCTTTGTTCATATATTAGTTCATAAAATAATTTTGAAAGTGAAATCTAGTCTTTGAGCGACTTGAGCAGTGTTGATGTGCATGTCTTTTTTTATCTTCAGCCATATATCTTAGAACAAAACAGACAGCAACTAAAATTTAAAGGAAATAATACCAGTTTCGTCTTCTGGATAGAAAATGCAATTCACTCTCAGTGTCACTGTGCCCGTCATTTGGGTGTAAATGGATTGTCGAAATGCAGTACACAAATAGACTCAAGGCACACGTTTCTCTAACCCGTCATTTCGATCTCGAGAGGCTGATTTAACCGCTGTGATATGGTTTATGAAAATAATTCACAAGATTCTGATTCAAGCACTTAAATCATTAATGTACATGGAAATACGTACATGGGAAGAATGAAAAAGAAGGCTTCAATGTCTTGGATAATTCATGTCACTGGATAAATAGGAGTAACTATTCCAGAGGATAAGAAACCCAATTTACCACAAAGCAATACATTTCTGTGCACATGAACTCTCTTAACATACTACGCCATAGCATAGACAGAATCTTTTTTAGCTAGACTTTCTACGGAGTGGAAACAGGACAAATGGTGCAACAAGTCCATGCTGACCCTCCGAAGAGCAACCCACCCAGACCCATTTCCCTCTGACTAATGCCACTAACACAGTGTGCGCAACTTGCCATGGTCTACACATCTTTGGACAGTGGGAGTAAATTGGAGCACCTGGAGGAGAGCCAGACATACACAGGGACAATGTGTGAACACCACACAGTCACTCGCCCGAGGCTGGAATCAACTGACATGCTGCTCCATATAATAATCTGAACCGGGATGCCCATCCTTTCATGACAAGTGGAGAACAGTTGCCAGCTTTTCAGCATTATTCACTTTCTGACTCCTGAAGAGTAATAACTGTGAGCAACACACAAACCAGCGATATTAACAGACATTCGCTGCTTACATTGCTGCATTAAACTGCAACATACACTGACAAGATTGAAGGACTCAGGACACAATGCTCTACGGTCTGTTCCCCATGACACACCCCGACACTGAAACAAACTACTGCACCTGGAAGGACACCAAATCGCTGAAGAATGCACGTTTGTTGCCATTAAACTCTTTGGCATTCCAGAGCAAGTATTTGATCCGAACGAGGGTTGTACAGTGGCACATTCCAAGGACCAGGACTAAGTGTTGAGGGATGTATTTAAGGTTGGGGCAGCTGCTACTCAGGCAGTGGAGAACGACCACTGTCTTAGGTCTTAGTGCAGAAGGTATATGGGGGTCCGTTCAGTTATCAGACCCTCCTGATGACTCAAGTATATATAGTTACAATCTTGTCCATGTAAGACATGCCTTTAGAGTGTTTCTGCAGAGAGTCATATTCCAGTGTTTGTTTGTCCTTCATACAGGATTGTGCAGAAGTCGGAGAAAGTGAGGATTGTAGATGCTGGAGATCAAAGTCTAAAAGGGTGGTGGTGGAAAAGCACAACTGGCCGAGCAGAATACGAGGAGCTGGAGAGCCGACGTTTGAAGCTTCAATCTTTATCCTGATAAAGATTTTAAGCTCTTAACGTCGAACCTCCTATTCCTCGTATGCTGCCTTACTAGGTCTGCTTTTCCAGCACCACACTTTTTAACTACGAGACAGTAGTGACCTGTTTCAAAAACCATGTATGTATGTAAATGTATTTTATAAATACAGTTTTTATTTGGAGAGAGAAAAGAAGCATATTTCTGTAAAATAAGTTTACAATAATTTGACTGAATTTCTTCAACAACTTTCCAAGCACAAGAAGAAGAGCTTTTGATACATGCCTGGCCAGTGCCAATCATTCGACCAAATTCTGTGAAGAACAAAACTGGCTAACAAAGGAACTGTGTATGATGGAAATCAGAAACAAAGGAGAAATTGCTGGAAATACTTCGCAGATCTCGCAACATTTGCAGACAGAAAGCAGTGTGAATGTTTCGCTTTGGTTATTTGAAGATGACCAGTTAACTGTGCCTTTTATTAGAGCGACAATTCTAACAGATTTCACGGAGTAAATTCTGAAATTTCCAAAATTACAGAACCGTCTCAACAATAAAATATAACAAATTAACACACAGCGTCTTTGTTCCACTGAGGATGTGAACAGCTAACTGCGCCCTTTATCACAGCAATGTTTCTTCCACTTTCCTCAGAGGAACTTGCCTGTCGCGTTTCCATAATTACAGAACTGTCTCAACAACAAAATATCCCAAATTGGCCCAGAGTCCCTTTGTTTCACTGACATTGCAATGGCTCTGTATAAATCCAGCAGTATCGAGAAAGTTTTGGAATATAAAAAGAAGAAATAATAACTAAAGTCAGTGGCAAATCAAACTCCTAGAAAAGCAAAAATATTCAGTTTCTATTTTACACTCTCCCAAATATTGACGAATAAATTGGGAAGATATTGTTCAGCAGGTTTCCCAACTACAATCACTGTTGAAGCAGCAATGGGCACTGTTTCCAAACACACTCGAATTGTCTGATGAGGTTTTCAACTCTGTGAGCTGTACGGAATCTACGAATAAGTGCAAGTATTGGGGGTGAATGGGGGTTGTGGTTGGGGAGCTCTGAAGCCTCAGAAACAGTTCCATAAAAATTCGGAAAATAATGAAGACAAAATAATTTTCATTCCTAATTATGCCACTACTTTATCTCGCATAGACTGATCATTATATTTTTGCCACATGTATGTAACTAATCATTGACCTATGAATGGTTAAGAAAATGTATTCAAGAGACCACAACTCACAGTTCAATAGCTGCAGAAGAAGTAAGTTCACCAGGGTTACAAACATCGTCCCAGCTGGTGGTTCCAGATCAAATCTGAACATTTGCTGAATGCTGTCTCACAGATACTGAGCAGCAGTTCACATATCAAGTGACTCCTCGATTTCTCTAACAGTTGGTTCCTTCACCAAGGCTTGTCCAGGGGCTCGTGTTTCTTTCCATCAACCAATAGATTTTGACGTGAGCCGACTATGAAGTAAACTCTGTCCTCTCCACCAATGAGAAATGATGTGACCATTAATGGGTACAATGAAACCGAGTTCCAAACACTAGTTCCTCTTAACAGATCAATGACGTTTCCGATTTTGACTTGGAAGCGAGTCCCCACTCCGGAATCCATGTCACAGAATCACACAACCACAGGAGGTTATTGGTCTCAGATTCTTTGAAGATTCTCTGCAACTCAGCATCTCCCCGAGCAGCTGGAGAAAGAGCTCAATTTCCGTTTCTTCACTTTACACTTTTCAGAACTAAAAATGGAGACAAACAACTTCAGAGCAGAATTTCTACCCTTCCTTTAGATTACAAGTAACCCCTTTCCTCCCTTTTTTCTTCCTGTCCTGTCGACATTCGTCTCAGCACAGCAGACCCATATTCATCTCTTTCCCCCCAATCCTGAGCACCTATTCTGAGTCATAATTCTGTCCATTACTATAACTATCAGTCCGTTGTCTTATCCTCTGAGCACGCAGACCGCCTGTTTCAGTCTCTTCTCCTCCCCCATTTGTCTACAGTATTAAAAACTGTCATTACCCAGAATAATCACATTTGATTCAAAATATTAACTCGCTTTGTGTGTCCACACATGCTGCTCAACTTGTTGTTTTCTGCAAATGTTGGTCTTGTTTCTTTATAAAATCAGCTTTCCATTGCTCTAAAAGTGTTAACCATTGAATTAACTTTTAGAAAAACTTAAATAAGTCCCCAAAAATCTTATCTTATTTTTACTACAGTTCGTATTTTCTATGTCTCTTCTGCAAACTTGTTCCCTCGTCTCCATCACTATACCTTCCAATATTTAACTCATCAGGATCATTCGGTGGAATTTGTCCAACCTAGTTGCGAAAGGAAATCATTGTTTTCTTTTCCTCTTCCTCTGCCAAATCTGCTCAAATTTCAAATCATGTTGATTTCCCTCCTTGGATTGTCAGCTCTTATGGGACGGATACAGTACAATACAACAATGTTTCGCAATTATTCAAATTTTCCAAATATCAAATTTCCTCTTGATAGGCCTCATCTTTCAAACTTGCAGGGCCTAACATCATGGCAACTGTGATTGTACATGCAGAGCAGAGAACGTAGAATATCGAACAGTATTTTGCAATACAGGTCCTTTTGGCCCTAAATGTTGCGCCAACTTGTGGAATCAATGCAAAGCTGATCTGTGGAATCAATCTATCCTACAGGAGTCCATTTTCATCCATAAATTTGTCTAATGGCCTTTAAAATGCCCTTAAAGTTGGCGGGTCTGCTACAGTTACAGGCAGTGCATTCCACGCCACTACGACTCTCTGAGTAGACTAAGTTGTACAAAAATGCAACAAGTTTGTCACTTCATCAGAGAAAGTGCAGATGTAGATTATGGAGATCAGAGTCGAACAGTGTGGCCCTGGAATACCACAGGAAGTCAGACAGCATCCGAGGAGCAGAAGAAACGACGTTTCAGACTGAAGGCTTTAATTGGGAATTTGTGGAGCCTGGTAAACTGCATTTGTTGTCACTAACTGAGATGGCAATAGGTATAATACATGTTTTGGTTTGTCACAATGCAAAAAATTCCAGATTCTGAAAAAGAAACAAGTCTGGAAGAATAGGAATGGAAAATATGAACTGTCTGTTCTAAATTCGAGGAAGGGAGAAACAGGAATGAACAGGCTGACGGATTAATTGCCATATTCTGAAAATGGTAGTGTCCACCATAAACAATGTGATAACAAGTATCAATTGGGGCAGACAAAATTTAAATTAATTATGGAAGAGAAGTCGTGGTTTGAGAACTCCACAATATTTTGAAGGGCTAACTGTTATATTGAATATGGGAAATCGGTCCATGTGGTATCGATGGATCTTTGAACACTTCTGATACAATCGAGCACAAGAGGTTGAAGTACAGAACTGAAGCCTGCGCTATCATATGTGACATAGAGGCTTGGACAGAGATTTGTCTCACAGAGAGAAAAGGTTTTTCATTTTCAGTGGAAAGAGGTGATAAATGGAGTGTATGGGAAATCGAAGGTGGGACATTAGCTTTGTAAAACGCACTTCAACGATTTTGGATGAGGGCATCAAATGGGACTTTGAGAGGTTTGCTGATCAGAACCATAATAACAGGCTTCAAGGCCTTCCAGACAAGTTGAGTCAAAGAGCAAATGCGTGAAAGATGCCGTCTAACTATGATCAGTGCGAGGTTAACGACATTGGACAGAAAACTGGAGAGAATAGAACACCAGAGAGTAAAATAAATATTTAAAGGTATGTTAGTGAAAATGAACAAAGATAAACGGATGACCCGGTCCACTATTAACTGAAAGCGAAGAAACAATTCCGAGACTGAAAGGTAAGTGCTAATTTGACCTTCTGTGAAAAACATGTTCAGTCCCAAGAACAAAGCTGTTTTTTGAAAAGATGTACTTCTCCAGAAGATTGCAGAGACCGTTGAAGTATTATGTACCGTTTTGATCCCCTTGCCTAAGATACATTGCCTTGCATTGGAATCGCTGCAATGAAATCTACCAGATTGATTTCTATCATAGCAGATGTGCCCTGGAAGGAAACATTGTATTCATTGTGTCCACAATCATTGGTGAGGATCTCATTGAAAGTCAAATAATTCTAACGGCCTTGACATGCAGGATGCAGATTTCATGTTCGCCTGTCTTATGGTATCAAGAAAAATGGGTCATGGTCTTCGGTTACAGGTTTGCCATTTCGTCGGGTTGCTCAGAGAGTTTGTCACTCAGGGAATTGTGAGTGGAATTCTCGAAACAATTGGGACATCATTGGGTACATTCAAGAAAAAAAGCATCAGTTACATACCAGCGTGAAAACTGTGGAAGCTAAATGCAAAAGGTAAAGTTAGAATACAGAACATAGAACAGTACAGCACAGAACAGGCCCTTCAGTCCTCGGTGTTGCGTCGACAGGTGAACTATTTTCAGTTCGTCCCCCTACACTATCCCAAAATCATCCATGTGCTCATCTAAAGCTTGTTTATAACTCCGTAATGTGGCTGAGTTGACTACATTATCAGGCAGGGCACTCCACGCCCTTACCACTTTCTGTGTAAAGAACCTGCCACTGGCATCTGACTTAAATCTATCACCCCTCAATTAGTAGTTGACTTTTCCATTGCACTTTGTGACATGTGGAGCAGAAAGACAGATCATTCTGATTTTCTAGTGTAATCAGTTGTGAAATGGAATGCAGATCATGATCTGAACCTCAGACCATTTCCCTGTAATCAACTTCACAGGTTCTGTTTAAAATTCTATCGCTGTATACGGGCAGCGCTGTCTCTGCCAGCATTTGTTACCCATGGCTTTTTTCCCTTTGATAAATTCGTCATGAACTGGGTTCTTAAAATATTGAACACGAAATGCTGAAGTTAGACCGACAATGGCGTGAGGAAGGTATTTTCCAGGATTTTGACCCAACGACAAGGAAGAAATGTCGACATACTTCCAAGTCAGGATAATGAGTGGTATAGTTGAGAACTGGCTCTGTTCCACATATCCGCCGGCCTTATTCTCTGGGTAGAATTTCTCGTCAGTTTGTAAACTGCTGTCTGGGGAGCCTTGGTGAATTTATTCAATGTCTTTTGAAAATAGTGGACATTGCTGTTACTGAGTGATGGTAGTGGATATTTGTGGATGTGGTCACAGTCACTTGGCTGCTTTGTTCTGGATGCTGTCAAGGTTATTGAGTTTTGTTGGAGCTGCACCAAGTCCAGCATTTGTGGAGTATTTCATCACTATGTTTTTCGGTCCACAGACGGAGCAAGATTTGCATCATTTTCGGTGCTAGATTAAGAGCTAAGTTGGCCTGGTGGAACTCAGACTGGGAATCAGTGCGTAGTCTATTGCCATGTGGTACCTTTGTGACAGCATCGTTGATGACCTCCTTCAATCACAAACTTCTGACTGAGAGTAAACGGGTTTAGACAATATTTGGCCTGGTTGGATTTGTCCTGTGGTTAACACTGGAACACGTGGCCATTTTCCGCACTACCTCTGGACATGGAAAGTGCAGAGACGTTGATATAAAGTCATCGTGTCAAATTCCCCTTTTGCAGGTGACTACGCCTTATGGAAGTGTAGATCACAAAATACGTGAAACAAAATTGGATGATCACAGAATGCAAAATGAAGTTGTGGAAGTGTGTACGTTATTTTCTCTCCCTGACAGTCTGTGATCAATGTTGCTACAACAGCATCAGTGCTGTAACTCAGTTGTTTGTAATATACATAAGTGTTTTGGATGAAGCTGTAGGTGCTCTGATCAGTGATGTCCTGATCGTCACACTTATCATCAATATCGATTTAGAATCCACATCGCGCCCTTACTACTGTAAGGCCTGTCTCTGTTTTGTTCTCTGCTTACTCTCCACATCTCCTTCCCTTGAGCATCTCAGATGAACTGCACATAAATCAGCATTATCCAGCCCTCTTCAGGTCTGAATAACAGTCAATGGACTCGAAACATTAAAATCATATTTATCCCTAAGTTTCTGCAGTTCTTCTGTGTTCTTAATTCAGATTTCCAACCCCATCAGAACTTTGATCGTGCCACCATAGTTTCGAAACTGGGTACTGTTTATCGTTATTGACTACATTCATTCACATTATCAACAATTTCCGTTTTATCCTGTGCTGTTTTGCACTATTCATCGACAAGACAGCGCCTGAGCCATGTCTCACAGACGCGCTGCAGAATTTCACATCATATATGGGTTGTGTTGCGATACAGGGCAAATTGCCAATTATCTGAAGAAATCTGATCTTTCAGACAGAGGCGAAATGCATGAACACGCATTTTGATATCAGAAATGCCGGACATTACCAACAAATTAATTCCATCGAAGAGCCCTAGCATGTTGTTAGAAAATACGCAGAAGCATATTTTAGAGCAAATCATAATTTGGAATTTGTCAAGAAATTATGGAAGGTTCAGTGTATGAAAAGGCAGCTTCTCAGTCTGCAGAACCACAGAACCGTCACTGCGCGTCTTGCCTTTCTGTTCAAACAACAGGAAACACCTGGTACCGTGGTAAATTCTGTGTTCTAATGTTGTCGCCTGTTTCTCCTTTAAAATAAAAAAAAATCTGATGGAGAAAAGCAGTAAATTCGGAATTAGAGTAGAGACTTTACAGAATCTCAAAGGGTACTTCATCATGGAAGGGCACATCTCAGCTCCAGGCTCATGTCAACTGGGAATCTATAAATATGTTAACACCTTAAATCCTGAACGGTCGCGCTAAATTTCTGTAATCTAGTTACTCTTGAACAAAGGTCGAACAGAATGATCCAGCGTGACAGAAAAGATGAGTTTGAGATCCAATCAATGCGAACAAATGTGAACCAGGATCAAAGACTGGGGCTATACATTTGAAGACAGTCTGTCTGTCACAGAATACTGAGTTGCAATAGCGTTAGAGACTGGAATGAGTTTGTTCGGCCAATCGTGTCTGTACTGGCTGTTCAAACACTCATGATTACCTAATGCCAGTATCCTGTCTTAATCGGATAACCTTGTATACACTTGCTTCCATATTCATCTAATGCTGTGGCAAGTTTCAATCTGCATTCCCCAAATTTCCAGGCAGTGCCTTCCATATCCTGACGTCCATCTTCGCCGCTTTTGCAGATGTCCAAACTATTGTTGTCACCTGCGTGTCCCATTTGTTTTCGGGAATGCTTTCTCCCGATCTACTCTGTCCAGATCTCTCAGGCAGGCAGGAGGGGATATGAAGCATGAGCAAGGCTTAGAAATCATTACCATCGAGAGACGCAGAAGAGGGTATGTTGCACTAAGTCGGAGCAGGGATGAAGCAATGGGAATTCGACAGAGAAAGACATTGAGCACTGACGTCACAGAATTATATGATCACAACATAGAACATAGGACAGACCTCCAAAGGAACTGGCCTTTCTGCCCAATATGCTTGTGTCCACCATGATGCTGTTCTAAACTGATTCCATTTGCATGCATATGGTCTCCTTCTCTCTCTATCCTCTACCTGTTCATTCATCTGTCCAATTGATATTGCTTGTCATCTCCGTATGTGGCTACGAAGGATAGCTGGTCGTGTCGTTCCGTGGCTAGTTGGTGTTCATGGATGCGGATCGTTAGCTGTCTTCCTGTTTGTCCTATGACAAGCAACATGAATTCGACTGGGAGAACACTACTATTATAGGACAAGCCAAACAGAAAACAGCCAGGGAATTCCTAGAGGCATGGCACTCATCCACAGATTCAATCAATCAGCATATCGATCTGGACCCAATATACCGGCCACTGCAACGGACAGCTGGAATTGACAACCGGAAGTGGCAGATTCAAACCACTGCAAATTCCGGAGTAAAGATCACAAAAGTTCTTCAGAGGAGGATCCCAAGCACTGAGGATGTCACCTAGACAGGGGACGAAACGTCTGCAAGACAAAATCCCAGCTCGGCGAGCAGAACCACAACAATTCTTCAATTTGTGCATTATTCAGCTAATTTAAACCGGGTCTAATTCTAACGCTAGGTAAGATGTGTGGCTGAAGAGATGAAATGGTTTTATAATTGGTGAATTCGTTATTCGAAGATCACTCTGTGACTTCATCAATAAAATATATATTTCGGCATAATACAAAAATAACACCCATCTTTCCTCCACTTCAGACGCTATATTCTCAAAAAAGGATTACACAGAATGTGTTTTCATCACGTGCTTGCGGACAATGTAAAACAAATCGCGATATTGAAAAAGGCATTCCCATTCTTTCGATAATTTCGTCTTGTCGTGATTTCTGGTCTCCTTGTCAAGGTTTTATTTCAATCGTAAAAAGAAATGCATTTTTACAAGACCTTGGTTCAGCAACACGAAGAATGCTGTGTTCAATTTAGGTTACCACATTACAGGACGGATGTGGAGGTTTTACAAAGGGTTCAGAAAACGTTTTCCAGCATGCTGCCTGAATAACAAGGAAGGAGAAGGAGAGGCTAGTAATACTTGGCTTGTTATCTCTGGAGTGGCAGATGATGAGAGACACTTGATAGAAGTCTGTACAGTTATGAGATGCATAAAAAGATTTGATGATCACAATCTTTTTTACCGGAATTGAACTGGATCAAACTCGGAAAATGCATTTAGGGTGAGATAGGGAAAGTACAAAAGAGATGTGAAAGGCAGGTTTCTAACACAGGGTGGTAGGAGTGTGCAACTGGTATATTGCCACCCCGTAAGCCTACTTCCAATCATCGTAAATGTCATGTTAAGCGTCATCAACAGTACTATCAAGCAGTGCCTGCCAGCATTAACCTACGCAGTTACTCCCAGCTTGAGTTCCTCCAGATTCAATCAGGTTCTGACCTCATTACTGCCTTGGTTCACACATAAACGAAAGAGCTGAATTCCAGAAGTAAGGTGAGAGTGATAACCGCTGATATCAAAACCACATTCTAGCGAGTGTCGAATCAAGGAGCTCTTGCAAAACTGGAATCAATGGATATCAGGGGCCAAACTCGCCATTGTTGAGCCATGACTGATATGTGGGAAAATGGTCATGGTTTATGGACGTGCGGCATATCACCTCAAGCAGCTCTGCGGGAAATACTCAGGGAGAGAGAGGAAGAGGGACAGGGCAGACAGGAACATGAGAAAGTGAAAGAGTGAGAGACAGTGCGGGATCAGAAGGAGGAGAGGAAGGCTTAAAGATGGGGCAGAGGGTGTGGAGAACGGGAAACATGGAGAAAGACATGGAGTAAGGGAGAAATGAAGGAAGAGCGAGGTGAGAGTGGGACAGGGAGAGGGAGAGAGAGAGATGGAGGACTGAAGAGGAAAGAAGAAGAAGGCAGAGAGACAAAGAGGCGAAGAGAAATGACTCTGTACCAATTGCTCCCTTGTGTTAAAAGTGATACAACGCCGCCCTCTCCTGGCCGATCAACGCCACTGCACAGGAGATGCTGCAGCGTGAAAGCCAGCAAGCTACCATCAGAGAGAGAGATGCAGGCAGACAGATATTAGCACACTTGTGAGATGATTGCAATTGTACTTCGGGTTCCCTCAGAGTGAAAGATGTTTATGTGGAGAAAATCTATGAGTTTCTACTGCAATGTCGAATTGATTTATCTTTGGGCTGTTTCCTGACATTGTACACATTAAATCGAACATTTGCTCGCAACTGCATTCAGGCACCTCCCATTGAATTGTTTTTATTAGGAGACTCGATGAATTTTCTTGCACTTTGTGCAATTTACAATTCTATGTAATTTATTGAGTCAGATTCTAAGTGACGGAAGAATGTAATATTTGAGGGGCGTCAGGCCAACACTGGGTCAGTTCATCTCCTTCTGCACATATGACAGGGGCAAGATTGATTGAACAAAATTTCCACAAGCGCAGTGTTTGAAGAACAACGTTTCAATGTAACCTGGGAAATTCACAGGCTTGAATGCTTTATCCATGAAAAACTATCTGCCGCTTATGGACTCGTATTGGTTGGCTTGTGTCATTTGGAATACAAGAGGAGGACAGGGTTGGTGGAGTGGTTAGAGAGAGAAAGCGAGAGAACTTCCAAGCCTTTGACTCACGCATTTTTTAGCTTATTGTTTCATTCAAACTTCCCTCCCGGATAAAGTGTATCGCATTTCAGTCAGGTACAGACACACTGGTACAAAAACAACAAAATACAATGACACACAAAAGGGAACTCGCATCAACATGACCATGAGTGTTCCATCACTTTGAACAAAAGTGACAACTGAGAGAAAGTGGGGAATGGCTTAACCCTATTTCAACACATTCAACATCTAAAATAAACAGAGACTCCACTGCACAGAGACACAGTCACAGATATCGTCTCCTGATGTGTTCTCCTTTTTTTAATCTCTGTCTCTCCTTTTTCGTTCTGTCTTTCTCACCCACCACTCCCTGCTTGTTTACACATTAAAATATTATCCTACACATTTCTGACACTCAAACATGCCGTGTCTCAAATCATAGCTTTCCAAAGTATCCTGCGTTGCTACTTTTATAGAAAAGCAGATTGTAAGCCACGATCCTTCTGTATGTTAACTTTCCAAGTTCCCTTCCATTTCCTGTGTACTTCCCTCCTGCAATCAGCTTTCCAATGCACTGGCAGAAGCACAAGTATTCTCATATTCAGAGATGCAGTTGCACAAGCACGGCTAATTACAACCACTCTCACTTCCTCACTGACACTCACACACATACACTGTGGCACTGACATCAACAAACGGACTCAGAATCCCAAAACAAACTTGTAATCATTGCATTTTTATTGTTGAATTGTCTCCTACATTTTGCCGCCTCACTTTCAGAAATATTCCCAGTTCATGGAGGATATGTAAATGGAGAGAACATTTCATTCAATAAACAGCAAGACAGCACTTCATAGAACTCTTTGGCTTGACAAGTTTAAAATCCTCCTTCATGCGGTATGAGAAAGCAAAGCAATTACACATGGAATTTCCTCAATACCTCATTGACAAGCCACAGGACCATCGTCCACTATTGTGACTTCAAACTTCCACACTGAGAAATGAATTACATAATATATTCACACATGAAAAATAACTTCGATGCACTCTGTTTATACCCACTTTTAACTCATTAAAACACACAGCATGCAATGTTTCAAGTATATATGCAAATATATTCATTTCAATGCCATAGTAAACGCTGCTCAATAACGACCAGTTGCAGCTTATATCGAGAAAAATATTTGGCAGATTCAAAACGATAGTCGGCGACTTCGCGAAATATTAGGACGTCCCATATTGAAATAGCTTCTAAAATCTGCCTGAAATGATAAAGAAAATAATTTGAGTCCACGCATTCAAGTCGCCTCTGGCTCCATTCACCGCACATGAATCAATCAATCCCGATATGAAGCTCTCACTCCATGGAGTAGGGACAAGAATAATTCTGCCTCTGCAATGTCAGACTGATGATGGGCCATATTTGGAAGGCACATTGACATGTTTCTCTATCTGTGTGTTCGGTTGGATGGAATCGAGAGCCTGGAAATTACTCTGAAGAGTAGCAGAGATGTGTGCAGCAAGTGATCATTGGGCCAATATTTATTCTACAAACAACAAGCTCACCGAAAATATTATATAATGATCATCGCCTCTGGTTTGTGCGAATATTGGCTGGGCAATATCCTAAATTATAGTAGTTATGAAATGTTCAAAAGTATATTATTGGCCATGCACGATTTTGCAGGTGGGATGTTGATTGAAAGTGCAAGATAAACAAATATCTATGGTTTCTTTCGCTCTTCTAAAACAATTTAATAGATCTCTGTGAAACAATAAAAGTTGCTTTCGTCATTAATTTAAACAAGCCTCACGCTTGTCAAGTTTTCCAAGATGACTTTCAACATTACATAATGCTCAAGATATTTCAGAATTTTGCAGAAAGCCGAGGCATCCCATTCTCTCCTCTGCATCCGAAACATTGGAACTCAGAGGGAAACGTAGCAATTATGGGTTTGATGCGTACGTTGTAAAATTTTGGATCGCACATCCAGTGCATGTCAACAGTGAAGGTGCCACCGATATGCGAGTTATCAGGGGAAGTCAGATGGATTTTCTGTTTGGACAACAGAGGTAACATGGAAATGGCTGAATCATTGCTCTATCGAATCATGCAGTGCAGTGAAGCTCATTTGGCCATTCGTAATCAGGATCAAACAACGGGAATTGCTAGAAAAACTCAGCAAGTCTGGACACATGATTGGAAGGCATCAAAGTTAAAGTTACAGGCCCGGTGACCCTTCTTCAAACAAACATAGGAGCTTGGTTGTCAGTGTGGTGACTGTTACATGTTACAGGAGGGTTCTCACAACAGTAATTAAACATCTCTGTGAAAAAGGAGGGAAGGTGAAGAATAATGGAAGGGGATAACGGGGAATACAAGGAACATTGGAGCAGCTGTTCTTTTCCAAAAGTCTATTCGAAAACACTGAAATGGTTAAGCAGCTGATCAGATAGTCTGGGTTTCAAAGACAGCCGTGAGTTATTGGCATTTGTAATGTTCTGCTTCAGGAGATGTATTCGTCTTCGGGAATGGGTGTGAGTGCAGTTCCTGAAAACAACCACATCAATCGCACGTCTCTTTGCACATTACAAGGAAAGGTCCTAGGCTCCGTAGTCCCTGTGAGCTACAAGAACTAAACCATTCAAAATGTTGAGCATGGAAAACCCCATCTTTCGTATTCTCCATACAGCCAGGTGATGACGCATTGAAACAGCAATTTTGTAGATTTTTAATTACAAAATTGGGTGAAGATCAGCGATTCGAAGAACTGACACGACGCAGTGTATGATGAATTGCATCGAATTCATTTTTTAAAGACGGTTCTTATGCAATTGAAATAAAAATCGTTCTCCAATAATACATTTCTTTCTTAGTGATAAGCTGTGGGGATAAGGGACAGGTAGCTTTGGACGTTGTTCTTGGATTTTCAAGTAAATATAATATTATCATGGAATGGAAAGGAATTATGGCAGTGTGAATGCGTAGAAAGGTGGTTAAAGATGTGAGTATCTGTTATTCAACTCACCGAGTGAACACAGACCACTGTCATCATCTGTAAGTGTGAGGGGTTCTTCAGGATCACTGTCCAATTGTAACTTTCCATCATGAGATTCTGCATCTTCAGTCTCAACATCGTCATACTCACCACGAATTCGACCTAGTGGGAAAGATGAGCATCACTGATACAAATTGAAATACACAACAACGATAACTGGAAAACGAGATTACTGCCTCAGATAAGGCAAGTGCTGGAAACTGAGACAACAAGAGTTAGGTCGGTCATCGTAATTCTGAAGTTACGGAATGAGCAGAGTTGGTGCAAATTAGGATTGTTTTCTCTGGAAGTGAGAAGGTGAAAGGTTATCTGATCGAATTATTCAAGATAATAACCCGGATGAGTTGGGTATACAAATAAAACTACTTCAACTGATTAAACTAGTTTAGCTCGAGCTGTGATATACAGAATTAATGTCAGACCGTTCAGGGAAGGTGTCAAGAAAGGATAAAGCTGTACAAGGGTTTGGAAATACATTTCCCAAAGATTAGCTGATGTCTGATCAATTCTTAATTTTAAATGTGGCCGAGATTACTGTTGGTCAAAGGTATTTATGCAAATGCTTCAAAGACAGGTAGCTGGATTTTGGCCACACCATAGTTTAGAATTATCTCATTGAATGCAGGAAGAGTTACGAAGGGCTGAGAGACCTACCGCTGTATCTATCTTGCAATTGATTGACTTGGATCTGAGCATACAGAGTTGCTGGCATGGCTGGGATGAGTCATGAAATGATAACGACTGTAGTTGGGGAAGACAGGAACGAACATTCTCTATGGTGGAGAGATCAAAGATCAGGGATCATACATTTCAGAGAAGTGATGGGAGAAGTAAACAGGAAATATTCGACTCTCTGCCAGGAAGGTTGATAGAGGCAAAAGACACTCATAATAGTATTCAGTGGTACACTTGCAATGTCAAGACATACAAGGCTGTGGGCCAAGGTGTGCTGGCAAATACGATTAGAATGATAACCTGGTTGTTTTTGGCCGGCACGAGCCGGACCGACAATCCCCATGATCATGTGGTATCAAAACAGAGGTTTTCACTTTAACTAACACTCCTTATGAAACAGCCAGTGCTCACACTATCTTGTGAATGCAGTGGTCACATTACCTTGTGAGGGTTGCCATCGTGAAATTTTGGACAGTGTCGACAATGTAGGACAAAAAATGAATTGACAGAAAGTGAAGCCATACACACCTGGAATGCTGTTGGATTCCACCTCAAGATTTTCAGATCCGGGATTATTGTCAGTCAGGTTGTGGCTGGTGTAGTATTCAATGCGATTGAGTGAGTCAATGGAAGCATAAATTACTAAAAATAAAAATGGTGAGTTATTTTCAAGCTCGAATTCCAAGAGAATCCATGACCAAAAAGATTTCGAATAAGCTGAAAATGTGTTGCTGGAAACGCGCAGCAGGTCAGACAGCATCCAAGGAGCAGGCGAATCGACGTTTCGTGCATGAGTCCTGAGGAAGGGTTCATGGCCGAAACGTCGATTCTCCTGCTCCTTGGATGCTGCCTGACCTGCTGCGCTTTTCCAGCAACACATTTTCAGCCCTGATCTCCAGCATCTGCAGTCCTCACTTTCTCCTCGAAGACTTAGAATGAGGCAAGTATTCTTCAGCCAGAGGCTTGTGAATCTATGGAACACAGATGGCCATGGAGGCAAATCAGTGTGTATCTTAAAACAGAAATACAAAAGTTATTGATTAATAAGGGGATAAAAACATCCCAGGAGAAGGCAAAGCAAAGTGGATGAGAAGCACATCAATCCTTATTGAATAGCAGAATAAACTCGATGAGCCAAATGATCTAATCCTGCTCCTTTATGTCGCAGACTTATGGACTGTAGTTGAAGGATTTATGTTATTAATTGTCGGGTGACAACAGAAAGTATTGTTCTTTAATCGTGACTGCAGAACTATCTGGAATAATGTCAAGTGAACCCACTGCGGAAAAGAATATGATATAAGAACTAAGAGCAGGAGTACTCCATCTGGCCGTTCCAGCCAGCTCTGCCGTTCAATAAGATCATAACTGATCTTTTCTTGGCTTCAGTTCGACTTACTCATGATTTTAATGTTCACAACATCATTCACCCCAGCTCTAAAATCATCTGATGAGGCAGGGAATTCCATAAATTCTCATTCCTGTGGGTGAAAATGTTCCTCCTCAATTTAGTCCTAAATCTGCTGTCTGTACTTTTCAGGCCATGTCCGTTCAAGTAATAGTCATTTCTAATTTTATTCCAACCAAAATGGATAATTTCACATTTATCATCTTCCAGACATTTTCTTTCCATTCACTTACACTGTGTCTGAACACCTGCAAAGTTTCAGAGTCATATGAACACTTTCAGCACCACTCATCTTCTGTGACTCATCATATTTGTTTATACATTGATTCCTCAATTTTGCTTCCACTCTTTGGTGCTGTGTGATCCTTACTTATTGCAAACTTTATATTATTTTAAAATCAATGACGAATTGATTAGTTGTCCAGCTTTCTGCAGGGGTTTGGGTGGAACCAGGTTAGAAGTGAAATTGATAGTTCAGTTTGCTTTTTCAAATACATTCCAGAAATAATCTATCAGGAGTGTAGGGCAGTGGGAATTATCATGTTGAAATTCTTCATCTCACTAAATGCGGACAGAGACACAGTTAATGAGATAGCTTCCCACACACGACGACCGTGTTTTAACTATTAATCATGTTCATTCAGTCATTAATCATGTAAGACTGCAAATTGAATGGAAGCTATACTTATCCAGTCACGATTCACTGTACAATAGGAAATACATACCTGGTCCATTTTTGTGACCCGTCCTCTTGCCAGGGGAAACATTCTCAATTTCTTCATAGATTCCTTGGTACAAACCAAGACTTGAGCCTCTGCCACCAAGGTAAAGTTCTGTTGAATAAAAGACAGACTGGTCAGCATTTGTAGCTGAACACTCGCAGAAACAAAGTCTTTGTTTCTGAAGAACCTTTAGAGAGAAGAATGAGTTCACACAATGCTGGTGATTAGAATCTTCACACAACGCTGAAGGCAGAAGATCTTGGAAAAAACAAATGAACACGCCATGATTAATTTCCTTGTCACATCAGTTACCGAACCCTACTATGTTAAACAGAAAGAGCGAGTTGCTCTTGTTGGTATAAATATGGGTATTTTGTTCGAATTTTGCTGATTCAAATATTTACTCAAGAAAATGTTCAGCTCACAATGGTGCATGTGAGTCAAAATGTTGAGTGCAGAAAATGAAACTATTTAATGAAATGAACAAACTAAAATGTTAACAACCTATATTTCTTTTAAAAAACTTGATAACATTGAGGAGATTACAAATTAATGCTCAAGACCCTGTGGTGCTTACAAAAAAGGTTGATAATTATGTTATTTGAATTGGACTACTTTCATTAAACAATTGCATAGTTATGAAAATTCGGTAAAAACCAAACCGTGAGACGAATGAAATAAGGTGTATCATGATGACATTGATTGTGATAGACGAAGTGCATAGTTTTTATGGCTATATGTAAAGGAAAAATTCAGAGCATGTGAAAGGATAGAAAATGATTGTTCTTAGTGTTGATTGTCATTGCCAACTCGTGGAAAATGGTTCCCAGGCAAACGCTTTTAAATTACTGTGCAAAGTAAAGAAGTATCATTTGCTCAGTGAAGGGAAGCCAGTTGTTGCCTAACTGAAAGTTACCTTAAAAGGACCCTTAATCCTCTCAATGATCTTGGGTGTGGTAGCAGCACCCAGACACTGAAGAATAATAAATGAATACTAACTAATGAAGAAATATTTGGACGCAGTCTGCAAATATCTCAAAGAAATGGAGACATATTGCTGTATTAATTAACTTGTTCTGGGATGTCATGTATATGTTAACTGAAAGATAAGAAAGTGCAGTCTTTATATTTCTTTCCCAATGATAATGACTGGAGAAACTCCACATTATACGTTAATTCAGTTACACTCCAAATATATTGAACGACTTGGTGAATAATTCACACAGTTAGAATATTCTTTTATCTGCTATTTACAGTTTTGATGCATTTTGTCTGCGTGTTTATTAAAACTTAGCGTTTCACTGGGCAAACTCCCTCGAAGAAAACAGACAGCCAAGAAATGCCGCACAATCGTGACCACTTCAGTCAAATGGTGGATAAGTGCAATAAAAATCTACAGCACCGAGAACATATGCAACAGTGAAAGTGACGCAGTGTAAGCTCAGTCGGTAGGTGTGATGCTTACCTTTCATTTGCAATTTTCTCTGCATGACCACCAGTAATGCGACCAACTCACAGATTAACAAGACTCCCAAAGATGAACAGATGGCAACAGGCATAGAAATAGGTGGACTTTCCTGCCCTTAAAGGAGGGAGTACAAATGGGTTGAGCATAGTTAAGGTCTGCCATGGAAAATTGTAAATAATCATCATGAAGGAAACAATGGCACTAGCTTCCAAATCGTGAAAGTACCAACAGCATCAATGTCACTTTTCTGGAAAGTAACGCGAACACAAATACTAATCTTAGTCAGAAATACCTGCAGGTGAAGGTGAAGGGGAGGCCGTCACCAAATCGGATCCTGTGAATCAGAAAGTACGAATAATTATGAAGGGAAATTTAACTTTGGAAACCAAATGTTTGCCGTGATTTTCGACATTAATGATCACGGACAGCGCCAGTCAGTCAGTATCAATCTTACCAGAACACTTTACACTGGCAATTTCCTTGTGATGACACTTCCTTTTCGCTGGAGCTGCGGAGAGACAGTCAAACAGAGAGAATTCTCTTCCCTTGCACTTCACATCATTCTGCCAGATAACATCATTCTCCTGGGAGAGAACGGCCGCATCCCGGGCTGATACAGCAAAGCCACATCCCAGCTCTCTGCAGACAACATTAGCATCAGTTATATCCCAGGAATCACCACACAGCGTTCCCCAGCGTTTATCGCACATGATTTCCACTCTTCCAGAACAGTTGCTGCTTCCTCCATGCAGGTGCACACTGTCTTGCGTATCTGTGGTACAGAACTGATTATTAGTGAATTCAGTACAAAGCAGAATCTCCAAGAGTTGGCACAAAGAGAAAGAAGACGCACCTAATTGTTGATGGCAGTAAGTTGAACTGAAGGTCTGCTCCTTTGTTGTATTGCTCTCTGTTGGAAGAAGAAAGATGCTCAGCCTATTCGAAATTCATGTTTGAAATGACACCCGAACATTGAGAAGGCTTGTCATGTTACCTGAACAAACTACACCAGCATCGTCCCGGTGTTGACAGTCGTGTTGACCCCACGGATCTGTGTGACATTGCCACAGTGTCGACTCGTGGGACAGACACTCCATCTCATCGAGCCAAATAGTTCCCGTTCCTGCTCCGAATGATTGAGCGTCGTATTCAACATACTGCAATGCACCACAGTGCAGCTGCTTACAAATCACTTTGGCATCGTGTGAATCCAATGTGTCTGAACACACTGTTCCCCAGGTCCCATTGTAGAACACCTCCACTCTTCCCTCACAGCGATGTTTCCCATTCACCAGCCGCAGCTCCTTGTGTTCTGTTCAAACAATAACAGATATCCAGATTGTTAGATTGCTCATGTCTCTGGTGTGTCCTGTGATTGCCATAACGAGCAGGATGCATGATAGGAACAAAGGGAATTGCTGGAGGAACTCAACAGAATCTGTGAAGAGCGAAAGCACAGACTAAACTTCAGGTCCAGTAACGCGTATTCTGAATGGAGGAAGCGTCACTGAACATGAAATGTTGACTCCTCTTTGTCTCGACAGATGCTGAAAGCCATATGACTTTTTCCAGAAATTTTCCTTTTTGTTTTAGATTCGCAGCATCCGCGGATCGTTGTGACCAGTTTTCTAAATAAAGCATAATGCAATGAAAAAAGGAGTGAGCCAAATGTGCATCGTGCACGGAGGTTAGAAAGACTTTACCAAGACACTACTAGAATCTGGCGAACTGTTTGAGAACCCGAAATGCTCGAGAAGCAGAAACTGACAGAAAACAAAAAGCCTGTGTTACAAAGTAAATTGTCCACTTTGCAGAAGTGACGATCCACTGGAACTGGTTCTGATCTCATGGCTGCACAATTTTATATATACATGCAATCAATTTTAAATTTGTATCACCAGGGAAGTTTCAAACTGCTCAGTTTAAAGCAAATTACGGAATATTTTTACTGTTCTGAAAAATCATGCAAACCGCAAGTGCACAGTAATAAATAGGCAGTACAGGAATGTACAGGAGCGATGTCTAATGCAGGGAAGTCTGGTCAGAAACATAAAGAGAAAAAAATCACTCCTTCATTGTCGAGTCACAAATAGTTCGATAGACACACAAACAGGTCTCATATTTCTGGTGGCTCGATACAAAAATAAAGATCATAAATTTGGGATGAACTTTTCGTAAACCCTTTATGAAATTCAGGACAATATTGACATCCACTTGGAGGAGTGACAACAGATCAAAGATGACACTTTTCATGACAAACGCGATTTGTATCAATAGATGGTGACAAAAACTGACAGAAAAGCAATTTAGATTAGAGAAACGAATTGCTCTATCACTTTCTGTGAAGCATGTAAGTGTCAGAGATCGTTTCTTTAAATTCCTGCCGCTGCTCTGCATCCTTTCGAATTCAGTGAACATATGTCAGCATGACGTCTCACCTACAACCTTCGAGCAAAGTAAAAGCATTGAAAAATGGCCTCACCCGAGCACATAATTCTCACATCCTCTTTATGAGAACAGTCGTCCTGGTGACCCAATGGGATTGAAGGGCATTCCCAGAGAAATGATTCGTTTCCAAAACACTTCACATCCTTCCACCAAATGTGGCCTGAGCCCGGTCCAGAGGAGGAGGGGAGTGTCATGTCCAGTGCTTTTCCACAACCCAGTTGTTTACAAACGACTCCAGCGTCGACCACATTCCATGAATCATCACAAACTGAGCCCCATATTCCATTGTAGTAAATCTCCACTCGACCAGCACAAGGGCTTCCACCATCTGACAGCCTTAGCTGAAAGTACTCTGTGAAACAATTACACATTCAATGCACATTCCCTTCATGACTCAGGGCAACACAGTGTATAGATACAGGGAAGACCGTTTTAAATGTTCTCATGAGAAGTACTTAATGTGCTGAAACATAATTTCTTACAAAACTAATCGATCAAGTGTAACCTTTTAGCACGAATGTCCAGCACATAAATGTTTCAAAATATCTAATTGCACTTGGTACTGCCCGGTTCAGTTTCTCTTTCTATGTTGAACATTCAGTGAAATATTTTGCAAACGGTTGCATTTGTGCTTTCTCTATCTTGTCACTCCGTTTATGTCTGTCCACACGTTACTTTGTCTAATGCTCACCCTATTTTATAGTGCACATAACTGTACGTACGTCCAATATAAATACCGTCTCAGCTTTCATTCATCAGCGCACATGGGAATACTATACTTTACGAGAATATAACTGAAAGACAACATATATAGTGGAGTGACAGCAATAGCACTTTGAGTAGTTTTAGAAGTGTAAATACTGAAAGAGGACGAAAAGTCATTTCAGGTTATGATCACGTGTACTTAGATATAAAGGTCCAGAACTAATTCACAGAATCACAGATTTAAGAAGTCTTCAGCGCAGAGAATGAACCTTCGGCCCACCAATTCTGTTTCTGTCAAAAACAAGCTCCGAAATATTTTAATCTCATTTCCCAGCACTTGGGTTCGTCCTTAACTCCTTCACATCGCACGTGCACATCTAAATATATCTTAGATTTCACTAACGTTTCTGCCTCTACCACACTTACAGACAGTGAATTCCAGACGACTGCCCCTCCCAAGTGGATGAAAAAGAATATCCTCAGGTCCCTCTGAACCTTCTGTCCATCACCTTAACTCTATGCCGCAAGGTAAGCAATTGCATAACATAGTGGAAAGATTCCTTCTTGCTTATTGTACACCTCAATCCTGCCCATACCCAGTCGCCTCTGTTCAAAGGAAAAGAATCCAAATCTGACCAAGTTGTCTTCATAGCTAAATTTTGTTCATCTCAAGAAAATCTCTCATACGTTTCCCCCTGCATTGTCTCCATTACTGTCCAATCCATCCTCTGATGTGGATTCCTTAACTGCACACAGTTTTCTGCTCTGGTCTAAATCATGCTTCTTGCAGTTTGAGAATAAATTAAACTGCATCTCCCACCCCTCGGCATTTTTACCTGTCTGATCAATATCTGTTCATATTCATTCTCATCAAAATTTCAAATCGCAACGCCAACGTCACTCTCACAAAATTAGAAATTGCTGGTGAAATGCAGGAGATTTAATGGCCTCTTTGGGAAATGGTGTTAGCATTTCAAATCGAATGACTCTTTATCTGAACGAACGCATTCTTTGTGCACGTGTGTCAACTTTACTTTTGGGTTACGAAATTGGAATTGGATTACTGATTAGATTAGATTAGATTACTTACAATGTGGAAATAGGACCTTCGGCGCAACAAGTCCACACCGACCCTCCAAAGGGCAATCAACCCAGACCCATTCCCCTACATCTCACACTACAGGCAATTTAACATGGCCAATTCGCATATCCTGCACATCTATGGACTGTGAGAGGAAACACACGCAGAAACGCGGAGACTGTGCAAGCCACTCAGACAGTTCCCTGAAGTGGGAATTGAACCCGGGTTTCTGGCGCTGTGAGGCAGTAGTGCTAACCACTGTGCCAGCGAGCAATCTAATCTAATCTAAGATTAGGATCCATACATTGTGGAAAGTGGCCCTTTGGACCAGCTAGTTGATACCGACCTTCCGAAATTTAACCCACGCACACCCATTTCCCTCTGACTAATGCAAATAACACACTGCGCAATTTAGCATAGCCAATTCACCTGACCTGCCACGTAATGCTTGTATCTGACAATGAAATGGTGTTAATTTTTCATATTCATCCATCTGCACCCGCCGCCCACCTCAGATCTGCTTTCATCCGAGCGATGAATAAATGGTTTGAGTGACACTGACAAGCAAATGGTGAACATTCTCAATTTACTCAGCAGATGAATATTTGGCTTGATATATCTGAGCTGGTTTAAATGTGAAGAGTCTACTTACCTAAACAGAGGACACCTACGCCACTGCCTTCGGTGACAGACGAATTCAATGTGTTGGAGATTCTGCAGTCCTGCAGTTGTGATTCATGCCCAAGACATTTGACAACATGTACCCACGAACCACCATCACTCTCCCCGTACTTTGAAGAATTATATATTTCTGAGGCATAACCGCATCCCAGCTGTCTGCAGACAACGTTGGCATCATTCTGATCCCACACGGTGTCCTGCACTCCGCCCCAGCTTCCATTATAGTAAACTTCAACTCGGCCATCACAGCGGCTTTCGCCATTCACGAGACTTAGCGCCCAATTTTCATCTGCAAAATAAGAGTGACTGAGAACAGCGATTGACATGAACACAGATATTCAAGAACTGACAATCACAGGAAAATGTATGATTTGCAATCATAAAGATATTTTGTCCATTTACGTTTTCAAATACTTTCATCATGTCATCACATTTCTTCTGTAAACAAAATTGAGAGAGGCGTGGAAATAAAAGTGCTGCTATTCTAGCATTCGTTGAATATGAAGTCTCGACCTCATTCATTCGGGCTGATTCTCAGTTTGCAGATGCTACTCGTATGCTTTGACCATTTATATGTTGCCACTGCTCTCGTAGTTGACGGCAGAGCATGTTGCATTGAGCAAATGACCCGCAATATGACTGAGGCAACGGTCAAGAAGATAATGGAGATTGAGGAACAAGTCTGTTTGAGAATTATAACATTGAAAACACTTGTGAAAATTTGGGATAGCTCATAGATGTTAAAACCTGATACTGTCACTCACTAACGTAACTGCCAATATTCACCATTTTCTTTTGAAAATTGTCTCCACGTCATTGATACCTCAAAATCTTTTAATAGAAGGTACGAATACATCTGATTTTTGCGGCGCCATTTGTGCAGATTCTGATATTCCCTGCCAGGAGTTGAGGGCAGAATGTCATGTCATAAAAATGTTGACAAGAGTATTTCAGATGCGGTATGCATTCTCTGGGGGAATGTTGGAAAATGTTTGCTCAGGAATTGGAGCCAAGTTTCAGCTCGTGAACAGGGAAACTATGACGAAATATTGAAAACAAAACCCATGCAGCTCCTAAAGTTTGTCAGGAAATCAAATCTGGTTTCCACATTTGATCTGCCCGACAAGGTCTTCAGGCTCATAAAAGAGTGAGAAAATCATAACTAAAGGCCTGTAAAACCAACCTGGTTAAACTGAAATTAGGCATCAGCACAAAACCTGGCCTCACTGGTCACATCTGCGTTCCCTGAAACACTAACTATCAGAATCATAATCGTTAAAATGTTCGTGAAATATTCCAAATCTAAAACAAGTACAGTGAGTTGAGAAGCACTAACAGAATTAGTAACCCAGGCAGAATGGATGCATTTGTGGAGTGACAGGGGATTGACATTTGAAGAATGCGGCAGAGAGTTAGGAAATTAATTATCATCTTGGATGGCATTCAGAATTTTTTAAAAAGATAATGTACATTTAATACAAATTAACTTCCGAAAACTCAAGTGTTGCATCTCAGAACATCATTGTGCCAAATCAAACATTGCCTCTTGATTTGCAAAGTGGAGGTAGAAATTAAGACCTGGTGGTGCTGAGGGTGCCCGAAATTCCAGAATGGCAGCTGGTAAAGATCAAACTGAGTTAATAGTCTGGAACGGAAAGATAGTCTGAGCGATGGTGGCAGTCAAACGATCATCAATTCTGCTAACAACTCATCTGGCTAATACTTATCCTTGTGGAAGGACATCTGACGGTCTAACCTTTTCTGACTGACATGTGACTGCGGATTATTAACCATATCGTTGAAAGGTAACGACTTCCTAAAGTGAACATAGTGCACCAGTGAAACCGAGATTAATCACAAAAGGCCAACAGGCCATGGGCTCACCAGTGACATTCCATTAAGGTATAAATAAAATAATTCCAAACTTTAAGTACACAGAAACACTGTTTAGCAAAAGAAAAATTGCTATAAAGGACACACCCGAGCAGATGACATTGGCCATATTTCCATGTAAACAGTTGAAGCTTTCCCCATGTGAAACTGGACAGTTCCACAACCGTCGCTCGTTTCCGTGGCATTCATAGTTTTCCTTCCACACTGGTCGGGCTCCCCTCCCAAATCGAGCATCTCTCGGGATCGACTTTGCAGTCCCGCAAAAGAGGTGCTCACAGACCACATTGGCGTCTTGTAAGCCAAAGTAAACACCGCACAGCGTTCCCCACTGCTCTCCATGCAGGACCTCCACTCTCCCAGAGCACCTGTTCTCCCCACCAACCAATCGGGGCCCATTGTCTCCTGTTTTGGATCAAATCAAGAAACAAACGTTTGCAAACATCCACGCATTTGTTCAAGATTCAAAAGAGAAAATAAATCGAATCTCATTTATTTTCTCACTGCTCACAGTTAAAGGGTATTCCCAAGATAGTGATTATGATCATTTACCTCAGTCCTGGAAAACCTACGAAACGAGGGTGTAAAGGTTTACTTGATGCAGTCCATAGTTTGATAACAGCAGTGTACTTTTAGTCCCGATGGCTCGTGAAGGTTAGATTGACTTTTGCAATCATGCAGTAATGCTTAACTCAATTTACTGATGAATACGTGGCTGCATTCTCGTTAGAGAGATATGGTTGATGGTGATTTAACCTGATGGTCACTATTCGTCAGCTGAGGGATGAGTTCAGAAGGTTAGGACCATCATGGCAACTTCAGATTGTGGGGGGGAATGAACCAACGCTGATGGCATTACCTTATATCAAAGACCAGTCATTCAACCCACTGAGGTAGGCGATTCCATCAGGGTGTTACAATACAGTGCAGCTAACGAGGCGAATGTATTAAATAATTCTTTTTGAAGGCAATTTCTGAAACATGGGCAACAAATGAGCATACAAGTTTGAGGCAATTGAGGTACATATAATGTTAAAAGTTTTTTTGTAAACTAAGATGTTGAGCGTCCAGGTGACCAAATCAAGACCAGTGCATCAGATGCTGGCGGCAATATACAGTTTCAATACTATTTACGTTTCTTCTCCCATCGAACCTGTAATAATGAAATCAATTATAACCTGTGCATGTGTACCGTCTGGTAGAATGTGACATGGACTTTTCCGAATTTGCATTGAGATGCAGAGGAACACTTCAAAATTAGCCCCTAGTACCATACATCAATGTTTTCAAACCATTATTCATGACATCTCCCAATTTCAATAGAGCATGCAAGGAGAGCAGAACAGATAAGTAAGTGACAGATGAAACTTTAAGCAAAGGAGTTTGAGGCAGTATATTTTGGAAAATGACGTACAACGTGCATTTAGATGTTTTCACCTTTTCCCTCTTCATGATGTGAATAAGTGCACTGAGACAGAAGTGCTGGAGCTTGAAAAGCTGAGATACATCAAGATTACAGAATACTTGGTAGAGTAGTCAGCAATGCAACTTAAACGTAAAATTAAGAATAGAAGAAATTCAGGCAGAAAGACAGAAATAATTCCTTTGCGTTTGGGAAGATAGGAAAACCTTGTTTATAATTATGTGGAACACATAATTCACAAAGTGTGTCCTGGATCTTGAGGAGGTGCATACTCGAAGAGATACGCAAAAAGGCTTCTATTTTCGATTAATGTGTATTGGAGAGGTTATGGATCGTATTGAAGCAATGGAGCTGGAACAGATAGAGGTATACGAGAATATTACTTGTTGAACAAAGCAACAAACGAAAGGAATTACTGGACCTGCCAATTGATCATCGAAAGTGTAGAAGGCAATCATGTAACGATTTGGGACAAAAGGTGCACAGTATTGCATATTGGAATGTCCTGAATCAGACAGTTGACAAAGTGCATATAGCATGCAAAATACAACGTGTCAGGAAGCAAGATAAATTGACAGCAACGTGAAAGTTCAGAGATTGAGAAGGGTCGCAAGTAAGGGACAGAAAGGTGAATAAATTACCATGATAATATCTATCAGCCAACGAGTGTTTGTGAGCTGGAACTTCTTGCTGAAAAAGTTGTTGGCAAGAGTGATCTTCAATGATGTCATAGAGTCTGTTAGTATTGTTAAAAAATATAACCGGGTCAGGGAGATTCAGAAAATAAACAATTGCCTTGTCATAACTTACATTGTCTGAAGTTCACGTCAAAGTCTCTGTATCGACCAACGACTCATATTATCGTCTATGAGCGACGTTTAGTCAATGTCCACACTAACGGATATTGACTGTGGACAGTTCAAGAAATGTCTATCCCAATCCAAACGCCAAAGTTTTTAAATGTTTAAATTTTCAATAATTTCGTGTAAATTTTGCCTCATCACTCTTGTGCCAGAGAAGATGTGAATCTTGAGGATTAGTTGAGATTTTTCACGGTCAAAGCAATGTCAGGAAAGCCAGCGACGTTACCCTTACACACATTAACTGGAAATGTGTCTTTATCCTTTCGGTAAGCTTGTACTCACCTGAACATATCAGGGTGACATTGTTGTGTCCAGTGCAATCCTGGTGCGTGGTTGAAGACCGTGGGCACTTCTCCAGCTGAGTCTCATTGCCCGTACATTTAAACACCTCAGTAGCCGTGTGAACAGCACTGCCTCCAGAATGCATCGCGCTTGAAACAGACACTGCGATTCCACAATGAAGCTGTGCACAGACCACATTGGCGGTTTTCAAATCCCAGTCAAGCCCACACATTGTTTTCCAGGTGTCACCGAACTGGACCTCCAGTCTACCAAAGCATTGGGAATTTTGAGGTACCAACCTCGGAGCTCTGTGATCTGAGATTTCAAAAAAGCACAGAATCAAATCTATTTGTAGCAACCGCGACTTAGATTATTTTCTGATAAACATTTATGTGATTAAGTACAGGTCTGGCATTTCTGGAAATAAATTGTTCCTACAATCAGTTTGCTGCCCTGTCGATCTCATTCATGTTCAGCCATAACCCCGACCCTCAGCTGTTCAGACAGAAAGCAACTTTCAACCTGAAGATAAATGACAGAAAGTGACTCTGCCAGCCAACTCAATGTCGAATCTCAGTGTGCATTGGGTTGTAAATATGATCATTCCTGCAGCGCAGTTCTCTCAATGTGGCTTCAAGTGACATCACAATGGACACCTGTCGTGCCCCTTTACCGGATTGGAAACGGTAACGGGAATTCACCTCTCCCATTGTCTTCAAATATTCACGCATTATATTATCGTACCGAATGAATTGGGCGTTTAGTTATGATCATGTTAATAATATTTGGATAGTTGTCGCTCTGTTCTCATATCCCTTTCTGGTTTCAGGCAGCTCCGGCTTGTGATAAAGCTCCAAAGAAATGGCAATAGATTTTTACCTGAACAGACAACACCAGCATCATTGCTGTGTGACCAGGAGCGGTGAATCCAACTCGCTGATTGACACTCCTTCAGAGCGTGCTCGGTCCCACTGCACTGAACATTCTCGGTCACAATGGGTCCGGATCCTCGTCCAAAGTGAGCCCCGCCCGGGGAAGAGACTGCGGCCCCACAGTCCAGCTCCCGACACACAACAGCAGCATCTTGCATGTCCCATTTATAATCATGTACAGTTCCCCACTGCCCCTTGTAGTGAATCTCCACTCGGCCAGCGCAAGGACTGCCCCCATTCTCAAGTCTCAGCCTCACCGTCTCTGTAAAATATAGAAATGTTAACCAAAGTGAACAATGCGCAATTGAGAAAGTTCCAATTGCTGTCTGCATTCCCAGCTCACAATGCAATGGGAGTGATGGCATGGCAAAAATGCATGCTATCGCAATGTAACTCACAATCCGTATTGTGGATGGTGAAATGCCATTTTAGAAGTGATGCTCACTCACAAAGAGCGAGGGTCAGAAAAATGTTTCCACAGAAACAATTCCTCTAAACCTGGCCAACGTGAGGAGATTTTTTATTACTTATTCATGACATATGGGAGCAATGAATGGCGAGAAAAACACAACTGATCCACCCTGCGAACATCTGAAAATGAAACAGTACTTCCGCCTGCCACAGCCCGAAATATTGTGGGATGCATGGTCATGTGAGCACAATGTCACTGCTCAATAGTGAGTGAAATGGTTTATATACATTGCTGAAAGCAGCACTGTGTGTGTCACTGAATTTTCACAGTATCTCCATGTGTTGTCTCCATCTGAGAATGGCACTGTGCGTAGGAACTGATCCTTCACACTCTGCTCCCCAGCAATCCTGAAATGAGAGACCTTCAGAAGTCATGCACCCCCATTAGTTATGAACAGACAGCGGTTCAACATGGATTTTAAGGAAAGGAGATTCTTAGTACAACTTCGTGCTTGAAAAGAATCATCAGAATATCGAGATTCTACTCCATATGAAAAGAGCATGCAGTTACCTTTACTATCGGCCTGAGTGTCAGCAAGTCTGTCTGAAATAGAGAGATGAAAATTCAATTTAGCACGTTAAAATAAAATAGACAAATGCATCACATGCGGGCAATAATTTTCATTTGTTAGCCAAATAATCATATTTTACGCAGAGGGTGGCAAGCATCTGGAATAAGCTGTGAGTGGAAGTGATTTAGGCGGGTACAGTAACAACACTTAAAAGATATTCGGACAATTACATGGAAAGGAACAGTTGAGAATGATATGAGTCATGTGAAGGGAAATGGATTTGACGTTTGTGGATTAACATTTGATCAGCCTGGACCAGTTTCGGACAAAGGCCCTATGTCCGTACTATGACTGTATATGATATCTGGAAAGTTCAAAACCTCATTTCATGCAATGGTGACGAAAGCAGGAAATATAATTACTGCAATTATCAAATATTGTCTGTTTTCTTCTAACTTTGACCAAACTGTTTCCACACAGGAACATATGCTGCCAACTCTCTGACTGGTCTGCTCGTCACTGCATTGCTACCTTCCTCAACATTTTGATGATCCCCAGAAAGAGCGATAATACTCCCCAGTTACAAAAGCAAGGCACCCCCGGCCGAAGATTTCAGCAGTTTAGAAACTTCAGTCGATCAGCAATACTTAAATAAAAAATGGCTAACAGTGCTTAGTTCGCAACCAACACCTGAAAGTATATTTATTTTTTTCAGTGTTTACCATCTTTAATATACGGCTTTATTATGTTCCCCAATCTACGTGGCAACAGCATTACGAGATTTACTCATCAACAATATCCAGCAGGAATTATCCATTTCCCTAAATCTGGAAGATGAAATTTTATGATGGATTGAAAAAATAAGATCAATTCGTAACTGTCCACAAACCATTCTATGGTCACAACACAGGAAGAAGGTCATTCGGTCCAAGGAGCCGATGCTACCTCTTTGAACACACTGCGTAATGACTTTGAATGTCTATCGTCATTGCCAACGAAGTATCATTCTCAGTATTTTTAACCCACGTTCAACTGCACTGGGAACAGGATGGTGATGAACCAGCTTTAAACTTTTTGTAAGTGTTTACTGGTTGGCGAACGTGGTGCCACTGTTTAAGAAGGGTGGTAAGGACAAGCCAGGGAACGAAAGACCAGTGAGCCTGAGGCAGTGGTGGGCTCACTGTTGGAGAGAATCCTCGTAGCAGGATATATATGTATCTGGAAAGGCAAGGACTGATTAGGAATAGTCAACATGGCTTTCTGCGTGGGAAATCATGTCTCACAAATTTGATTGAGTTTTTTGAAGAAGTAACAAAGAGGATTGATGAGGGCAGAGCGGTCGATGTGATCCATATGGACTTCAGTATGGCGTTCAACAAAGTTCTCTATGGGAGACTGATCAGCAAGGTTAGATCTCACGGAATACAGGGAGAACTAGCCATTTGGATACAGAACTAGCTCAAAGGTAGAAGACAGAGAGTGGTGTTGGACGGTTTGTTTTCAGACTGGAGGCCTGTGACAAATGGAGTGCCACAAGGATCGGTGCTGGGTCCTCTACATTTTTTTCGTTCACATAAACGATTTGGATGCGAGCATAAGAGGTACAGTTAGTAAGTTTGCAGATGACACTAAAATTGGAGGTGTAGTGGACAGTGAAGAGGGCTACCTCACCTTACAACAGGATCTTGACCAGATGGGCCAATGGCTGAGAAGTGGCAGATGGAGTTTAATTCAGATAAAAGCGAGATGCTGCAGTTTGGGAAAGCAAATCTCAGCAGGACTTATACACTTAATCGTAAGGTCCAAGGGAGTGCTGTTGAACAAATAGAACCTGGAGTGCAGGTTGCTAGATCCTTGAAAGTGGAGTCGCAGGTAGATAGGATAGTGATGAAGGCGTTTGGTTTGCTTTCCTTTATTGGTCAGAGTATTAAATACAGGAGTTGGGAGGTCATGTTGCTGCTGTACAGGACAGTGGTTCGCACACTCTTGGAATATTGCGTGCAATTCTGGTCTCCTTCCTATCGGAAAGATGTTGTGAAACTTGAAAGGGTTCAGAAAAGATATACAAGGATGTTGCCAGGGTTGGAGGTTTTGAGCTACATTGAGAGGATGAACAGGCTGGGGCTGTTTTCCCTGGAGCGTCGGAGGCTGAGGGGTGACGTGATTGAGGTTTACAAAATTATGAGGGACGTGGATAGGGTAACTATGCAAAATCTTTTCCCTGGAGTCGGGGAATCCAGAACTAGAGGGCATAGGTTTATGTTGAGAGGGTGAAGATATAAAAGAGACCGAAGGGGCAACTCTTTCACACAGAGGGTGGTACATGTGTGCAATGTGCTGCCAGAGGAAGTGGAGGAGGCTGGCACATTTGCAACATTTCAGAGGAATTTGGATGGGTACATGAATACGAAGAGTTTGGAGGGATAAGAGCACGGTGCTGGCAGTTGGGACTAGATTGGGTTTGGATATCTGGTCGGCATGGACGGGTTGGACTGAGGGGCCTGTTTCCATGCTGTACATCTCTATGACTCAACTGAGTTTGTCCTGTTATTGATGTTACCACAATATATTTTCCCCCTCTCCAAAGCTGACATAAATTTTCAATTTTAGTTAAGTTCAAATTTCACGCGCTGCCTGATACAGTTTGATGATTTTTAGCTTCTTGTGAAAGCTTTACCATACATTTTTTATAAATTCTATAAACCTCGAATTGCTTGTTTCCAATCTCAGAATAATATCATGTCGATTTTTAGACATCATGGGTCATCTGTACATGTGTTATTAGATGGTCGCTCACTGTGGATTTATTCAATCCCTGCTGTACAACATCTTTCGTAAACTGCATTCACCGACTTGACTGATCGTTCACCTCTTTATCATGCGTGTGCAATATCCCTACAATTCAATGTTAAATCTTTATTTTTTAATGAAATGCATGACAGAAAATGAACAGAAAAAATCTAAAGCAATGTCTTGCACGCTCGCCCAATCATCAGACGTTTGAAGATCCTTACTCACTGGAGAGCTTTGGAAAACAACAAATACATATCAGATCAGTGGCATCATTGTGAACATTCTAACTGATGGGAGAACTGGTACAAACTAAATCTACTGAAAGACTGTTCATCGCAATTTCAGACACATGTAACTGTGGAATAAATCTGTCTGGTTATGAACATGTATGTCCTTTCGAATTACTTTTGTAGCATTTACTGGCTCAAATGAAATTTCTCTTGCAACATTGCAGAGGACACAACTTTCAACGTGGAATGAGGTGAGAGTCGGTACAATTAGTATTCTACTTATTTCACACCTGCATAAGAACATAAGAACGATGAGCAGGCGTGGGCCATCTGGTCCATCAAGGCTGCACCACCATTCAATGAGACCATGGCTGATCTTTTCGTGGATTGAGTTACACTTACCCGCCAATTCTCAACAACCCAAAATTCCAGTACTGTTCAATAATCCATAAATCTACGTTTGATTTCATCCAACAAGATAATCTCAACTGCTTCACTGGGCGGGTAATTCCACAGATTCACAACAGAATGGCTGGAAGAGTTCCTCTTTCCCTCAGTCTGAAAATTAATCCTCCTTTTTTTAAGGCTACTTTCCCAAGTTCTACTTTCACCCACTAGTGTGGTGAACCTCCATGGTTCCATCATATCTACTCCGTTCATTATTTTCTATCTTTCTGTAAGATTCGCCCCTCATTCTTCTAAATTCCAAATATAGTCCTAGTCTTCTCAAGCTGTCCTCTCCAGAATCTGTGCTGTGAACCTTCTGCGCAACCTGTCCAGTGCCAGTGCAGTATTTAGCTAAGGCAGATTACTGCCTACTTCAAGCTGAATCTCTGTATCGAGGAAGAAGGCAAGCTGATTTCCAGTCTGCTTCAAATACACATGAGGGACATGAATACCATTTTTTTTACTGTAGCCTTTATTTAGATTTCAAAAAATCTGAATTTGACTGAAGTTTTGTAATTCAATTAAGTGTCAATCGACACAGGGAATATAAAGAAACAAAATTATTGACAGTAGCAAAAATGCAGAATACTTGACATTTCTGTATGCAAATTAAAACTGAACGCATATTAATTACTAAATTTAGAAACTAAACAATGCATTCACCTCGCATTTGATATGACTTCAATCATTCATTTTTCTTTAGGTAAAGGATCAATTAGATTTTATGGTCTACCCAAGTATTAGAATTTTGTCGAGAATAAAGAATTGAAGTCTTAGTAAAATAGAAAACATTGAGTTGAACATGGGTGCCTGGGAGTGATTCTTGCATTTCTTCTTGACTAATATCGAATTTGTAAAATATCAATAGTAGATTAAGAAGTCAGTTATTCATGACTGCGGCACGAGGTGAATATTGAAGCGGTTTATGCAACTTGCAATTTCATATTTCATGCACTTTCCTAATTAGGGTCATCGAGTCATAGAGATGTGTAGCATGCAAAAAGACCCTTCGGTCCAACCTATTCATGCAGACCAGATATCCCAACCCAATCTCGTCCCATCTGCCAGCACTGGGCCCATATCCCTCCAAACCCTTCCGACACATATCCGCATCCAAGTGCCTCTTAAATGTTACAATTATACCAGCCTCCTCCACTTCCTCTGGCAGCTCATTCCATACACATACCACCTTCTGCGTGAAAAAGTTACCCCTTAGGTCTCTTTTACATTTTTCCCCTCTCACCTAAACTTCTGCCCTCCAGTTCTGGATTCCCCCACCACAGGGAAAAGACTTTGCATATTTACCCTATCCATGATACCCATAATTATATTAACCTCTTTAACGTCACCCCCACAGCCTCCATTGCTCCAGGGAAAACAGCCCTAGCCTGTTCAGCCTCTTCCGAGAGCTCAAATCCTCCAACCCTGGCAACATCCTTGCAAATCTTTTCTGATCCCTTTCAAGTTTCACACCATCTTTCCGATAGGAAGGAGACCAGAATTGCATGCAATATTGCAACAATGGCCGAACCAATGTCTTGTACAGCCGCAACATGACCTCCCAACTCCTGTACTCAATACTCTGACCAGTAAAGGAAAGCAAACCAAACGCTTTATTTCACTATCCTATCTACCTGCGACTCCACTTTCAAGGAGCTATGAACCTGCACTCCAAGTTCTCTTTGTTCAGCAACACTCTCTCGGACCTTACCGTGAAGTGTAAAAGTCCTGCTAAGATTTGCAGCACCTCGCATTTATCTGAATTAAACTCCTTCTGCCACTTCTCAGACTGTTGGCCCATCTGGTCAAGATCCTGTTTCAAGCTCAGGTAACCCTCTTCGCTATCCACTACACCTCCAATTTTGGTGTCATCTGCAAACTTACTAACTGTACCTCTTATGCTCGTATCCAAATCATTCATGTAAATGACAAAATGTAGAGGACCCAACACCGATCCTTGTGACACTCCACTGGTCACAGGCCTCCAGTCTGAAAAACAACCCTCCACCACCACACTCTGTCTTCTACCTATGAACCAGTTCTGCATGCAACAGGCTCGTTCTCCTTGTATTCCATGAGATCTAACCTTGCTAATCAGTCTTCCATGGGGAACCTTGTCGAACGCCTTACTGAAGTGCATATAGGTCACATCTACTGCTCTGCTCTCATCAATCTTCTTTGTTACTTCCTCAAAAAACTCAATCAAGTTTGTGAGAAATGATTTCTCACGCACAAAGCCATGTTGACCATCCCTGATCAATCGTTGCCTTTCCAAATACTTGTACATCCTGCCGCTCAGGATTCCCTCCAACAAATTGCCCAACACTGAGGTCAGGCTCATTGGTCTATAGTTCACTGGCATATCGTTACTGCCATTCTTAAACAGTGGCACCAGGTTTGCCAACCTCCAGTCTTCCGCCACCTCACCTGTTCAACAAAGATCGACAAAACATAAAGATGGAGCCTTTCACCATATCGTGCTCTATCATCTGATCCAAGAATGTTGTTACTTCTCGATAAATTAATATGAGATGAAGCAATCCAATTTGTCTCACTGTTTCACACGTTGAAAAGTTTCAAAGCATGCGATGAAACAAAATAGTGAACAAGTAATGTAGAACCAGAGTAAATTTACTTCTCGTTCAAATTTATTGTCTCATCTTCGTAGCCACTAAGACTGTTGATCTCGAAGTTACAAAAACTAACTCAGAAATCTTTCTTTCAATGGTTCTGAGCAACCTCCATTTCTGTGGGAATTTATTCTTGCATCAGACTCCAATCGGGTCTCCTTCCAACTGAACCCGAAATGCTTTTTCTAAAATTATATGAAACAACGACAGGTTACAGTCTCTGGACGTCAAATTCACAACGTAAACAATTTTACAAATTAAGCCAAAATAATTGAGACACCAGGCTGATGGTAGAAAAGAAAAGTGCAAACTGAAAATCTGAAACAAATGTGGAGACTGCTGGAGACCCCCAACACATGCAGAGAGAGGAACAGTGTTAAAATTGTCACTCTGTTGTGACTCCTTATTTTCTATCCTTCTGTTCTGAGCGATCGTATCAGATTCGAAACATTTCTGTGTTTCACTCTTCATTGATGTTGACAGATCTCCTGATTTCATCCAACATTTTTGAAGTTTCTTTAAGGTATGACGCGGTTATGCGTACTCCACAAAATTCATGTTAATAAATTTATATTCAACCTCCTTTGCTGATATATTAGCTTATAAAATAAATTTGAAAGTGAAATCTAGTCTTTGAGCGACTTGAGCAGTGTTGATGTGCATGTCTTATTTTTATCTTCTGCCATATATCTTAGGACAAAACAGACAGCAACGAAACTTTAAAGGAAATAATACCAGTTTAGTCTTCTGGATATAAAATGCAATTCACTCTCAGTGTCACTGTACCCGTGATTTGGGTGTAAATGAATTGACGAAATGCAGTCCATCAATAGACTCTAGGCACACCAGTTACTCTAACCCGTCATTTCGAGAGGCTGATTTCACCGCCGTGATATGGTTTATGAAAATAATCCACAAGATTCTGATTCAAGCACTTAATTCATTAATGTACATGGAAATACGTACATGGGAAGAATGAAAAACAAGGCTTCAATATCTTGCATAATTCATGTCACTGGATAAATAGGAGAAAATTTTCCAGATATTAAGAAACCCAATTTACCAAAAAGCAATACATTTCTGTGTACATGAACTCTCTTAACATACTACGCCATAGCATAGACAGAATCTTTTTTAGCTAGACTTTCTACGGAGTGGAAACAGGACAAATGGCCCAACAAGTCCATCTGACCCTCCGAAGAGCAACCCACCCACACCCATTTCCCTCTGACTAATGCACCTAACGCAGTGTGGACAACTTGGCATGGTCTGCACAGCTTTGGACTGTGGGTGGAAACCGGAGCACCTGGAGGAGAGCCACATATACACAGGGACAAGTTGCAAACATCAAACAGTCACTCGCCCGTGGCTGGAATCAACTGAGCTGACATGCTGCTCAATATAACAATCTGAACCGGGATGCCCATCCTTTCACTACAAGTGGAGAACAGGTGCCAGATTTTCAGCATTATTCACTTTCTGACTCCTGAAGAGTAATAACTGTGAGCAACACACAAACCAGCGATATTAACAGACAGACATTCGCTGCTTACATTGCTGCATTAAACTGCAACATACACTCACAAGCTGGAAGGCACTTCGCACAAAGTAATCGGCTTCATTTACACACCGCCCATTATCTGAACAACTTGAAGCATTCACCACCAAGATTCAGCCACAGAAGTTGCGCCATCAATGTTAACGGCAACAACTCAGCTAACCACCTTCACACAACCGAACAAAACTGCACCCGCACCAGCTAACAAGGTGCACAGAAAATGGAAATTACCAACATCTGCAAATTCCCATCCTGATTGGAATGGTGTCGTTGTTCCTTCACTGATACTTGATCCTGATTCTGTACTTCTCTCCTCACACATGATGATATACTGAGCCTCAACTAATGCAGTGGACCATGAGTTCAGGTCACCGCCGCCTGGTTGGCTTTTCTGTAACATTGACCAAAGCAGACATTCCCACACTTTTGAAAAAAAAGAAAAAGTGTCGTGAAATAAATATCCTAATAATGATTGTCATTATTTGTCACTAAGAATAATGTTTAGTGAGGAATTTTTTTGAATATTTCATTTTTTAAAGGCTTGCGTGAAGAAAATTGTGATGCAAAACAATATCGAGGTAAACATATAAGTTCCACATCAAATAGTGGAAAAAAACTCGAATGCGGCGAACGTGAATAAAGTAACATATGTAAAAATCACAACTCCAGGTTATAATTGATCCAATTTATTTGGAAGCACTAGCTTGTGGAGTGCTGCTCCTCTGTCAGCACAACGACATGATGAAGGGGCAGCGCTATGAAAGCTCGTGGTTCCAAATAAACCTGTTGGACTCTAACATGATGTTGTGTGATTTTTAACTTTGTCCACCCCAAACCAACACTAGCACCTCCACATAAAAGTCACCTCGTTCCATGAATAATATCACAAAACGGTCACACAGACCATTGGAATAGTCTGAGAGTATAATCCATTTGTGCGTGAGTTGAATCAATGGTGACACAGTGTTGACTGGTGTGTTACTGACACCATGTTCACTGTTATCCCAGAATCCGGTGCACTCAAATATAACAGACAACCGTTACAGCTGTTCAGAATTTCTTGAGAAGATTGAAAATTTCTTCCTTCTTGGCTTTCCTTCAGTAATAACACCGTCAGCAAAACAAAATTTCAAACCAAGATAAGACGCCTAAACTGCCTCCACATTCTTATTCAGATCATGTCTGAAAGTAAGTCTGTCACAACTTTCATCAGAGAATGGGTACAACTCTCACCAGAGAATACGAGATACGTTTAAAGTGAGTTCAAATTTTCAAAGCGTTCACTCTGCCAACAAAATGATATTACTGTCAGCCCTGCCTCAATTTGCAGCTCTCTTGCTCCGACACAGAAAGGTAATTGTCTAATCCCGATTCCACCGGTTTGAGCATTATGTCAGCGCTGACAGAGCAGTTTGGTTCACGGGTCAGTTGGTGCACGTTTCTTCGCGTCCTCGATTCTCTGTGGGAAAAGGAGAGGGCGGATCCTGTCGGGTTGCTCACTCAGCAGACTGTCCAAGTCATTTGGCAGAATGCTTCACCATTAGAACGTTCTAACAAGCAGGAAGATATCACTTGGGAAGGGCACAAACTGCGAGATCTCTCATGTTAACCTAGCTGGTCTGTGGCTACCCACACTGCTGTCTCAGTGAATGCGGGGTTTGGAAGGGTGGCGGGGACACCGGTAGGGACTTAAAACATATCCTTCTGGAATGGTCCTTTGCAAAGGATGTCTGGAGAAAGATGTCGTACTTTCTGTCGAGGCTCTTCACATGCAGCTCTTTGACTCAGGACACAGTGCTCTACGGTCAGTTCCCCATGACACACCCCAACACTGAAACAAATAACTGCACCTGGAAGGACACCAAATCGCTGAAAAATGCATGTTTGTTGCCATTAAACTCTTTGGTATTCCAGAGCAAGTATTTGATCCCGAACGAGGGTTGCACAGTGGCATTTCCAAGGACCATGACTAAGTGTTGAGGGATGTATTAAACGTTGGGGAAGCTGCCACTAAGGCAGTGGAGAAAGACCACTGTCTTAGTTATAACTGCACAAGCTATATGGGGGTCCGTTCAGTTATCAGACCCTCCTGATGTCTCAAGTATACATATAGTTACAATCTTGTCCATGTAAGACATGCCTTTAGAGTGTTCTGTAGAGAGTCAAATTCCAGTGTTTGTTTGTCCTTCATACAGGATTGTGCAGAAGTAGGAGAAAGTGAGGATTGCAGATGCTGGAGATCAAAGTCAAAAAGGGTGGTGGTGGAAAAGCACAACTGGCCGGGCAGAATCCGAGGAGCTGAAGAGTTGACTTTTGAAGCTTAAGATATTTATCCTGATGAAGATTTTATGCTCGTAACGTCGAACCTCCTGTTCCTCGTATGATGCCTTACCGGCTCTGCTTTTCCAGCACCACACTTTTTAACTACGGTAGAGTAGTGACCTGTTTCAGTGACTCGGTATTTAATTAAATGTATTTTATAAATACAGTTTTTATTTGGAGAGAGAAAAGAAGCATCTTTCTGTAAAATAAGTTTACAATAATTAAACTGAATTTCTTCAACAACTTTCCAAGTACAACAAGAAGAGCTTTTGATACTTGCCTGGCCATTGCCAAACATTCGACCAAATTCTGTGAATAACAAAACTGGCTAACAAAGGAACCGTGTATGTTGGAAATCAGAAACAAAGGAGAAATTGCTGGAAATACTTCGCAGATCTAGCAACATTTGCAGACAGAAAGCAGTATGGATGTTTCGCTTTGGTTATGTGAAGATGACCAGTTAACTGTGCCTTTTATTAGAACGACAATTCTAACAAATTTCTCGGAATAAATTCTGTAATTTCCAAAATTACAGAGACGTCTCAACAATAAAATGTAACAAATTAACACACAGCGCCTTTGTTCCACTGAGAATGTGAACGGCTAACTGCGCCCTTTATCACAGCAATGTTTCTTACACTTTCCTCAGAGGAACTTGCCTGTCGCGTTTCCATAATTACACAACTGCCTCAACAACAAAATGTACCAAATTGGCCCAGAGTCCCTTTGTTTCACTGACATTGCAATGGCTCTGTATAAATGCATCAGTATCGAGAAAGCTTTGGAATATAAAAAGAAGAAATAATAACTAAAATCAGTTGCAAATCAAGCTCCTCGAAACGCAAACATATTCAGTTTCTATTTTACTCTCTCCCAAATATTGACGAATAAATTAGGTAGATATTGTTCAGCAGGTTTCCCAACTACACACACTGTCAAAGCAGCGATGGGCACTGTTTCCAAACACACCCGAATTGTCTGAGGAGGTTTTCAACTCTGTGAGCTGTACGGAAACAACGGATAAGTGCAAGGATTTGGGGTGAATAGAGGTTGTGGTTGGGGAGCTCTGGAGCCTCAGAAACAGTTCCATCAATAGTCAGAGAATAATGAAGACAAACTGGTTTTCATTCCTTATCATGCCACTACTTTATCTCGCATAGACTGATCATTATATTTTTGCCACATGTATGTTACTAATCATTGAACTATCAATGGTTAAGAAAATGTATTCAAGAGACCATAACTCACAGTTCAATAGCTGCAGAAGAAGTAAGTTCACCAGGGTTACAAACATCGTCCCAGCTGGTGGTTCCAGATCAAATCTGAACATTTGCTGAATGCTGTCTCACAGATACTGAGCAGCAGTTCACATACCAAGTGACTTCTCGATTTCTCTAACAGTTGGTTCCTTCACCACGACTTGTCCAGGGGCTCGTGTTTCTTTCCATCAACCAATAGATTTTGACGTGAGCGGACTATGAAGTAAACTCTGACCTCTCCACCAATGAAAAATGCTGTGACCATTAATGGGTACAATGAAACTGGGTTCCAAACACTAGTTCATCTTAACAGATCAATGACGTTTCCGATTTTGACTAGGAAGCGAGTCCCCACTCCGGAATCCATACCACAGAATCACAAAACCACAGGAGGTTATTGGTCTCAGATTCTTTGAAGATACTCAGCAACTCAGCATCTCCCCGAGCAGCTGGAGAAAGAGCTCAATTTCCATTTCTTCACTTTACACTCTTCAGAACTAAAAATGGAGACGAACAGCTTCAGAGCTGAACCTCTACCCTTCCTTTAGATTACAATTAACCCCTTTCCTCCCTTATATATTCCTGTCCTGTCGACATTGGTCTCAGCACAGCAGACCCATATTCATCCCATTCCCCCCACTCCTGAGCACCTATTCTGAGTCATAATTCTGTCCATTACTATAACTATCAGTCCGTTGTCTTATCCACTGAACACGCAGACTGCCTGTTTCAGTCTCTTCTCCTCCCCCATTTGTCTACAGTATTAAAAACAGTCATTACCCAGAATAATCACATTTGATTCAAAATATTAACTCGCTTTGTGTGTCCACACATGCTGCTCAACTTGTTGTTTTCTTCAAATGTTGGTCTTGTTTCTTTATAAAATCAGCTTTCCATTATTCTAAAAGTGTTAACCATTGAATTAACTTTTAGAATAACTTAAATAAGTCCACAAAAATCTTATCTTATTTTTACTACAGCTCGTATTTTCTATGTCTCTTCTGCAAACTTGTCCCCTCGTCTCCATCACTATACCTTCCAATATTTAACTCATCAGGATCATTCGGAAGAATTTGTCCAACCCAGTTGCGAGAGGAAATCATTGATTTCTTTTCCTCTTCCTCTGCCAAACCTGCTCAAATTTCAAATCATGTTGATTTCCATCCTTGAATTGTCATCTCTTATGGGACGGATTCAGTGCAATACAACAATGTTTCGCAATTATTCAAATTTGCCAAAGAGCAAATTTCCTCTTGATATGCCTCATCTTTCAAACTTGCAGGGCCTGACATCATGGCAACTGTGACTGTACATGTAGAGTATAAAACGTAGAATATCGAACATTACAGCGCAATACAGGCCCTTTTTGCCCTCCATATTGCGCCAACTTGTGGAATCAATCCGAAGCCGACCTGTGGAATCAATCTATCGTACAGGAGTCCATTTTCATCCATAAGTCTGTCTAATGACCATTAAAATGCCCTTAAAGTTGTCGGCTCTACTACAGTTACAGGCAGTGCATTCCACGTCACTACGACTCTCTGAGTAAACTAAGTTATACAAAAATGGAACAAGTTTGTCACTTCATCAGAGAAAGGGAGGACTGTAGATTATGGAGATCAGAGTCGAACAGTGTGGCGCTGGAATACCACAAGAGGACAGACACCATCCGAGGAGCTGAAGAATCTATGTTTCAGACTGAAGGCTTTCATTGGGAATTTGTGGAGCCTGATACACTGCATTCTTTGCCTGTAACTGAGAGAGCAATAGATTTAATACATGTTTTGGTTTGTCACAATGCAAAAGTTTCCAAATTCTCAAAAAGAAACAAGTCTGGAAGAATGGGAATGGAAAATATGAACTGTCTGTTCTAAATTCGAGGAAGGGAGAAACAGGGATGTACAGGCTGACGGATTAATTGCAATATTCTGAACATGGTAGTGTCCACCATAACCAATGCGATAACAAGCATCAATTGGGGCAGAAAAAATTGAAATTAATTATGGAAGAGAAGTCGTGGTTTGAGAACTCCACAATATTTTGATGGGCTAACTGTTATATTGAATATGAGAAAATCGGTCCATATGGTATCGACAGATCTTTGAACACTTTTGATAAAATCTAACGCAAGAGGTTGGTGTACAGAACTGAAGCCTGCGCTATCATATGTGACATACAGGCCAGGATAGAGAGTTGTCTCACAGAGAGAAAAAGTTGTTCATTTTCAGTGGAAGGAGGTGATAAATGGAGTGTATGGGAAATCGAAGTTGGGACATTTTCAATGTACAACGCACTTCAACAATTTTGCGTGAGGGCTTCAAATGTGACTTTGAGAGGTTTGCTGATCAAAACCATACTCACAGGCTTCAAGGCCTTCTGGACAAGTTCAGTCAAAGAGCAAATGCGTGAAAGATGTCATCTAACTAGGATCAGTGTGAGGTTAACGACATTGGACAGAAAACAGGAAAGAATAGAACACCAGTGAGTAAAATAAATATTTAAAGGTATGTTAGTGATAATGAACAAAGATAAACATGTGACCCGGGACACAATTAACTAAGAGCAAAAAAAACGGCCGGGACTGAAAGGTACGTGCGAAATTGACCTGTGAAAAACACGTTCAGCCCAAAAACAAAGGTTTTTTTTTAAAAGAAACACTTCTACAGGACATTTCAGAGACCGTTGAAGTATTATGTGCCGTTGTGATCGCCTTGCCGAAGATACAGTGCCTTGCATTGGAATCGCTGCAAAGAAATCCACCAGATTGATTTCTATCAGAGCAGATGTGTCCTGGAAGGAAACATTGTATTCATTGCGTCCACAATCATTGGTGAGGATCTCATTGAAACACAAATAATTCTAACGGCCTTGACATGCAGGATGCAGGTTTGATGTTCGTCTGGCTTATGGTATCAAGAAAAATGGGTCATGGTCTTGGGTTTCAGATTTGCCATTTCGTCGGGTTGCTCAGAGATTTTGTCACTCAGGGAATTGTGAGTGGAATTGTCGAAAAGATTGGGATGTCATTGGGTACATTCAAGAAAACAAGCATCAGTTCCCTGCCAGCGTGAAAACTGTGGAAGCTAAATGTAAAAGGTAAAGTTAGAACATAGAAGAATACAGCGCAAACAGGCCCTTCGGTCGGTCCTCGGTGTTGCACCAACCGGTGACCTATTCTTAGTTCGTCCCCCTACACTATCCCAAAATCATCCATGTGCTCATCTAAAGATTGTTTAAATCGCCCTAATGTGGCTGAGTTGACGACATTAGCAGGTAGGGCACTCCACGCTCTTCCCACTCTCTGCGTAAAGAACCTGCCTCTGACATCTGACTTAAATCTATCACCCCTCAGTTAGTAGTTGACTCTTTCATTGCACTTTGTGACATGTGGAGCAGAAAGAGGGATCATTTAGATCTTCTAGTGTAATCAATTGTGGAATGGAATGCAGATCATGATCTGAACCTCAGACCATTTCCCTGTAATCAACTTCACAGGTTCTGTTTAAAATTCTATCACTGGATACGGGCAGCGCTGTCTCTGCCAGCATTTATTACCCATCGCTTTTCTCCCCTTGAGAAATTCGTCATGAACTGGGTTCTTAAAACTTTGAACACGAAATGCTGAAGTTCGACCGACAATGGCATGAGGAAGGTATTTTCCAGGATTTTGACCAACGACAAGGAAGAAATGTCGACATACTTCCAAGTCAGGATAATGAATGGCATAGTTGGGAACTTGTTCTGTTCCACATATCTGCCGGCCTTATTCTCTGGGTAGAATTTCTCGTGAGTTTGTAAACTGCTGTCTGGGGCGCCGTGGTCAATTTATTGAATGTCTTTTGAAAATAGTGTACATTGCTGTTACTGAGTGATGGTGGTGGATGTTTGTGGATGTGGTCACAGTCACTTGGCTGCTTTGTTCTGGATGCTGTCAAGGTTATTGAGTTTTGTTGGAGCTGCACCAAGTCCGGCATTTTGTGGATTATTCCATCACTAAGTTTTTCAGTCCACAGATGCGCGAGACACGGTGAGATTTGCAGCATGTTCGGTGTTTGAAAAATAGATAAGTTGCCCTGGTGGAACTCAGCCTAGGAATCAGTGCGCAGTCTATTGCCATATGGTACCTGTTTGACAGCACCGTTAATGAGCCCTTCAATCAGAAGACTACTGACTGAGAGTAAACGGGTTTCGACAATATTTGGCCTGGTTGGATTTGTCCTGTGGTTAACATAGAACACTTCTGGCCTATTTTCCACACTACATCTGGACATGAAAAGTGCAGAGACATTGATATAAAGTCATCGTGTCAAATTACCCTTTTGCAGGTGGTCACTTCTAATGGAAGTGTAGATCACAAAATACGTGAAACAAAATTGGACGATCACAGAATGCAAAATGAAGTTGTGAAAGTGTGTGCGTTATTTTCTCTCCCTGAAAGTCTGCGATCAATGTTGTTACAACAGCATCAGTGATGTAACTCAGTTGTTTGTAATATACATAGTGTTTTGGATGAAACTGTATGTGCTCTGATCAGTGACGTCCTGATCGTCACACTTATCATCAATACCGATTTCGAATCCACATCGCTCGTTTACTACTATAAGGCCCGTCTCTGTCTTATTCTCTGCTTACTCTCCACATCTCTTTCCCTTGAGCATCTCAGATGAACTGCACATAAATCAGCATTATCCAGCCCTCTTCAAGTCGGAATAACAGTCAATGGACTCGAAATATTAAAATCATATTTATCCCCAAGTTTCTGCAGTTCTTCTGTATTCTTAATTCAGATTGCCTCCACCATCAGAACTTTGATCGTGTGGCCATGGTTTCGAAACTGGGTCCAGTTTAGCGTTATTGACTACATTCATTCACATTATCAACAATTTCCATTTTATCCTGTGCTGTTTTGAACTATTCATCGACAAGACAGCGCCTGAGCCATGTCTCCCAGATGCGCTGCAGAATTTCACATCATATATGGGTTGTGTTGGTATACAGGACAAATTGCCAATCATCTGAAGAAATCTGATCTTTCAGACAGAGGCGCTATGCATGAACACGCATTTTGATATCATAAATGCCGGACATTACCAAGCACATAATTGCATCGAAGAGCCGTAGCATGTTGTTAGAAAACACGCAGAAGCATATATTACCACAGATTATAATTTGGAATTTGTCAAGATTTATGGAAGGTTCAGTGTATGAAAAGGCAGCTTCTCAGTCTGCAGAACCACAGAACCGTCACTGCACGTCTTGCCTTTCTGTTCAAGCAACAGGAAACACCTGGTACCGTGGTAAATTCTGTGCTCTAACGTTGTCGCCTGTTTCTCCTTTAAAATAAAAAAAAAATCACATGGAGAAAAGCAGTAAATTCGGAATTAGAGTAGAGACTCTACAGAATCTCAAAGGGTACTTCATCATGGAAGAGCACATCTCAGCTCCAGGCACATGTCAACTGGGAATCTATAAATATGTTAACCCCTTAAATCCTGAACGGTCGCACAAAATTTCTGTAATCTAGTTACTGGTGAACAAACGTCTAACAGAATGATTCAGCGTGACAGAAAAGACCAGTTTGAGATCCAATCAGTGCGAACAAACGTGAATTAGGATCAAAGATTGAGGCTATAGGTTTGAAGACAATTTGTCTGTCACAGAATCACTGAGTTCCAACAGCGTTGCAGATTGGAACCAGTTTGCTTCCATATTCATCTAATGCTGTGGCAAGTTTCAATCTGCATTCCCCAAATTTCTCAGGCAGTGCCTTCCATAACCTGACGTCCATCTTCGCTGCTTTTGCAGATCTCTAAACTACTGTTGTCACCTGCTTGTCCCATTTGTTTTCGGGAATGCTTTCTCCCGATCCACTCTGTTCAGATCTCTCAGGCAGGCAGGAGGGGATCTGAAGCATGAACAAGACTTAGAAATCATTTCCATCGAGAGACGCAGAAGAGGGAAAGTTGCACTAAGTCGGAGCAGGGATGAAGCAATGGGAATTAGACAGTGAAAGACATTGAGCACTGATGTCACAGAATTATATGATCACAACATAGAACATAGGACAGACCTCCAAAGGAACTGGCCTTTCTGCCCAATATGCTTGTGTCCACCATGATGCTGTTCTAAACGGATTCCATTTGCATGCATATGGTCTCCTTCTACTCTCTATCCTCTATCTGTTCATTCAACTGTCGAATTCATGTTGCTTGTCATCTGCGTGTGTGGCTATGAAGGATAACTGGTCATGTCGTTTCGTGGCTAGTTGGTGTTCATGGATGCGGATCGTTAGCTGTGTCCTGTTTGTCCTATGTCCAGCAACATGAATTCGACTGGGACAACATTATGATAGGACAAGCCAAACAGAGAACAGCCAGGGAATTCCTAGAGGCATGGCACTCATCCACAGATTCAATCAAAAAGCACATCAATCTGGACCCAATATACCGGCCACTGCAACGGACAGCTGGAACTGACAACTGGAAGTGGCAGATTCAAACCACTACAAATGCCGGAGGAAAGATCACAGAAGCGCTTCACAAGAGGCTCCCAAGCAGTGAGGATGTCACCCGGACAGGGGACGAAACGTCTGCAACACAAATTCCCAGCTCGGCGAAAAGAACCACAACAATTCTTCAATTTGTGCATTATTCGGCGAATTTAAACTGAGTCTAATTCTAACGGTAGGTAAGATGTGTGGATGAAGAGATGAAATAGTTTTATAATTGGTGAATTCGCTGTTCAAAGATCACTCTGTGACTTCATCAATAAAAAATATATTTCTGCATAATACAAAAATAACACCCATCGTTCCTCCACTTCAGACGCAATGTTCTCAAACAAGGATTACACAGAATGTGTTTTCATCACATGCTTGTGGATAATGTAAAACAGAACGCGATATGGAAAAAGGCATTCACATTCTTTCGATAATTTCTTGTTGTGATTTCTGGTCTCCTTGTCCAGGTTTTATTTCAATCGTAAAAAAAAATGCATTTCTACAAGACCTTGGTTCAGCAACACGT